>NC_133652.1:16671172-17008098 GCF_009905375.1 Apium graveolens
AAGGAAAGAATCCAATAGACACCAAGTGGGTATTCAGAAACAAGATGGATGAAAATGGCATAGTTGTCAGGAACAAAGCTAGATTGGTTGCTAAGGGCTATTGTAACAAGAAGGAATAGATTTTGATAAAACATTTGCTCCTGTTGCAAGACTTGAAGCCATCAGAATCTTCTTAGCCTATGCAGCCCATGCTGTAATAACGAAAGAACTTCTTGCGCAATTCATGCCTTTCTGCTTTGTAAACCTTATGAATAGTGATTTTGCTGATTATGCTGAATAAGAAAACTTTTCATGCCACACAATGTAGCAGTTCTTTTATTGATATTCTGAGGTCTTATTAGTACTCTATATGGTATATAAGTGTATGTAAAGATCGTCAGAATCTAAATCCGAACACTTTGATTTTTCCCGAAAATCCATCAGATACCGAAAGAATTGAGTATAAGGTAACATGATAAAAAAGATTTAAATTTAAGGATTTTTAGAGAGGATCATAAAAGGAATATAAAATATTGAGAAAGGTTTATGGGAACTTAAGTAATAAGATCCCAGGTATGATCCCTCAAATGATAAATGAGAACGAAAGTTAAGCGAACCGTATAATAGATAAGCGGTCATTAGCCAAGTAATTAGGGGTTAATCAAAGAGGTTAGTAGATGATGATGTCATCACACCAACAAGAAGAAGACAAGTGTAAGAGGATGACATGAGAAAGATGACATAGGCATGGTGACATAAGCATGACAAATGGAGGGATTGGTTGGTTGATTGTGAGCCACACAATTTTTACCATGGTAACAATCTAATTAACAACAAAAGGAAGTAACCAAGCTAAACACCACACAAATCATTTAATCAAACTAGAAACATTTTTACTTCACTTTTTCTTCCCTTGCTCTCGGCCAAAACCAGAGCAGCAACTTAAAACTACCATATCTCCTTCAATACTCACTCAAATGTTGTGTTCTATAGCTCCTTGGAAAGGTATTGAGATGGCCTACAACTCTTGTTCACAAGTCTCATCCAAATAAGCATGATAAGACCCTAATTTTTACAGTTCTTTAAATCAGACTTTTAGAAACTTCAAAACCTAACTTTGTGTTCTTGATTTCTTTGGAAAGATCAAGCTTGTAGGAGGTTAGATTAAGGCTCCCTAAGGCTTCCTAGAAACTTAACACCTACCAAGGAAGGTATCAACTTCAAACCCTAGCTTTGATTTTATGATTCCAATAAGTTTTATTGAAGCATTGTTAGTATTAAGGCTTGATCTTTGATTATAAGTAGTTTTGGTGGATTTGTATTGGTTTTGAATATTGGGTCTTTGATTGGTTGGATAAATTGGTAAAACTTGGAGTTGGGGACTGATTTTGTAGTATCATGGTTGAATATTGTTGTATTGGTGGTTGTGAGTGAATTGATGATAATTTAGAGTGTTAATTAAATTGGAAATCGCGTAAACATAAACGTCATAATGCCCGATTTTCCTTAACTGTTCTGTTATTAACTTTAGGAACCGTGAACTCACTGAAAGATTCTAACCTTTGCCATGTTTAGATAGTTCATGTTATGAGCTTCGTTTTGATATGTGCTTCGCTTGAATCCGATGTACGGTTTAGGAGAAACGACCGTTTTAAGTAACGGCATTTCACGAACGAACCATTACCCCTCGCCTTACTTTGAAACCTTGGTTAAGACCCTTAAATGACTAATTGGAGTATGAAACAATTATGTAAAGTGGACTAGGTAGTTGGTAGGGTATTCGCGAAAGCGTCGCCTTAAAATTCGTAACGGTTAATTTATTAAAAATGGTGGAGTCGAGGGTACTCGAACGACTTATGTGATTTGTTAAGCGTAGAAATGACCATAAGCAAACATTAGGGTTCAATTGGTTAAAGTCTAGTTTCTTAAGCGACCGTGGTTTAATTCCGGCTTATGTTGTTGTTCATAGGTTACCGGACCCACTCTAAGCTTAAATCTACCCCGGAGCACTCAGGCAAGTTTTCTACCCGTTATACTGTTGTGGTGATGTATATATGTATATGCATTATCTTGTGATAGATGCATGATTGTTATTAGCAAATCTTGCGATATATTGGAGCATATTGATATGGTTTATATGTATGTATGTTTCATAATATTGATATATAACTGTTGATTCAAATGCTTATAAGTTGCATAATACATATGCTAGATATAAGCAGTAATTGCAAATACCCTTAGTATAGGGGACCCAAAGGCGAACATTTTTAAAAACCGGGAGTCGATGTTCCCGAGTATATTATATATATATATATATATTTGTATATATATATAGATATAGTTTTCAAAACTATTAATCGAATAAGGTTTATTCGATAACTTTATTTTAATTTAATGAATATTATTTTGAATATTCATTCGAGGACTTATGACTTCGTTCATTTTATTTAATGAATATTATTTTGAATATTCATTCTAGGACTTATGACTCCGCTTATATTGTTAAATAATATTCTTTATTTTATTAAAGAATAATGTTTCGATAATCAAACTTATTTTCGATTATTCAAATAAAGATCGTACTTTCGTATAAGTATATATTTGGTTATTTATTATTCATTTCAAGTATGAGTTTTAAAACTTCTACTTCAATTATTTTTATAGAGATTATCCTTTATGGGAATATTATTTAAATTATAATATTCAGATATTTTCTAATATATGGGGACTGATTTATTTCATTAAATCAACATTACTCCAAACATTCTTAAAAATGTTTTCGAGTCTTCAAAATGATTTTAAAAGTTAGAGCGGATCCCAAAACTCATTTTTTTTATTTAAGATCTTTCTTTCGAAGGGGATTTAAATACTCGCTCAAAACCTGAGGGATCCGGCTCAGTGGTGTATTTTACATTCGCAACGAGGTTGCTGTTTTGAGAAAACATCTTGATTACTTGCCCATCGTTCGGGAAGTAAGTTCATCTATTTGAGTCGGCATAAGCAACATGGGCTCAGTGGGCGTCCATGAAAGTGTAAGTGGCTTAGTGGGAGTCCATCAAATGCGTAAGTGGCTGAGTGGCAGTCCAACATAAGGTCCTATTGCGGCCAGGGTGATGACCAGTGGGGAATTCGTCCATCTACTAGTAGAAAAGGTTACTTATTGGTATCTTTGCCTGATCAGCAAGATATCAGGTTTATGCCAAGGTTTTCTCCTTTCCAAAATTCATTGGATATTGCAACTCTGTTTATAATTTTCATAACAGAGGTTTTCAAGGAGTGTATGAAATGTATATATATATAGGTGTATATATATATATCGGGACTTAATGAAGTATCTTCTTCCAAATGATATTTCAAAGATTGAATCTATTCAAGTCTTATCTTGTAGTCTCATCAGTGTGATGAACTTTTGAAACTAATTATAACTTGAACGGTGGTAGTTCAAGTAGTATTTGGAAAATATATAAGTATATTGGAGTATCTTGTAACTTCATCTTTTGAACTTATATCTAGTAAATGATTATCTTATGCATGTCAAAGATTTTCAGAAAAACGTTGAGACAAGGTTAGATATATGAGATCACCTTGCAACGATATTTTTATACAGTTATAAACTGGAACTCTGTGTATATTATACATGTCAGAGGATTTCAAAGATTGTGAAAAGTATATATGTATGTATATACTGAATATTTTGCGACTTGGTCGCGTTAAGATATCAACTTGGTTCATTTCTTCTTAACCAAGACTTTTTTGAGTACTATAAGAATGCTCATATATTGTAAATTATTATACATACTATTTTGGTGGGCTTGTTGCTCACCCTTGCTTTCTTATTTCATCACACAACAACAGATAGACAAGATGAACAGGATCAAGCTCCCAATTCGCGAGCGGATAGGAAACGTTCCGCAGTTTCCTGTAGGCGTTGATGTCGTTGTAGCTGAGGTAAGATCTACCAATAGGCTAGGCTTTCAACTTTTGATATACCAGACTTATGTATCTTTATGAATTGTAATAATGGCAAGGAATATGTAAATTATTCAGAAACCCTTTTTAAGGTGAAATGGTTTATAATTGTGGAATAAAATGACTTGTGTTATTTTTGGTATTCATCTCTGAGACTATAACTTGTGGTGTGTGTGTGTGTATATTGCGGGGTTACAGTACACAGTAGTTGGTTGACTGTTAAGATTAAGTATTGATAAGGGAAATGGAACTCGTGACAACCCGAATCCCCGACCCCGGATTTGGGGGTGTTACACATGCCAATTTCAAAGTCTATCAAATGGATGTCAAAAGTGCTTTTCTGAATGGAGATTTGGAGGAAGAAGTTTATGTCAGTCAACCTCCTGGTTTTGAAGATCCAAATTTTCTAGAACATGTCTATTATCTTTTGAAAGCACTTTATGGACTGAAGCAAGCACCTAGAGCCTGGTATGATACTTTATCAAAGTTCCTTTTGGAAAATCACTTCAAAAGAGGTACTGTAGATAAAACTTTATTTTTCAAAAATGTTAATGGCTCTAGTATACTTGTTCAAATTTATGTTGATGATATTATTTTTGGCTCTACAGATGAGAAACTTTGCAAAAAGTTTGCCAAATTGATGCAAAGTAAGTATGAAATGAGTATGATGGGAGAACTAACTTACTTTCTTGGCTTACAAGTTAAGCAAGTTAGTGATGGAATATTCATTAGTCAAACTAAATATATTTTTGATCTTTTAAGGAAGTTTGATCTAATGGATTGCACATCTGCAAAAACTCCCATGGCCACTACAACTAAGCTTGAATTAAACACTACTGAAAAGTTTGTGGATATTTCAAGTTATAGAGGCATGGTTGGCTCACTTCTGTACTTAACAGCTAGTAGGCCAGATATAATGTTTGTTACATGTTTATGTGCTAGATTTCAGGCTGATCCTAGAGAATCTCACTTAATATCTATTAAGAGAATTTTCAGATATCTCAAGGGAACACCATACCTTGACATTTGGTACCCTAGAGATTCTGGTTTTAATCTAACTGATTATTCAGATGCAGATTATGCAGGTTGTAGAATTGATAGAAAGAGTACAACAGAAACCTGTCAATTTCTAGGAAACAAGCTTGTGTCCTGGTTCAGTAAAAAGCAAAATTCAGTTTCTACTTCTACAGCTGAAGCTGAATATATTGTTGCTGGCAGTTGCTGTACACAGATTTTATGGATGAGAAATCAATTACTAGACTATGGTTTGCAAGTTGAGAGGATTCTTATTTTCTGTGATAACACAAGTGCAATTGTCATCACTGAAAATCCAGTACAACATTCAAGGACAAAGCACATAGATATCAAGTACCATTTCATAAGGGAACATGTAATGAATGGTACTGTGGAACTACATTTTGTTCCCAGTGAGAAGCAGCTTGCAGATATCTTTACCAAGCCACTGGATGAATCCACCTTTTCAAGGTTGGTAAGTGAGATAGGTATGCTTAATTACTCTTAAATACATCTGAGTTAATTTGCAAGTTAAAATGCAGCCAGAAATTTAATTGATTTTTCAGTCTTGGATGAAATTTTGGCTAAGTCAAAATTTACATCTCGACGGATAACCCTTATCCATCGAGTTTGGTCATCCGTCGTAATACAATTTGCTAATAAAAATCAATTACTTTTCTGGAATATTTTATGTGTCGACGGATAACAGTTTATCCTCATCCGTCGAATTATCTTAATCTCAGCCGTTGATTCCCTGTACATTATCCATCGAGTATACTTACAGTTTGTAAGCATAACACGACGGATAATGGGGGGAATTTTTACAGTTTATTTTTTTTTAACGGCTATTTTAGGCAATTTCTATTGGTTACCTCATTTTACTTTATTATTTTTATCAGTTATTTTTGAGATAGAATAAAAGCTTATTTCATTGCAATTGTTTTTCTTTTATCATTCTCAATTCAACTGCTCTAATTTCATTCTCTCTCAAAGCACTTACTCTCCTTCTTCAAGCTCTTATTCTTTAACAATGGCACCGGTTGTAAAGATTATGTTTCAGACTGGGTTCATTTATGAGAAGAACAATTTCACTGCATTAGTGAACAAGGGTATTCAGCAATCGGATGACTATCACAAGATGATGGACTTTGTGAAGAATTGCAAGCTCAATTATGTCATGCTGGAATCACCCACAATCTTTTGTGAAGTTGTTGAAGAGATGTGGACCACTGCTACCTATAACTCTACAGATAAGACCATCACTCTAACCATCAAAGGTAAAGAATTCTATATAAATAGTGATGTGATAAAAGCATGTTTTAAAATTCCTGATAACAATGTGACTTCACCACACACTGACACTGATATAATCAATATGCTCAATTCCATGCACTATGCACTACCTACTTCTAAACTGAGTGATATTAGAAGAATGGGTCTTAGGAAAGAGTGGAGTTTCTTGTGTGATGTAGTTACAAAGGTTTTCTCAGGAAAAATCAGTAATTTTGATTCAGTGAATATTTCCATGCTTAACATGCTATACATGCTAGTTACAGATAAATTTTATAATTTCAGTGACCTTGTCTTGTTTGAGTTAGGTTTTAAATTAGGGGAGTTAAATAAAAGAGGTAAAAATGTGTATTATGCTAGATTTCTTATGTTATTAGCTAACCACCTCTGTGAAGAGATTGTGCTTGAGAACCCTAACAATAAACTGGATTATTGGGTTCAAGAGAGAAGGCTCATTGCAGATTTGAACAGGGCCAATCATCACAAGGATGTGCCAATGTTCTACTTTCCTGTAATGCAAGCACCTCAGGTAAGTGAGGTAAGTTCATCCATCCCTACAACTATTCCAACCTCCATCATTTCTTTGAGTTCAAGAGTAGCTATGGCAACTGTGCCAATAATCAAACAGTTGCCTATCAAAGCTGCCAAACCTACTATTATTTCTAAATCCAAATCAAAGAAAGCCCCCTCCGGTATCTCCCAAAAGATGCCAGTTGAAAAATCCACTAAAGCCAAAGAGGGGAGTGTGAAGGAGGGTAAGTTAGGTGAGGGAAGGGGTGAACATAAAA
Organism: Apium graveolens; assembly: GCF_009905375.1. Lineage (NCBI taxonomy): Eukaryota > Viridiplantae > Streptophyta > Magnoliopsida > Apiales > Apiaceae > Apium > Apium graveolens. The sequence continues at coordinate 16,678,213 of NC_133652.1, forward strand.
GAAACCCCAAGAATAAGGTTGGAGAGTTAAGTGAATCCCATCCTAGCCACACTGCAGTTTCCCAACAAACTGCAGTGCTTAAAAATGACAAAAGCTCATTTCTAGCTGCATCCTCCCAAAAGGATGTAGCTATTGAACAAAGCTCTCAACCAAGAGCACAGGTCAAGAGGGTTAGGGACACAAGCTCACCCCAAACTTATGCCAGAAAGAAGAAATCAAAAACCTCTGGGGATGCACATGGCACACACACTGTGCAAACTGGTGCTAAAGACACAGTCACTGCACCTTCACAAATTCAGCTTGATGTGGCTCCAATAAATGTGGAGTCACATCCAAAATCTCTAGTTATAGAAGCACCTCAAACACCAAACTCACCAACAAATTCTCTGGATGTTGATATGATACACACATCAATTCCTGATTCCGTTTCTTTAACTCTGTCCGGGAAGCCAAAATCTAGTGCAAGTGAGCATCATCTTTTAGATGATTTGTTGGCTCACTTGCCGATCCTTTCAGGAACTATTGTATCTTCTGTGCCTAAAAATCTTCAATCAACACAGAGTCAACAATAGTTTCTATTCTCAGCTCATTCATTTCTACTCTCTCGACGGTTATTGCTCATCCGTCGAGTAGTGATTGTATCCCGACGGATAAGCCTCACAGCAGTTATCCGTCGGATAGAAAAATCACTCACTCGATGGATATCACTCATCCATCGGGTATCTCTGCACAACTTCAAACTTCAATTATTTCAAGTGCAGAAGATTTAGTGGTTGTACAGTCACTCTGAGGATTGAGAGAGAAGAGTGTTTTGAGTGAGACTCTGGGTTGCTCCCAGGAAAAAGGAGAGGAAATGAGTGAAAATCTGCAATCCATTTCTTCAGGATTGGTAAAAGGGAGTGAGAGGAGTCCCACCTTAGTAGGTGAAGGTGAGGGTGTGAGGGTGGGGAGCCAGGGTGAGACCCTGATGCAACAAAAGAGAGAAAATGAGAGAAATGCAGGTACTGGAGCAATAAGGATGGATGTTATTGCTAGTGAGTCAATGAATGTCCAGGATACAGACAGGGAAGGACTATCTCAGCATCCTAAAGCTGTTATAGATTCTACTTCCCTTGATGCTGAGGCATTTACTCATCCTATTCCATCTTATCAAATTCTAGCTGAACAGGGCAATGACAATGCAGAAAGGATGCTCAATATGGTGCATACCACCCAGTCTATGCAAAAGGCTAAGGATGTCATCACAGCTTTGCCTTCTACAGCTGGTGATGTGGACTATGAGACTGGGGGTTCAGCTGATTTTTTGGAGATGGGAGTGAGAATAGTGAAGATGAAGCAATGGACATAGGGGGAGAAGTAGGCTCAAGCTCAAGTATGCCATCATGGGCATTCTCAAAGAACTGTGATGAGCATTATTTCAAGACAACCCTGATCCAATTAATCAATCAGACAAATACTGCTCCTTCAGGCACATCTTGCCTCCCTGCAACTTCAGCAAATACAAGGCCTCCAGCATGCTAGAGATGTGGATTCTATGAAGGGTGATATTGAGGAGATGAAGAAGGCTATTTCAGACATGATAGATTCTAAACTTCCGGATGCTACAATGCTTGACATCAAAAGGCAATTAAGGAAAAATTCTGATCTGTCAACCAAGATAGATGCCTTGGATATAAGAATGTCAGCCATGGAAGCATTTTTGACTGCCATTCATCTCCATCAAGCCCAACATACTAATCTGCTTCAAAAACTGGTGGCAGCTCAAACTCCCTCCACAGCTCAACTTGATGATAACAAAAAGGGGGAGAAAGGACCAAGTGAGGGGGAGAAGCTTCAGATACAAATCAGTAAAGTAATTGTGCCTTCAATTACTATCTCAAAGCCACCGGTCACAGATGATATAGATCTAATTCAAGCAGCAGCAGCCAACTTGAAAGTTGCTGGGAAAGAAAAGTTGAGTTTGGTCAACTGGGAGAAGATTGATGAGGAGATACAGAAAAAGTTTGAACTTGTCAAGGAGCCAGTTAAGTCAGCCATCCATCACTCTCAAGTTAAGCAAATTAGAGTGAATGAGATGAGCATAAACTATCTGGAAAGAGGACAATCTTCCTGCATCAAGTCTCCAAAGGATGAAATGATTCTTAAACCAAGGACAAACTACTCAAAATCATCCTTGAAGAACCCCTTGGACACTGTGTATGAGACACCCAAGCCTGATGAGAAGAAGCTTCTGTCAAGATCAATTGTCTTCTATAAAGATCCGGCTGATTCAGTTTCAAAAAGGAGGATTGCTAAGATTTTCAGAAATGGGAAAGAAATTTATGTGGTGGCTGGACACCCTCAATTTGCTCAAGCAAAGAGAGAAGAAAAAGCTAGATTAAAGCAGGAAAAGAAGCAGTCTGCTCTAGATGCTAAAAAGGCTAAACAAAAGAGAGAGCAGATTGCTATCTTGGCCCAGCTACATGTTGTAAACTCATCACAACAAATTCCCTCTCAACCATCTGAAGCTACTGAATCAAGGAAGCAAGTTGAAGAACAAAAGAAATCTCCAAGAAAGAAGCAATTGACTAAAAGAACTAAAAGGAAACTGGATATTGTTGACAAGGAATTGGAAGATCAATTTCCTAAGGAATTCACACCAGCTACAACTCAAGCATCAAAGCCCTCTGTGGTATTTGAAGATATAAGGGTGGTGGATCCCTACATGAATATTCATGGTGAACCTATTGTGCCCAATGATGAGCCAATAGAATGGGAGAACATACCAATTCCAGACTTCAATCTACCAATCCTTAGCAAGCCAAAAAGGACAAAGTCAAGAGCAATCAAGAAAGTGAAGCTGTCACCTCTCAAATCCAAATCTGTAGTTAAAGCTCAGCCCAAAGTAAATAAGGGAGACTACTTGTACTTGTGTGACATCAAAGAATTTTCTGATCTAAACCTCTATCTGGATGAACTAGATGAGGTGAGAGGAATTGATTCATACAGAAACGTACCTGAAAGGTTAGTGTTCACGTACAAAGGAGGAAAGGAGATTCAGTGGCCACTTCATAGGATTCTTCAAGAAAGCCAAGCTGTACTGATTAAAGTTTATTCATCCTTCAAGAAGAACTTTGGGTTTAACATTACTGCAAAAAGATTGGTATTGAAGAAGATTGAAGAACTAAGGAGTGTTAGAGCTAAAGATGCACTCCCAAAGACTCTAATCATCCCCTACACAGGGAGAAGAGTGCATCTAAGGCCCTACTGGCTGATGGAGTTCATTGATGACAAAGGTGTAAGAAGATTCTTCAGATTGGAAGACCAATTGAGTATCTCTAGTAATGAGACTCTTTTTGAAATGCAAGAAAAGCTAAATCTCTCATAATCTGATGAACTAGAATTCCACAAATAGCTCCAAAATCAGATTGAAGAAAACAACAGAAAGCTTGGAAGAAGATCCAGACCTTCGAGGAACTAGATAAATCTGCTCAGGCTAAAGGAGCATCTTGAAAATAACTGTGAGCTAAACTTTGTACATTTTGATTAATTGAAGCACTTTTCAGTATTATCTACTTTTCTTTAAAGCTGTATGTTTAGGGTGTTTTGTTATCATCAAGTATCTCTTAATTTATGGCTACAATTCCAGTAGACATAAATTGGGGGAGATTGTTGTGCATATGTTGTGTACTTGATGATTACATAAACAAAACACCTTAGTAGATTTTACTTAGTGAAATAATGTAGCACTCGACGGATAAGAATTATAGTCCCGACGAATAACTCATTACAGTCCCGACGGATGATGTCTTATTATCCATCGAGTGAGTAGCTTATGTAATAATGAGTTTGTAGCACATTTTTACATACACCTTTGTATAGATTCTGTAGTAGCATATAAGTCATGTCGACTTTAACTAGATATGCAGAATAGGTTGATTAATTGTACATAAATGATGTCTTGTAATTCTGCATAAATGAATTGAAGTCAAGTGCCAAAATAGCTACCGACGGATGATTAACAAAGCCATCGACGGATGATCAAATGGCTATCAACGGATGTTCAATATAGCAGTCGACGGATGATCAATGAAGCCATCAACGGATGATCATAAAATCGACGGATGATCATGTACTCAACGGATAAAGAATTCAAATATCAGTTGACAGTGACAGCATAGTCACATGCGTCGAAGTATATGCAAATGAAATGAGGAAGCCTGTTAACTGGGTAATAGAGATCAAAGTAGCAAAGCATTAGACCCAATAGTTTTTATAATGATTCTGTCTTTTGACTTTGTAATCTTGGTAATATATATAAACCAAGAAGTAGAAAATAGATATGAAAATCTGAGATACAAGACTAGAGAAACATTTGTAAGCAGAATACTTATCATTTCTCTGTATTCTCAGTGGTTCAACATTTGTAAGCAGCTGTGAACATTACACAGAGTTCTCTCGATATATAATATATATATATATATATCTCTGGTGGAATCATTCAAATCCACCATAAAGTTTTTAAAGACTCTTGTTTTTAATTACTTGTATTTTGATTCTCTTAAGTTTTATTCCGCATTGTGCTAATCAATACACTTATATTTATATTTGAGTTAGAACATTTTATTTCAAGAAAAAGTTTCAAGAATTCCATTCAACCCCCCTTCTGTAATTCTTGTCATATTGTTAAGGGACTAAAAATAATCTTTTGAACTTCAAGTTCACATTGATTTGTTCGAGGATCATAATGAGACAGGGATACTGCATTCCACAAAATTTCTTGCTTTTCTTTTTCAAATTTTGTCTTATCTCCCCCTAATGCAGAAAAAATCATCTCATCGAATTGACAATCGGCAAATCTTGCCGTGAATAAATCACCAGTCTTGGGCTCTAAATATTTAATAATCAAGGGAGAATCAAATCCAATATATACCCCTAATCTTCTTTGGGGTCCCATTTTTGTTCTTTGGGGGGGATATTGGAACATAAACTCCACACCCAAAAAATTTCAAGTGAGAGATATTTGGTTCTTGACCATTTACCAGTTTTATTGGGGAATATTTATGATAAGAAGTCGGTCTTAATCGGACTAAAGAAGCCGCATGTAATATTGCATGTCCCTAGGCGGTAGTTGGTAAATTTGTTCTCATAAGTAATGGTCTCGCAATTAGTTGTTGCCTTTTAATGAACGACTCAACAAGACCATTTTGAGTGTATGTGTGGGAAACAGAATGCTCCACTTCAATCCCAATAGACATACAATAATCTTTAAAAGATTGGGATGTAAATTCCCTGATTGTGCTCGTAATCGAATTATTTGAGTAAGGAGTCGTGCAAAAGCCACATTATGAGTGGACAATAAACTAACGTGTGACCATCTTGTTGATGCATCAATGAGTACCATAAGGTACTGAAGTGGCCCACTAGATGGGGTAATTGGTCCACATATATCTCCTTGAATTCGCTCCAAAAAAATTGGGCATTCAATGGCAACTTTCACAGGAGATGGTTTTGTTATCAATTTTCCTTGAATACAAGCAACACATGAAAATCTTTGGACAATGGAACAATTTTGTTTTTGAGTGGATGTCCATTTAAATTTTCAATAATTCTTCGCATCATTGTTGAACCCGGATGGCCTAAATGATCATGTCATATAGTAAAATTTGTCGGGTCAACAGATCTTGTATTAATAGTCATGTGTGATTCAACTGGATTTATGAAAGTATAATATAATCCAGAATTATATGATGAGAGTTTTTCTATCACATGTTTCCTCCCTGAGACTATAGTCGCGATACATAAATATTCATTATCACGTTCATTTGTCGTCTCAATATGATAGCCAATGTGGCGTATATCTTTAAAGCTCAAAAGATTTCTTTTTGATCGGGTGGAAAACATTGCATTTTCGATCAATAAACGTGTACCATTGGGTAGAACTATACTTGCTCTTTCGGAGCCTTCAATTATATCTGATGCACCCGATATTGTATTTACATTAGCTTTGGCTAATGTTAGATGCGAAAAATATGCTTTATTTTTCAAAATTTTATGTGTTGTTGCACTATCCGCCAAACAAAAAGAGACCTCATTTTTTATAACACATGATGAGAGGCTGCTGACCATATTTCTTCACGAAAAATTAAATAAAATTAGAAGTAGAGGTAGAACATCTCAAGTACTTCATTAATGAAAAGAAAAATATATAAGCAACTGATAAGAATGATTATCATAGTTCAAAAGTTAAAACCGACAATCCAAATAAAGAAAAATTCAACAAGCAATGAAAGGCCTTGTTTAGTTATTCTTAGGTTCATCACCACCAAATTTAGGCATATTCACATCAACATCTTCAAAGAAATCACCAAGTTCCATGTGAGTAAAGGCCGAAGGATCAACTTGATCATCACTTCCAAGATGTGCTTCAAGATAGGCAATCCCCAAAGGATCACTATGTTCAGTGAAATTAGTTTTAACATTCTTTAAATATGCTTGATATAGGTCAGCAAAGTCCTTGGAGGTACGACATGTACTTCTCCAGTGACCTTTCATTCCACATCGACTACAAGTACTTTCACCCCTTTTAGACATCGTACTACCCTCAGATTTCTCCTCATTTATTGTATGTTTCAGGTAGTAAGGCTTCCTTTTAAAGTTGGGGGGATTTTGTTGATTGCGGCCTCTACCATGCACAAAACCATGACCACGGGCACGTCCACGCCCACATCCATGACCATATCTATGCCCACGTCCACGTCCACACCCAAATGATTTATTATCTCTATATTCATTATTAGTCACCGCATTCACTTTAGGGAATGGTGTTGAGCCAGTTGGACGTGCTTGATCATTTTTCAGCAAAAGTTCATTCTTTTGTTCAGCAAGAAGCAAAACAGAAATTAGCTCAGAATATTTCGTGAATCCACGTTCGCGATATTGTTGCTGCAAGAGCATATTATTGGCATGGAAAGTGGAATATGTTTTTTCAACATATCTCTATCGGTGATATTCTTGCCACATAATTTCAATTGAGATGTAATTTTAAACATGGCAGAGTTATACTCGCTCACACTTTTATAATCTTGCAATCGCAAGTGTAGCCAATCATAGCGAGCTTTAGGAAGTATCACTGTTTTTTGGTGGTCATATCTTTCTTTGAGATCCTTCCAAAGTATTGATGGATCTTTAATAGTCAAATATTCAGTTTTCAATCCTTCATCGAGGTGGTGGCGAAGAAATATTATGGCTTTTGCCTTATCTTGTTCGGAGGTTTTATTTCCCTCTTTTATAGTGTCACCGAGGCCCATTGCACTAAGACGGATTTCGGCATCAAGAATTCGTGCCAAATAATTTTTTTCGGTGACATGATGTGCGTTGAATTCAAGCTTTGTAAGATTCGACATTTTGATTACTAAAAAGAAATGATAATACACATTAATATCAAGTTAATGATATATCTTAATTTAGAAGTTCACCAAAATTTTATATTTCACATGTATAATGAACTCAAATTTTGTAAGATTCGACATTATCACTAATAAATAATAAAATTCTATTAATTATCCAATAAACATGTATAAGTCTAGAAAATTAGCGAATATACCTTGCACAAAATACTATCAAAGAAAACAAGCAATCCTCACTCAAATATTAATGTATAATATACTTATTTATACAAAACATGTTTATATAGTTTTAGCAATTGGCTTCCAGTTCAGGCCCTGAGCATAAGCCTCGGACCCTAAATAAATCAAAACTTTTCAGCACCTCAGGACCTGAACACCTAGCCTAAGGCCCTGAACATTACAGAAACATTTTGAGCATACCATCAGGTCCTGAGCTTCCGACCTCAGGCCATGAACATTGCAGAAACTTATTTCAGCACATCATCATGTCATGAACCTCTAGCCTCAGGTCCTGAACATTGCATAAATTTCACACTATGCTTCTCAGCTAAAACAGAAACAACTCTTATACAAATAAGCATTCTGGCTCTTATTTCTACATGAATTTCACTAAGGAAATGTCTTAGATCCAAATACGAAAGTTTATGTTCTTATTGCAAGGAACAACCTCCACTTGTTATTAACCGGAAATTACATCAAGAAGACATATTACATGTGTCCTCAAATTTTCATGATGACTTTAAAACTCATGAGTAACAAGGCTATAATATATCTATTCTCCCTTTTTTAAGAGATCAAAGTAATTAAGAGTACTAAATTATGTTATCATTAAGAATATAGAAGGATGCTGCATTTAAAATAATTTGATTACTTGTGCTTCATATCCTTAATATACATCAGTGCAAAAGAATATATACTAATATATTATACTGCCACAAAATAAAATAACATGGAATAATTAGCAAGTACATTTTCGTTAATCAATCATTCTAATTCACAAACAAATGTTACAAATCTGCATAAATATATCAGTAGACAGTAGTCTATGGTGGTACAAAAGATGGTAAGTAATGGTACCTTATGCAGAGACCAAAAGTAATGATCACCTTGTACTTGTGTTATAAAGAAAATCTTGTAATCTGCTAAACTAACTTCTCTTTTTGCCACACCAGGTTGATGACAGATCTTCTTAGCTTTCGTGCTAATAACGTGTTATATAATATAAAAGTAGAGAGAGTAAGAAAAAACTTATGATTTCATGTATATTGATATCACAAGATAATGTACATGCAAGTCTTATATAGGCTTATAAAACATAGATTACTTGAGAAGTGAAAATCCAAGAGTTTGTGTTAATTAATGGGATAAAGGTGAAATGTCAAATGACATCTAAAAAGTTAAGAGTCATCCAATAAATGGGTCTGTTTGGCAATTCCATTAAGTGGACTTATTGGTTTATAAGCCCGTAACAGCTTATTGACGAGTGTTTGTCGACCCAGCTTATAAGTTGAATTTACAACTTATAAGCTGATAAGTTGAATGTTGGTAATGACGTACTTTTTCACAACTTATTTTTTATTTTTCATTTTTTTATCAATTTTAATTTTGGAATATATTTTTTTAAATGTTAATATAACTTAAAATATAAGAATTAAGATAATTATATATATAAATTATTTATTTTAATTTATTTAAATAAAATAATTCTGACTTATAAGTTAAATTCTCCAAACACTTATATAACTTATAAGTATTTTTTAACTTATGGCTTATTAATTACTTATTCACTTTAAATCATAAGTTACTTATTTTAAGATTTACCAAACGGGCACAATATCATATCAGTCAAAACTTCAAATATGTGTAAAATATTAATTACTCAATGAAGAGTTGACACTGGGTTCGCTACACGTGCACTCTGTTTTCCTGTTTGTAGGTAATCCCGTTTAAACTTTAGACAAAGTAAAAAAAAAATTAAAAACAGAAGTCTTATTTTGTTAAAGGATCCCCTGGTTTTTTGAAACTGAAACATGGGCATTTACATAATTACATGGACTAATTCACAGTTGTGGTTTCTAAGATTTGCCAAGGAAGAGGTCACTTGAAAAAATAACAAAATTCTAATCAAATTACATAACTGTTAATGAACTTGACCATGGCTGATATTAAAGGCCCATGATATAGACCAGAAAAATTGATTATACAACCTAACCGATAAACCCCAGCTCTCCTAGATAAATTCAGTTGTATGTTTTATATACATATACAAGCAACCTCTATGTTCTCTAAATTGCCTAGAAACTATGTTCGGCTCCTCCTGCTGTCCATATGGTGCATGCTATGAAAGTCATGTCAAAGCAGCAAGACGAGAGTGATGTCAACAATGAGACGAGCTGCCAAAGTAGGGGCTTGCACAAAAATGGATATCTTTACGACAAAAAATGGTCACCAATCCAAGCTAATTTGCCTTTTTATGTATAAATCATCAATATATTGTATGATCGGCGCAACTGCTGATATATACCTTTTCATTTCCATCTCTGCAGTCTCTTCTGCAATAATAAGGAACATAAAGAAAACAGATAAACAAATAGTTTCAGCTGAAAAACGGAAAAACTATTTTAACTGAAACCTCCAAAAGGACCACAAACAATATTATATACCTACAACGCCATAAATAAACGTACCTGTTTCATTTAGCTTTACCAGAAGTTGTTGTCTTGTTGGTAGCGCACACATGCCAGCATAAACTGCTGTCCTGACTGCCCAAGTGTGATACGGCGCACACACATTTCCATAAGCTGTTGTAGCCGCTTCTTTTAAAGAACGATCGCTGAAGCATAAACAGTTTCATATGTATAGCTGATATATAGGAGAGTAATAATACAGTATCAATGTATCATAAATGTGTAGATCGTAGAAAGAAGCACAAAGAGCAGGATAACTTATTTTAATTTATACATATTTTTTTTGGGGGGGGGGAGTGGGTGAATGATATGTTTGCTCCATCTGTAGTTGGTGCAAGGCATCATGCTTTTTCATCATAACTACTTAAAACTAGATTAATATCAATATTAATTAACCTTAAGCAGAGGAACCAGCCTTGCAATTCATTTCCTTGTTTTAAAAAAATTGATATTATTATGGAAGTAGTGTAGAACAAAAACTGACAGATTCAAACCAGCCAGAGTGACATTCTTAAACAAAAAGACTGTTTTCTACTTGGTCCAAAATACTGCAGTACGCACCTAGATGACTAGAAACATGTTGGACCTTCTTGCCCTGTATTCAGAATATCAAACATCCTTTACATAGCTTCAAGATCATGACAAAACCCTATAGTCAAATTTGAACGTTGTCACTCGCTAAACCACTGAGCTACCGGGGTTCATTCTTACAATGGCAGCCTATATTATATCATATCATATATAAAAAATCGATGCGCGGATTACACAGAGGTGGCTTGTCTATCACATGTTAGTAGCTGCGACCGTGAATTGCCTCAACAGTGAGATAAAATATCTGGACTACTTAGGGGCCAGGATTCTTAAATCTCAATGACGGTTCCTCTTTTATAGTTGGCATGTCTATTTCCATATAACACGGACAGGCCAACTTGTTGGGTTTCAACCCAATGTGATTGGTTGGGCTAGGTGATACAAGACATAATTTGATTTTTAGACCAATTATCATTTTAGGCTTGACTCAAACTCAAACAAATCGTCAAATCTTTGTGTGAGTTGGTAAAATCAACCAGCTTAACTCCTTTGATAAGGATCCAAGTTCAAGATCAAACAAGAAAAAAATTCCTTATTAGCTCCACCATAACTCAGTCATACAAATTCAATTCGACTTAATCATCAGAAAGTTGGACTCTCATGACAATATATGTTAACATCAAATAATAAAAACCAGATATAGTGGAGAGTTGAGACATACCCTGCTGACAAAAAGTTGATAAATAAAGCTCTAATGAGGTCAAGGCCCTGCCTAACTCTGCGTAGATTACGTGATAGGCTTCCCGGTGATTTCACAGTGTCGTTTTTCATATCATGGTCAAGTATTCTATTTAAAGTTTCATACTTGCCTGCTGCTTCCGTAAGACCACGTACCTGCAAGTTCAAACAGTTGTGTCGGGATGAGTTACACGGAGCAGGCCCAAAGACACCATTAGATAAAGCAAGAGTTATGCAGCCTCTCATACTGGACTTAGCAACGAATGCCCCCGCAAACATAACATGCAATCCAATAATTTAATTGAAAAAACAGGGTCTTAATCTTTATGAACACAACGTTTTGGCAAATCACATGCTATCTAATAATGTCATCAGATTTCTTTAATTTCAATTGATTGAACTGCTGACATGATCAGGCTGGCTCTGGAGAATTATGGAGCCTAATGATTTAAAGATCATTAATATACTGAAGAATCTGGTGCCATTGACATTTACCGGGCTCCTTGATTTTTTTTTAAACTTAAAGTTAGATTGTTGTAACATGGAACTCTGGAAGTGTATCAACGTACAACTAGTGTATTACTATAGTTATATACCGAATCCAGTCCATTAACAATGCTCGGACTACAATCTTTAGTTTCTAAGTTAGGCCTTACAATCTCTAGTTTCTAAGTTAGCCTGTACAACAATCTCGAGTTTCTAAGTTAGGCTTTACAATCTCTAGTTTCTAAGTTAGCCTTTACAATTATACATGTCAGGTTACGGTAAACTAAAATAGAGATCAGATATGAGTAGGCTGAATTCAAAATTTTCAGTTCATAAATATGATCAACTCTACCTTGGTTAGGAACGGTAACTTTTTCAACTTTTTGCAACTGGATCTTAACATTAATTAGCAATAAATAAATTTCATAAAAAAATCAACAATACAATAAAGGTTGCGAATCTAAAAAATCAAAGAAGAATACCTTGGCAGTATACTCCATCTCAGCGAATTTAAAAGCGATACCGAGACAACCAAAGAGAATAGAAACAAGAGTGCAAGCTTCACAAAAAGGTTTCAAACGGAGATCGTAATCAGAATCAGAATCTAAACTAGACTTAAGAATCTCCGACAACTCTTCAAATGAACCGGCGATCTTCGACAAGGGTGTTCCAGTACCGGCGTCCTCCAATGCGTCGCCGTCGCTCATGGCGGAGAACAAGATGCTTTACAATTAACAACAACATGTTAGGATCATATTGAGCAAACAATTTAGCATGAAATTATAATTAATAAAAAAATCTAAAAAAAAGGAACAAAAGAAAAAAAAGAAAGGTAATGATCGAGGAGATGTTGAAGGGCCATACTTTTCTCGAAATTGTTGGTTAGCTTTGTTAAGGATGGAACGGAAGGCCATTGTTGTTGTTGTTGATTGTGTTTTGCTATTCTTTCGGAGATTTCTTCAACCAGTACTTGTTATTATGCGAACATGCCAACGTTACATGTACTTTTTATTTTAATATATTGACCGGTCTTATTATTAACAAATTGCGTTTAAGTTTTGGCTTTCCAGACCAGTAAAGCCGACGAAGCTTAATTCTTAAGCCGTGTTCGTGTGACTCGCTGACACATGCACACGGTCCTGTCAAATGTGTCACATGCGTGATTCGTCTGTCTTGCTTTTCTGGGAGATAAGTTTTCTTCTTCCAGAAGTTTTAAAAAAACAAAAATTTCCTCAGTTTCCTTTTCATTTTTGGCACATATTTTTCGATCCTTTAATTGTACAGATAAAATTAAAAAATTTATTTTTTAATAAATATACATAATCAAAATTTTAATTCACAAAAATAAAATTTGAATATTTTTATTTTAGCTAATTCGGTGCCATATAGTTTGTGTTGTATACTTGTATCGTAAAAGTAAGGTAAATGTGTACTTTCGTGTCATATACTAAAAATGTAAATCTAAACACTTTATTTTTGAGTTCAAAATTACAGGATCTACTAAATACTAACACTCACTAAAAATTGTTGTAAATAGAGTATAATTATTTATTTATTAAAATTAATCGGTATTCTAAAAATCTCTGATTCAACTGATTAATTTTCTACAAAATACACGACTGATTCGATTTTTGAAATCTGATCAATCCTAACAAATTTTTCTATATTGAAGTATATATAATTATTTATTAAAATGCTATATTAATTTAAATATGAATAATTATAAAATTATGATAAATAAATATATATTTGATGATAAATATTTAAAAAATAATTCATTTGATGAAATTATACTAATGTCTTTTAGTATAATTAATCATATATAAATTATATTAATTTAAATTTAAATTATATTAATTAATTTGATGAAATTATACTAATGTCTTTTAGTATGATTATTCATAATTTCATAATTAATTTAATAAAATTATACTAATGTCTTTATATTAAATACTATAAGTATGGATAATATAGAAATTATACTAATGTAGGCCCACACTAAACAAACTTTTTAATTTATCTTATCTATTTAAAATTTAGAGACATATTTTCTCAAAATGATTTTTTTTTCCTTGTATTATTTCCCTTTTTAGCCATCGGAACTGGGAAGTGATTAGTACCAAGGCAAATAGCCATACTAAATTAATTTAAAACTACATATAATAAAAGGAGGAGATAACTAAATCAAGGCTCAGATCTATAAAGAACCAGGCAAGCAGAGGGCAACACTGCCATGGCTGCAACAACTTTGCCCTGCCAAGATACAGGTCGCGTTCACTCAGTGCCCAATTTAACTCAGAAAAATATGAATTCATCATCACAGCCTCTTGTGAACATACTTTAAAAATGGGGGACGGAGGGAGTAATCAATATAGAAACATGCAATTTGCAAGTGTGTGTAGCTCAGTTGGTATAGAACGTTTATGGCACAAGTGAGAGATGAAACTACGAGTAGTATCTTTGTTGTTGGTGTTGCAAGAAAAAGACTGAAGCTGCAAAAGAATCATCACAGAGTAGATTATCTTCAGACAGACACACAGACAGTATATGGGGGGTTGTTGATTATAACAGGAAAATTGGAAATCATAGGCTCAGAGAGGGGCAACTACCCCCCTTGCAAAACTCCCTTCTCTCTTTGAGCCTCTTTCCTTTTTCTGAGTTTTTCCATTTTCCCTTTTCTTGTTTCTACACCTAACTTCTATTTTTATACCCCTATCAATATACTTATTTTTTATTTCCTATTTTTGAGACATGTGATAGTCCAATGGTATTTTTGTTATTTACGTCAATACCATAGACAATTGTACATCCACTTTTGGGTCCTCCACTTAATCCTTGACTGGATGTGTCTACACGACTCTAGCGACCGACTACACTGCTTTTGAGACTCTCCTGTGAAGAGGTGGCCAATTGTGCGGTCCGTACGTGCCAGGCCGGGCCGCACATGGGTTCAACATTGCAAGATAGAACACTGAATCGGCTTGTAATTCAGCGAACCGGGCTTGGGCCGGGCTCGAGTCAAAGAAACAGAATTCGGGATCGGCCGAACTAAAACCGCAAACGACTAACCGCAGGCTCGGGCCGTGAGGGTTGAAAGAGGACCAGCCTTCTTTTTTTTTCTTCAGGTCGTGTCACATCACACCCCATTGTCTGTCACACGACTCACACCATTGTGTCTATAAGGTTACAATTTTTTTAATCATTGATATGCATGTGCTAGCATTACTCTTGTGTTAGTTGTTACTATTATTATAGTTCTTGCATTTTCAAGACAACAAACTTTCACAATTGATTTTTACCACAAACTTTCATAGACTATAACACTGTTAGTTGATTAACATTGTTAGTTGTCTCTGGTAAATTTGCAATATATTAGTAATTTATAAATATTAATAGACAGCGGGTTAGTGCGAACCGTGCGGGTTCGTGCGGTTCAACCGGGCCGTGCGGGTTCGTTCAGGTCGTGCGTGCCGTGCGGGCTCGGTCCTGGTTTTCATATTCCTAACTCGTAATCGGCTCGTTTCTTCAGACGAATTGTGCGGGTTTTTAGCGAGCCGAACCGGGCCGAATAAATATCGGTTTTAGAACGAGCCGGTCCCGGTTGTGCGGTGCAAACCCGCACAATTGGCCACCTCTACTTGTGACTCCGCATTATCTCTCGCGGGTACCTTGCAAATTGTACTGCTCTGTCAAAACTCACGATATCATGGATTCAATTTTATAAATAGAAAAAGCGAACAATATAAATCATTTAGATATTTCGGCCGATTCAAACTGATTTTTTCCAGTCCGAGACATGTTTGGGTTGAAAAAATGTCAATCCAATTTAATTGGGTTAGATATGGGTTTCGATATTTTTAAATCAATCCAACCCAACTCGATTAAAATTATAATTACACGTTAATCTATTAATTTTATAATTGTGAATATGTTCAGGACTAATAGATAGACTCATTTATCTATAACTTATAAAATCAGTTCTCAATGTTTAAAGAATATGCCATTGTTTTCTTTTATCGAATTCAATGTTTAAAAAATATTTAAAGACTAAGTACAGTATTATCACTCTCTTTTGGATATTTAAGCCATATCTGACATGGATGATTGTAATATTTTGTTGAACTATTTTCAAGTATTTTAAACTTTGAGATTTTGTGCTTTATTCTATAATTATTAATATTAGTTTTAAATATTTACTAAACCGATCAAACCGATCCAAACCAATCAAACTGAAGTATTACAATTGGTTTGGATTACAAATTTAAACGATTTGGTTTGGATTAAAATTTTAAAAACCCGAATTAGTTGGGTTGAGTTACTAAATTCACTCAACCAACCCAACCCCGATCCGTGGATCCGTGGCTTCCAAGCACATAGTCATCCTGACTTTCCCGATTGAATATTCATGTATCTTCAGGATTAACACCTTGATGGCTTCATAGCTACTCATGTTGCTGCTGATCTGTGATGTGACTGGGGGTGGTGGTTGGGGATTCTGTGGTGCTTCTTTGTCTACCATTAAAGATTGATTTTCAGATCTTAAACAGTTTGTATATCAACAGCAAGCTCTGATACCAATTGGTAGGTCCGTAATCAACTGTAGAGGGGGTGAATACAGTTTATGCAAATAATTCGACAAAACTTCAACAAAATCAACAGTTTTTATATTAACAGATAAAAACTGATTACAAACGTACTCTCTCGAAAGGATGAACAAATATCCTTGAGAGATGTTAGATAATGCGAATGATATAACAATGTTCGCAATGCTTATAGCATGAACCTAATCTGTGCTTTATATAGAGCACAACTTACACAATCAAATAAGGAATCCTATTCTATTACAATAAGGAAACCATTCCGTGTATGATTGTTTCTGAGATAAAGTCCTTCACCACCTTGAATTTCTGCTTTCCGTTTCCTTCTTGAATATCTATTGAAGTGACAAATCCTGATGACATCATTTGCTAATCATCAAGTACTGATATAAGTACCGATGACGTCACTCTTCAGTAAATACTGATATAAGTGTTGATATGAACTTCTGATAGTTTCTTGTCCAGATATCATCGATTATATCTAACATCATTCAATTGTACACAATTTTTGTAATATCCAGGAATATTATGTGGATATTATATGTTAAATAAATAAATATTATGTGTTTTATAAATTTAAAGTGATTATTGCCATGATATTAGATGTTATAGTTGTTATGTGTGTTTCCGTGCGGGCCAGAAAATTTTTCGATTGTTTAATATATGTTTAAACTGCAATTATATGAATCTATCTGCAATCGGGACGCTTGTTTATTAGTGTCTTTATTAAGGTACTCATTTTATTTCATTTTATGCGCGTTTGAATGTATTCTAGGCGTTTTCGGTATTTTCTGGTAATTTAGGAGTCGTTCCTGTTTTTTAAAACTCAACGGACCGGGACCTCACCGGGACGTTAAAGTCCACAAAATTCGTATTTTTATTTTTATAAAATTATTCGTATCTCAAATATCCAATATCTTTGCATTTTTGATTTATTCGCAATTTTTGGGGAATTTTGACATTAATTTTATATTTTATTATTTTTAAAATTATTCCCCGTAATTATTATTTTGGAGCTTAATTATTGTAATTTAGGAATAAAAACACCCTTAATTTATTTTGGGGTATTAATTTATGTACATATATAAATATCAGCTGTTTTTATTATTTTATTTTTTTCATTAAAAATTTTTAGAAAATAAAGAAAATCAATAATTATTCTTGGGGGTGTTCTTGAGGGTAAGAATTAAAATCCAAAGTTGAAGGTGATTCTGGGATCCGTTTGTGACGCTCGAATAGTCGATTTGAAACTCTCGTCAAGCTCTATCTGTTGATACCAATATCTTAAACAGAGGTTAACTCTTCTGTGATTTCATTTTTTTTTATTTTTTTGCTATTTAAATTCGTTTTTGATTCTTGAATACTTGGTTGTTATTTTTGTTGATTGATAATCGTTTCTGGGATTACGAGGAGTAATTTGGTGTGTTATTTTGTTAGTTTTGATTGAGATTTTAGTAAGTTCGAGTATATGGCTTTATCAGTTTTTTTGATTCGATTTTTCTGATTGTTCCTGAGTTTTTGATGTTTATGGATCACCTGAATAGGTTGTGGGGATTGTAAGCTTTGATTTGGTACGGGAGTTATTGAGTTTGGTTAGGAATTGCTCTGATTTGTATTTTTCCGATTGTAATCACCGGTTTGTGGCCGGAAATTTGTTCGGAACTGTTTTTGGGACTTCTGGGTTGGTGATTTTGTGCAGGGAATGGTCTGGGATCGATTCAGTACAAAAACCAAGTGAAACGGAGTCGAATGAGGGTGTTGCAGTGGCGCCGGGAATTCGCCGGACTCCGGCGTAGTCGCCTGTTTCCGGGCAAAACCCAGATTCCGGTCGACCTTCAACCGGAGTTCTTGGCAACCCAGTTGAAGCCCCAACCCGACCCGTTTTTTTTTATTTAAAACCCGGATTCAATCCACCCAAACCCTAACCCCTTTCCCCTAAACTGTTTCCCGATTTTCCTTTTATTTTAATTCAAAAATTCAATTTAATTTAAAAAAAATCATTTCTTTTATTTTTAAAAATCATTTAATAATTATTTTAAATTCTAAAAATTATTTTTTAATTATTTTAAATTCCTAAAATAATTTTATTTTATTATTTTCAAAATCTAATTTTATTTAATTATTTATAATTTATTTTAATTAATTATTTATGAATTTAATTAATTGATTAAAATCATTTAATCAATTAATTTCATTTATAAATAGTTAAATAAATGTAAATTATTTATAATTAATTCAAATAATTCCTAAAAATTATTTTTAAGCTTTTAAAAATTATATTTTGGTATTTAAAAGTCTATTAATATTATTATTAATTAATTTATTTCCATTTATTTCTTATTTTATTCATAATAATTAAACCGTTCGTCCGTTTAATACAAAACGAACGCGTACAGACTCAGAAAAATATTACGCTTTCAATAAAAATACTTTTAAGTCCTAATTTCTTTTGTATTGCAATGGAATTTAATTTGTGTATCAGTTTGAGTCGGTATTTGATCGATAAATGCTAATATTGACTTGATTTTAATTCTGAATGCACTAAGACATATCTTTTAATGATTTGACTTATGTGTTACATGAAATATGTGATTACGTGTTATACGAATGTCATGATTACTTGTTACGTGATATGCATGCTATCTGTTTACAGTTTTAAAATGCCATGATTAGTTATAAACGATCGGGTAGATGTTAAGACGTATAGTTACGTCGATTGAGTTGGGTTCTGTCAATTAAGATAGTCCTTTTGTTTATAGAATCGAGTGGCAAGAAGTGCGGTTAAGTGTTAGACGGAGATAGTAGCCAGTAGCTATAAGCAGAGTTATAGTAAGAAGTTATCGAGCATACCAGGCAAGTACCCCTAACTTCACTTATCGTTCAAGTGATGTTTATTTCGAATCATATTATGCAAATATTTATATCTTCACTTATCATTCAAGTGATATTGACTCTGAAATTTATTCTTTCAATTTCCAAACTATTCTAAGTTCAGAATAGTTAAACGTTTTATATTTCGCTATAAATCACTCTATACAGTGGAACGTTGAATTGAGATTAGCGAATAACTAATTGTTCTAGTTATTTCACCATCGATTGTTGAGATAGCTCTGTACCATGAGAAATGGGGAGTTATACAGTTAAGGATGTCTTTTGATTCGGCTCCTTTGATCAAAATGTTTTATGGATTGGATGAATGCGTAAGTGACCGGGATGGACGGTCCAGCGGATTGCTATTTCTATATATTATATAAAATATTATGACACAATTTGTGCCACAGGCAGATATATTGCCTTTTTATTTGAGTACTCATGTTTTGGGGACATGTTTCTATGAATCATGACCTTGTGCTATCACACGGGCTGATCAGCATGTGATAGTACGTCCGTCGGAGTTAGATTCCACTCGAAAAAATTTCGTTTATTGCTGATAGCTTGTGAAGCTTTTATTATTTATCAAATATCACTGATTTTATCCTGTTGTTCAGTTATTATCAAAATGTGGTTTATCATTTCAAGCACATTTTATACTGCTTGCTGAGCATTTCTTTCCCTCATACTTGTTTATGAATCTAATCTTTCAGCTAAGCCAGAGCAGGCTTGAGTTCCAGGTTTGACACGAAGTCGAGTGCTTGTAGATAGTTTGGTGTATTTTACAGGTAGATTATTTTGGGATGCTTGAATAGTTTAGAGGTTTGTAATAAAATTTGAATAATCTGTAAAACTAATTAGACTTACGGTTTGTAATAATAGTTGGTTTGTATTAGTGCTTGTTCCATACTATAACCTGTGATCGATCCAGTGCATGCAAGGGGTCATATTTGTTATATTATTTCGCTGTGATTATTTTATTATAGTTTAGTGGCTAGTGACCCCCAAATCTAGACCCCGGGTTTGGAGGGCGTCACAGGTTGGTATCAGAGCTACAAGTTATGGTCACTGAAACAGGCTTAGGATTGTCATAGATGAGTCATAGGAAGATCACATAAGATAGGCGCGTGTAGTTTAGCTCTTATAGAGTTAAATTTAGGTTATTGGGCTGGGTTATAGTTAAGTTGTTTAGGTTTCCTATTTTGCGTTTAGCTCTTAGCTTTTGTGCCATTGCTTTGCTATTGTGTTGGTTTGAGAATGGTAAGAATGGATGAAAGAGGTTGGAAGGTTGCATTGCAACCCTATTCACTGTTTGTTGGTTTATTTGAGATTTTGAGCAAGGATTTAAAAGGTTTGGATAATTCTTCGTAAAGTTTCTTTGTGTTGTTATTACCAAGATAATTAGCAGGATTATGTGATAATCATATCGTTTGTGTTAATATGGTAGCAAGTTTATGATATTTTGAGAAAAGATAACGCTTGAGAATTTTGATATGCTAAAGAATTGCTACATATTTGACACAATGCTTGACAGATTATTATATATGTTGCTTGTTTTCTTATTAGAATAATGGCACCAAAGAGGAGGAATAATTCAGGAGAGGATCGTACCGAGAGCCGTACGGATCCAACGATTGTCCAGATGTTGGGACTAATGCAGCAACAGATGTTACATCTTACGCAGCAGCAACAACAACAACAGCAAGCAGCAGCACCACATGCAGTGACTTTTAAGCAATTTCAAGCTGTGAAGCCACCTGAGTTCAAGGGAAGTGTTGATCATGTGGAAGCCAATGCATGGCTCAAGGAGATGGAAAAGGCTTTTGAATTAGTCGGAGCAGGGACTGAACAGAAGACCAAGTTTGCAAGCTACTTTCTGAAGGGTGAGGTGAACTATTGGTGGGAATCCACGCGAGCATTGGAAGGAGGTCAATTTATAACTTGGGAAAGGTTTACTGAGCTGTTTCTGGAGAAGTATTTCCCGAGGTATATGAAGAACCAAATGGAGATCAAGTTCTTGAACTTAACCCAGGGAGATCTTACTGTGGCTGAGTACGAGGCTAAGTTTACTGAGTTAGCAAGGTTCGTGCCAGACTAGGTTGATACTGATGAAAAGAAAGCAAGAAGGTTTGAACAGGGATTGAAGTTTTGGATTCATAACAGAGTGACCATGTTTGAGTTGACTTCATAAGTGGCAGTGGTTCAGAAAGCAATGGTGATTGAAAGTAAAAGTGACATGTCTCAGAAAGGAAAGGATGGAAAGAAAAGGAAAATAGAAACCTCAGAAGGAGGTCAACAGCAGGGTAATTTCCAGAGCCGTTTCAACAAAAGGCCAGAATTTCCGGGTAATAGGAATATTGGATTCAGAATACCACAATCAGGAAATGGAGGACAAGGCAACCATTTTCAGAATTCAAATCAGCAGAGGCCCAATCGTCCACCAGTACCAGATTGCCGGTTTTGTGGTAGAAAGCACTTTGGGAATTGTAATGCCAATGTGACATGTTTCAAGTGCGGCAGGAAGGGACACTTTGCTAATATGTGTCAGAATCTGACTCAAGGTCATAATTTGGGAACTGGTTGTTATAAGTGTGGAAAGCCAGGGCATATTTCCAGGAATTGCCCAACACAAGGTACAATGAGTAACACACCAAGGCTCACATGTGCTCCATCTCAGAATGTGCCAAGGATTGAAGGACCACCAGCAAAGGACCAGCCAAAGGCCAGGACATTTAACATGACTATGAAGGATGCTGTTCAGAGTTCAGACGTGGTTGCAGGTACGCTTCCAGTCAGCTCCGTAGATGCTAAAGTTTTATTTGATTCTGGAGCTACAAGGTCATTTATTTCTCAATTTTTTGTCGATAAACTGCATTGCGAAGTTAAGTTGTTAGAACAAGCATTAATGATAGAATTAGCTGATAAGGACCAAGTTCTCGTTATCGACCAAGTGTGTCCGAAGTGTGATATTGAGATAGCGGGACGTTATTTCTATGCCAACTTGATACCTATTAAGTTGGGAGAATTTGATGTTATCTTAGGAATGGATTGGTTGTCAGAGAATAACGCCCAGATAGATTGTAAGAATAGGAAAGTGAGACTTCAGACCTTGGGTAGCAAAAAGAAGATAATATTTCGAGGAAATAAGCAAGAGATGAAGTTCTTAACGATAGCTCAAGTGAAGAAGTTATTGCGTCAGAATTGCGAGGCGTATTTGGCCCATGTGATAGACACCAGCAAAGAAGTTCCAACACTAGAAGCAATTCTAGTTGTCAATGAGTTTCCGGATGTCTCTCCAGACGATCTGCCAGGATTACCTCCCGACAGAGAAATTGAGTTTGTAATTGATCTAGCACCCGGAACAGAACCAGTTTCTAAAGCTCCATACCGGATGGCACCAGTAGAGATGAAAGAATTGGCAACTCAGCTGCAAGATCTTCTGGAGAAAGGAGTTATAAGACCCAGTATATCCCCGTGGGGCGCACCAGTACTATTTGTCAAGAAGAAGGACGGGAGTATGCGACTGTGTATTGACTATCAAGAACTGAATAAGCTGACCATTAAGAATAAGTACCCGTTGCCAAGGATTGATGATTTATTTGACCAACTGAGAGGCGTGATATGGTTTTCCAATATTGATTTAAGATCCGAATATCATCAACTGAAGATCAAGCCAGAAGATATTCCGAAGACCGCATTCAGAACCAGATATGGGTATTATGAGTTTCTAGTGATGGCATTTGGATTAACCAACACACCAGCAGCTTTCATGGATCTGATGAATCGAGTATTCAAGAAGTATTTGGATAAATTCATGATTGTGTTCATAGACGACATTCTGATCTATTCCAAAACAGAAGAAGAGCATGCAGAGCATTTGAGGATAGTTCTGGAGATACTGCGACAAGATGAATTGTACGCAGAGTTTTCCAAGTGTGAATTTTGGTTAAAAGAAGTACGATTTCTTGGGCACGTGATTAGCAATAAAGGAGTGGAAGTGGATCCAGCAAAGATTGAAGGCATAATCAACTGGGAGAGACCAAAGACACCAACGGAAGTACGAAGTTTCATGGGATTGGCAGGTTACTACAGAAGATTCGTGCAAGATTTTGCGAAGATAGCTACGCCGTTGAAAAAGCTCACCAGGAAGAACCAGAAATTTGAATGGGACCAGAAGTGCGAGGAAAGTTTCCAAGAATTAAAGAATAGATTAGTATCTTCACCAGTGCTAGTCTTACCAGATGATCAAGGAAATTTTGTGATCTACAGTGACGCGTCGTACAAAGGATTGGGATGTGTTCTAATGCAGCATGATAAAGTGATAGCCTACGCTTCAGGACAGTTAAAACCACATGAAGAGAAGTATCCAATGCATGATCTTGAATTGGCAGCTATAGTGTTTGCATTGAAGATATGGAGGCATTATCTATACGGGAAAAAGTGCGAGATCTACACGGACCATAAGAGTTTGAAGTATATCTTCACCTAGAAGGAATTGAACATGAGGCAGAGAAGACGGCTAGAACTGATCAAGGATTACGATTGTACTATCAACTATCATCCAGGCAAAGCAAATGTGGTGGCCGACGCTCTGAGCTGAAAAGAAAGGTTAAATATGATAACTTCATCCGAGGAATTGATCAAAGAGTTTGAGAAGTTTGAAATAGAGGTCAGTATCCCAAGTATGTCTACAGAGGTGTTATGTACAATCTCTTTTCAACCAGAACTATTAGAGAAGATAAGAAGTTGTCAGGAAGAAGTAATGAGCCATGAACGAGACAGTTTGACAGGAGAAGAGATAGGGAGTCAAAAGGATGATAAAGGGATATTAAGATTTTCTTCCAGAATATGGATACCCAACGTAGCTGAGCTGAAATATGAAATTCTTCGAGACGCTCACAACTCCAGATACTCAATTCATCCCGGGAGTACGAAGATGTACAGAGACTTAAGAGAAAACTTTTGGTGGCCAAGTATGAAGAAGGAAATTGCAGAATGGGTAAGTAAGTGTTACACTTGCCAGCGAGTCAAAGCGGAACATCAAAGGCCCAGTGGACTGATACGGCCATTGGACATTCCAGAATGGAAGTGGGAGCATATAGAGATGGATTTCATAGTTGGATTACCGAGAACCAGGGCAAATCATGATGTTATTTGGGTTATTATTGACAGATTGACGAGGTCAGCGCATTTCTTCCAATTAACGAGATATTCTCATTGGATAAATTGGTTCAACTATATTTGAAGGAAATTGTGGTTCGACATGGAGTTCCAGTATTCATAGTTTCAAACAGAGATCCTCGATTTAATTCAAGATTTTGGAGAAGTTTTCAAGATTGTCTCGGAACGAAGCTGAACATGAGTACCGCGTATCATCCGCAGACAGACGGTCAAAGTGAAAGGACGATTTAGACTATCGAAGCTATGTTAAGGGTATGTCTCTAGATTTTGAGGGAAGTTGGGACGAACATTTGCCATTGGTTGAATTCTCCTACAACAACAGTTATCATGCCAATATTGGAATGCCGCCTTACGAAGCTTTGTACGGGAGAAGATGCAGATCTCCAATATGTTGGGAAGAAGTCGTGAGAGAAAGATTTTGGGTCCAGAATTGATCCAGTAGATAAAAGAGAAAATAGAACTCATTCGGAAATGATTAATAGCGGCTCAAGATCATTAACACAAATATGCTGATCCTGCCAGAAAGGATATGGAATTTGAAGTTGGTGAAGCGGTGCTATTGAAGATTTCACCTTGGAAAGGTTTATCAAGATTTGGAAAGAAAGGAAAGCTGAGTCCGCATTATGTTGGCCCTTTTGAGATTTTGAGGAGTGTGGGAAAGGTTGCTTACAAGTTAGCATTACCACCTCACATGCAGCATATCCACAACGTGTTCTACGTGTCAATGTTGAAGCGTTATTTGCCTGATTCCAATCATGTGATAGAATATGAGCCAATCGAGATTCAGCCAGATTTATCTTTTGTAGAGCAACCAGTGCAGATATTAGATAGGAAAGAAAGAGTGCTTAGGAATAAGTCCATGTCGTTAGTACGAGTCTTGTGGAGGAATCCCAAGGTTGAAGAGTCAACTTGGGAGTTTGAAAGCGAAATGCGATTCAAGTATCCTCACTTGTTTTCTTAGGCTGATTCTGAGGACAGAATCCTGTTAAGGGGGAAGGATATAATATCCGGGAAAATTATGTGAATATTATATGTTAAATAAATAAATATTATGTGTTTTATAAATTTAAAGTGATTATTGCCATGATATTAGATGTTAGAGTTGTTATGTGTGTTTCTGTGCGGGCCAGAAAATTTTTCGATTGATTAATATATGTTTAAACTGCAATTATATGAATATCTGCAATCGGGACGCGTGTTTATTAGCGCCTTTATTAAGGTACTCGTTTTATTTCATTTTATGCGCGTTTGAATGTATTCTAGGCATTTTCGGTATTTTCTGATAATTTAGGAGTCGTTCCTATTTTTCAAAAATCAACGGACCGGGACCCTACCGGGACGTTAAAGTCCACAAAATTCGTATTTTTATTTTTATAAAATTATTCATATCTCAAATATCCAATATCTTTGCATTTTTTATTTATTCACAATTTTTGGGGAATTTTGACATTAATTTTATATTTTATTATTTTTAAAATTATTCCCCGTAATTATTCTTTTGGGGCTTAATTATTGTAATTTAGGGATAAAAACACCCTTAATTTATTTTGGGGTATTAATTTCTGTACATATAGAAATAGCAGCTGTTTATTTTATTTTATTTTTTTTATTAAAAAATTTCAGAAAATTTCAGAAAATCAATAATTATTCTTGGGGGTGTTCTTGAGGGTAAGAATTAAAATCCAAAGTTGAAGGTGATTCTGGGATCCGTTTGTGACGCTCGAATAGTCGATTTGAAGCTCTCGTCAAGCTCTATCTGTTGATACGAATATCTTAAACAGAATTTAACTCTTCTGTGATTTAGTTTTTTTATTTTTTTGCTATTTAAATTCGTTTTTGATTCTTGAGTACTTGGTTGTTATTTTTGTTGATTGATAATCGTTTCTGGGATCATGAGGAGTAATGTGGTGTGTTATTTTGTTGATTTTGATTGAGATTTGAGTAAGTTCGAGTATATGGCTTTATCAGTTTTTTTGATTCGATTTTTCTGATTGTTCCCGAGTTTTTGATGTTTATGGATCACCTGAATAGGTTGTGGGTATTGTAAGCTTTGATTTGGTATTGGAGTTATTGAGTTTGGTTAGGAATTGCTCTGATTTGCATTTTTCCGATTGTAATCGCCGGTTTGTGGCCGGAAATTTGTTCGGAACTGTTTTTGGGACTTCGGGGTTGGTGATTCTGTGCAGGGAATGATCTGGGATCGATTCAGTACAAAAACCAAGTGAAACGGTGTTGAATGGGGGTGTTGCAGTGGCGCCGGGAATTCACCGGACTCCGGCGAAGTCGCCGGTTTCTGGGGAAAACCCAGATTCCGGTCGACCTTCAACCGGAGTTCTTGGCAACCCGGTTGAAGCACCAACCCGACCCGTTTTTTTATTTAAAACCCGGATTAAATCCACCCAAACCCTAACCCCTTTCCCCAAAATTGTTTCCCGATTTTCCTTTAATTTTAATTAAAAAATTCAATTTCATTTTTTTTTAAAAATCATTTCTTTTATTTTCAAAAATCATTTAATAATTATTTTAAATTATAAAAATTATTTTCTTAATTATTTTAAATTCCTAAAATAATTTTCTTTTATTATTTTCAAAAATCTAATTTGATTTAATTATTTATAATTCATTTTAGTTAATTATTTATGAATTTAGTTAATTGATTAAAATCATTTAATCAATTAATTTCATTTATAAATAGTTAAATAAATGTAAATTATTTATAATTAATTCACATAATTCCTAAAAATTATTTTTAAGCTTTTAAAAATTATATTTTGGTATTTAAAAGTCAATTAATATTATTATTATTTAATTAATTTCCATTTATTTCTTATTTTATTCATAATAATTAAACCGTTCGTCCGTTTAATACGAAACGAACTCGTACAGACTCAGAAAAATATTACGCTTTCAATAAAAATACTTTTAACTCCTAATTTCTTTTGTATTGCAATGGGATTTGATTTGTGTATCAGTTTGAGTCGGTATTTGATCGATAAATGCTAATATTGACCTGATTTTAATTCTAAACGCACTGAGACATATCTTTTAATGATCTGAGTTATGTGTTACATGAAATATGTGATTACGTGTTATACGAATGCTATGATTACTTGTTACGTGATATGCATGCTATCTGTTTACAGTTTTAAAATGCCATGATTAGTTATAAACGATCGGGTAGATGTCAAGTCGTATAATTACGTCGATTGAGTTGGGTTCTGTCAATTAAGATAGTCCTTTTGTTTATAGAATCGAGTGGCAAGGAGTGCGGTCAAGTGTTAGACAGAGATAGTAGCCAGCAGCTATAAGCAGAGTTATAGTAAGAAGTTATTGAACATACCACGCAAGTACCCCTAACTTCACTTATCGTTCAAGTGACGTTTATTTTGAATCATATTATGAAAATATTTATATCTTCACTTATCATTCAAGTGATATTGACTCTGAACTTTATTCTTTCAATTTCCACACTATTCTAAGTTCAGAATAGTTAAACGTTTTATATTTCGCTATAAATCACTCTATACAGTAGAACGTTGAATTGAGATTAGCGAATAACTAACTATTCTAGTTATTTCGCCATCGATTGTTGAGATAGCTCTGGACCATGAGAAATTGGGAGTTATACAGTTAATGATGTCCTTTGATTCGGCTCCTTTGATAAAAATATTTTATGGATTGGATGAATGCGTAAGTGACCGGGACGGACGGTCCAGCGGATGGCTATTTCTATGTGTTATACGAAATATTATGACACGATTTTTGCCATAGGCAGATATATTGCCTTTTTATTTGAGAACTCATGTTTTGGGACATGTTTCTATGAATCATGACCTTGTGCTATCACACGGGCTGATCAGCATGTGATAGTACGTCCGGAGTTAGATTTCAATCTAAAATTTTTCGTTTATTGTTGATAGCTTGTGAAGCTTTTATTATTGATCAAATATCACTGATTTTATCCTATTGTTCAGTTATTATCAAAATGTGGTTTATCATTTCAAGCACATTTTATACTGCTTGCTGAACATTTCTTTCGCTCATACTTGTTTATCAATCTAATCTTCCAGCTAAGCCAGAGCAGGCTTGAGTTCCAGGCTTGACACGAAGTCGAGTGCTTGTAGATAGTTTGGTGTGTTTTCCAGGTAGATTGTTTTAGGACGTTTGAATAGTTTAGAGGTTTGTAATAAAATTTGAATAATCTGTAAAACTAATTAGACTTACGGTTTGTAATAACAGTTGGTTTGTATTAGTGCATGTTCCATACTATAACCAGTGATCGATCCAGTGCATGCAAGGGGTCATATTTATCTCTTCTATATATAATAGGAGAACAAGGGTATAATTTCATGAGATTAAAAAGTCTCATTGAAAAGACTAAATTACCCCTATTTTTAATATTTATATAAAAGAAGTGTTTCGTGGGAATCGAACTCAAGTTATTTCATTCAACAATACAACCTCTTACCACTACACCATATTGTCACATGTGCTTTTTATCATACACATAATATGTAAGTGTACTAAATGAATATTTTATTTAACTTTAAAGAAACTTACTTGAATTCCGCAAAAAAAAGATAGTTAGTTGAATATTTGTACAGTTAATTTTAAAGAATTGAATTCCAGATATAAAATTGGGCATATTACATAAATTGATTATCATCTTATTTATTAATCATTTTTAGTTTGAAAATATATCTCATATATTTTAACATATTTTTTATTATAAAAAGTTCAAATTATAATGAGTCAATGCATTTTAGAACTTGACCCACTGTTCAAAAAATAATCGAAATTTGACTACATGACCCGACCGAAAAACATAAATTTAAATTACAAGCTCGGTGAGAATATCTTACCAATAATGTGAAATTTTTTAATATCTTATGTTAATATAAATTAATGTGTTTGAGATCTTAATAGGATCAAGTCAATTGATTATTTATATTAAAATTACTAACTTCACTGGTAACGTACTATTATTTTTGGGATTTGTCCCGATTTTAAGAATATTTGAAATTTGAAACACGAAATTTGTTAAAACTACGATGATATATTAAATCAATTTATTTTTCATTTTTCACTTTAAAAAAACTAGCTTTTAAAAAAGAATTCTTTTATATCAGCAATAATCATTGATCAATATAATATTATACAAATATTTTGAATTATTTTAATAATTTGAATTATTTAAATAAAAGTTATATCTATACTATATTGTAGCATTTGATTCAATGCATTTTATATTATTTAAGGAAAAAACATATATTGTTCAATAATTTGAAGGAATTAACCAGTTCAATTGATATTTATAAAACTTTATCGAGCTGAAATTTTATAATTTTAGGGGAATAGTATAAAATGTTATTAAATTATTATATGAAGAAATATTAGAGTCGTAATGAAAGAAACTTAAAAATGGTTTAAATAACTATAATTATAAATTTTCTTTCGAATTCTTGAAAAAAATCATGAATATCAATAATAAGTCTTGAAAATATGTACTTCATTTTTATGTTACAACCATGATTGATACCCGGTTGTGTAAAAAATATATATGGATTGTTTGTCAGTGATAATGTGAATACCATATATAAATTATAGCAATTTATTTATTACATAATTTTAATTTTTGAATAATTATAAGTGCATGTTATTTAAGTAATCAATTGTCTCAGTAGATGTTAATAATGAGTATACATGTACACAAATCAGATATTTAGTATATAAATAATTGAAACATCATAATTTACTAAGAGATATAACATACAATAATTTACATGTTAACACACATATACATAAAACTTAATCTTACTTTCTTAACAGTGGTGTAAATAAAAAACTAACATTTTCCCATACATACATACGTTGAATTTCAAAAACTAATATTTTTCCTTAAAATCAACTTTAATATTAACAATAATGTAAATTTTACATTATGTTATATTATGATTGCAAGTCATTCTGACTTCAGTTATGCATTTTTTATCTTTTTAAATTGAGTAAGTTAATTGTAAGTTAGTAGTAAACTCAGTAATAATATAGAGCAATACATATAGTTTATTTAAATAAAATTCAAGATTTTGGTCAACTCTATATTCAACATGTATGTTAATTTTTAGTTTTTTATTTGTAAACATACTAATGACATTCTACAAATTAAGTTTAATCGTTTCATTTTAAACGTACACTTACTACCCTGTTTTCATTCATTAAATATAAAATAACGGGTACAAAAAATATAATATAATAATAGTTGAGGGGATATTCACTCCAAAAAGTGAGGAAGCATTCAAAACTCCTAATGTTACATAGGGGGATATGAAACTTGTTGGAGAGAAATTTTATCGTCATTTCTTCAAAATTTGACTCAAGAGCCTATATAAGGATATTGTTGGAATTGCTCTAAAAATATTATAATTGCATGATTCATAAAAAAAACTCTAGAAAATGACCCGTGCCTCGCACGGGTTATTATGCTAGTTATATTATTATGCTGTGATTATTTTATTATAGTTTAGTGGCTAGTGACCCCCAAATCTAGACCCCGGGTTTGGAGGGCGTCACAATTTTTCTCAATATTCGACATGCATTTTTTAAGGAGCATATAAAATATATTTTCATAATTTATTTTTAAATTTTTCTTTTTTAATTTTCAACTTTAAACATCAAATTTTTATTTAATATTTATGTTCTCTAACTTAATTTCGTGACTTCTGTAATATTTGTGATGTGTCCCAGTCCAACTAATATTTCTTTCTTTTTATTTTTTGTTTTTTTTGTAACTATTTTTTGAATTAAATCTTTTTGTGTTATGTAATTTAATTTATATGTTTAATAATTAAATTTTTTATGTTTGGTACTTTTTTTTAAGCTCGATGTTGAGTACTTAATTTTTTATTTTTCATGTTCTTAATAAAAATATGAAAAAATGATATCAAAAGCAGTTATTAATGTCACGTCAGTATAACAAACATGACGTTAGATGCCATGTAGTATACATTAATCTGGACCATTGAAAACAAACTGATCCAACAGTAATTATTATAGTTACTCGGTTATCCACGAAAATGGTTACCAGTTGATCCCGTCTCTCTCTATATTGCCTCCGTCGCACTGGGATGTTTATGTTACTATTCCGCAGGCATTTTGAGACTTCCTATAAAGTATAGTTTCATAATATTTTTTCAATTTTTTTTGAATAAAAGTTTAAACATAAAACTTTTATTCAACAAAAAAATTTAAAAAAATATTATGAAACTATACTTTAAACGAGAATTGAAAAACGTGCCGAAAAGTAACGTAAATAATCCAGTGAGACGGAGGGAGTAATTGTTAAATTTTTTCTTTATAATTTTACCCTTGAGATACTAACGTTCCTCTAACCCATTTGACGAAACACTATTGAGTGATTAAAAATTTATTATTCAGCCACTCTTGTGCTA
This sequence comes from Apium graveolens, assembly GCF_009905375.1. Taxonomy (NCBI): domain Eukaryota; kingdom Viridiplantae; phylum Streptophyta; class Magnoliopsida; order Apiales; family Apiaceae; genus Apium; species Apium graveolens. Next base: position 16,710,141 of record NC_133652.1, read on the forward strand.
GCTTTAATAATTAGGCTAATTATGTGAAAAGAAATTGTTATGATCACTTTAATGCAATTAAGTCTTATACCCTCTCCGTCCCACTGAATTCTTTACATAATTTTTTATTATATTTGACACGTATTTTAAGACTAATATAAAATAAAATTCTATAATTTATTTTTAAAATTATCTTTTCAAGTATATAAATGTTTAAACATTATATTTTTATTTTAAAATTATATTTGAAATTGTTATGAACACTGTGCGCGTTAATAATAAAATAAATAAATGGGTTTGTTACGCCCAGATCCTTTCGGTCGCGTGAACAGGCTTCGGCTGAATTGAAGATGGCTTCGGTCGTACCTGAAAGTGAAGAGAATGCGAGGGTTTGTACCCCCGATTCACCTCCGGTGTGAGAATCAGAATCTTGTTGTAAAAGTAGGGTAGTAATACAAGAGAAGTAGAGTGTTGAGAATGTGTGTATTTTGTCTTACTTCAGAAGGGTTTTTATACCCAATCCTGCAATGAATGCTAATCCTTTACAAATCATTAAGGAGGGAGGGAAAAAGGGGCGTTATGTCCCTTGTTCTGTCCAACGGTCCACGAGTAGTGGGCCTCAGCCTGGGCTTTCATGGGCCTTCGTTACGCGGGCCTGGAGGTCCTTCGGCCCAGTAGCTTAACCGCTTAATGGGCCTTCGTTCAATGGGCCTTATAGGGCCTATAACCAACAGGTCCCTGTCCTTCGGCTGGGCCTTCGGGCCGGCCGACGGACACCGGCCTCGGCCTATATTGGGGTGAAGGAACCCTAGGGCGATCGCTTCAGTCCCGCCTCGATCTTCGGTCGTACACGTGGCAAGCTTATGGGGACTCACAGTGCATTGATGACAGCTGTTGGCACGTCGTTCCATGACTCAATCTCAGCCGTTGAATGTCAACCGTCTTGATCTGGGACGTCCATTTCAAAAAACCCCAAACGTCGCTCTTCTAAATTTATTTTAGGCGCCTATATAAGCCCATTTGTATGTTTCATTTTCTTTTTATCACTTTAGTTTCTCCATACACAGTGACAAATTGCGGTGAATCTCTCAATCACGGGCAACGGTAACTCTATCTTCCCAAATCATCCCATTTCAATCCAAGAACATCTCCAAATAAGTAAGTCTCTTTTCTTGTTTCCCAGTTTTGACTTTGCATGCTAGTTTTCTGTGTTTTAGGGAGTTTGCATGTGGACTGTGGGTTTATTCTGGGTTCATGGAGTTTATTCTGAGTCTTGTGCGTGTGCCATTGCGTTTTTCTGGGGTTTTTGGGTATTTCTGGGTAGGTAATATAGGTTTCTGGGTTTTACCAATTCTAAGGAGGCCCCAAGGGTTTAAAGATGGCATGTGAGGCGTTTTCTGACCAAGAACGTTCTTCGGGATTTCTTGGTTTTAGAACGCCCTTCGGGAGCCGACCCAAGGCTTAAACAGGTGGTCTGGAGTGATGTTTGGGAAAGGCTTTGTAGGCAAGAACATCCTTCGGGTGGGCTTGGTTCAGGAGCAGCCTTCGGAAACAGCCTCCGGGGTTCTGGTTCGTTCGGTCCTGGGACGTGTACTCGGGTTTTTTACTTTTTCTTTTATCTGCTAATCTGAGTACATGGACTAATGTCTCTTTGTTCCTGATATAAGGACATGAACCGAGCAGACCGTCCCCCAGATTCTTGGGACCCCTTATCCAACAGCTTGGTGGGAACATCTTCCATTCGCCCCGAGCGGACGGGACGGGCCCTATATGGTTCGGTTGCCGACTATCCCGCGACCAATAACAGATCTGAACTGACGAAAGGGCGCGTAGTTCAGATGTATGATGATTACTCTGTCCCTCGAGGGCTTTGTTGGCTATACGCGCCGAGGGAAGGCGAGAGGATCTACGACACTCCCGGGGTGCCGGATGGATATGGAGGCTGCGCCGTAGGGATTTCGGAGGTGGCCTTCAAATGTGGCTTGAGGGTGCCACCGTTGAAGCTGATCAAGCACCTCTTCTTCCAGATGGGTATCGCCCTCGGACAGATGGACCCGAACGGGTTCATCCATATTAACTGTTTTTAGAACAGGTGTCTTCACGCCGGGATCGCACCTAGCACTCGCCTATTCTGGTATCACTATGATTTTAGGAGGAATCCAAAGAGTGCTGGTTTTTACACCATCGCCCGTCGGGCAGGGCGACCTGATTGGACGGCGACCAATTCGAACAATAAATCCACTCACACTCATTGGTGCTATGTGAGTGGTCCAAGGTTGCGGCCATGTCGGTTTGGCGGGATGTAAACCCCGCACTGCTTCTCATGCCGAGCTTGACCTTGGAGGAGAAGAAAAATTACACGGCGTTGATGGACGTCAATGTGAAGAAGCTGGGTCCCGGAGAGTTTCGGGACAAGGACTGGCTCTTCAGCTTGTGGGGTGGGGGTAACAAAACTTCTTCCTTGGTCTTTTTTTTAGTTTTGTCCCAGCACCTGTATTTGCTTTTTCTTGTTATGCATTTGATTATATATATGCTTGGACTGACTTGTTTTCCCTTCTTATTTCAGTGTCTTCAAGGGAGGCTCTGATCGAGAGAAAGAAGGCCAGGGCAGCCGAGAAGAGGGCACCCGAAGAGGCAGCGAAGAAGGTTGCTGATAAGGGGGCTACGCCCGATCCTTCGGAGGGCACAGGCGAGAAGGCCCAGACCGAGAAACCTTCGTCGCCCCGTCAATCTCGAGCGGCTTCTGAGGCCGAGGAGGGGGACGATCTAGAGTACATGGGAGAAGGGAACCCTTCCAAGAGGACCCGGAGCAAGGAGGGGATTGTGCGCTCTTATCTCTCGGGGTGGGGCGTGCTCACGTCCGACCATACTGTGTACCCAGCTTGACAATCCACGAAGGAGGTGGCTTCGGACTTATGCCACGGCCTTCAGCTCCCGGTCGATCTTCCGATCTTTGCTTCGGCCTCTGCTACCGAAGCCTGCACGGAGCTTCTGTCCTTCTTGTCCTTGGTACGTTTTTAATCTTTCTATTTTTCTTCCATCTTTTTCCTTTCGGCACCTTATAGTAATATTTTTGTCGTCCTTTTGCAGGCTGCCCCTTGGGCCGCAGCCGTGGAGGATAAGGTTAAGGACATGGAGACTCGGATGGCCGAGGTGAAGGAGTTGGAGAGGAGGGCCGCCGCGGCCGAGGAGGAACTTGTAAGGGTGAAAGCCCAGAACGAGGTCGAAGCCGCGGCGCTGAAGAAGGACAGATCTCGGCTGGAGACTGAGCTGGAGAGGGCGAACCGGAGGATCTCCCACCAGAACGTCCAACTGAAGAGGTCCCGAAAGGAGCTTCGGAAGAAGCAGAAGCAGCTGGACCGGACGGAGGAACGCTGCTTCCAGTTTGGTACTGATTATGTTCTGGAGAAGGCCCATGGCCTGAACTGGGACTATAAGCAGTTGCTGGACGACAGCCTGGAGGATCCTATCGACCGTCCTGCCGTCGAAGCCCCTCCTGTCTCCTTCGGCGAAGACGAAGAGCTCTCAGATGAAGACCCTCAAGCCTAAGCCTTCAGCACTGAGGTGCTTGATATGACGGAAGATGATCTTGTTGCGAAGTTTGTCGTTGGTGTTTCCATGGTCGTACCCAACTCTTGCAGCGGCATTCTTTGTTCGTCTTCCTGTATTTCTATTTTTTGTAATCGGTACTCTTTGTAATTTAACTAGCCTTCGGGGTTTTATATTTTAATGCATCTTTTGTTTTTCATCAGCATTGTCCGACTGTATTTAATTGTTCGCCTTAAAAACGAACCGTCTCTTCGGCGTTATTGGTGCCTTAACAAAAATCGAATTGTATATTTGGCTTCGTTCGCCTTAACAATCTTACAAAATGAATTGTATCTTTGGCTTCTTTCGTCTAAATAATTTTAATAACGAAAAACGAATTATATCTTTGGCTTCGTTCGCCTTAACAATCTTACAAAATGAATTGTATCTTTGGCTTCTTTCGCCTAAACAATTTTAATAACGAAAAACAAATTGTATCTTTGGCTTTGTTCGCCTTAACAATCTTTATAAAATGAATCGCATATAAAATGAATCGTATCTTCGGCTTTGTTCGCCTCAACGATTTTATCGAAGTGTTTTTACCCCCTACGGCCCCAAGGGTTAAAGGCCGAAGGTGAGTTCGGCGGTTAATCCTTTTACTTAATTCAGGCGAGGGAACATGGGTGCTGATCTTTTAATGATTACCCCTAGATCAGCAGGTCATGGTTCGTTCGTCCCAGGGGAGGGTAGGTCATCTTCGGGATCGCCCCAAAACCTGGTTGGATTAGAGTTTGTGTTCATTATCGAGGCCGAAGGACCATGTTTTTCTTTTGATCGCCCCGGGACAGGGGTTCCTTGAGCCTCATTAATAACAAATGATTAAGTTAAGCCGAATGATAGGGCATTATTCTAGGATTGCCCCTTAAGGCCCTTAATTCGTGTTTACCAATTCCAAATTGTCATATGATGTAGTAAAGGATGTGTTGGGCGATTGCCCCTTATGTCGCTTAATTAACAAATTAGACAAGAGCGGCGGCCGATGGTTTTATCTTCGGGATCGCCCTCAGATAATATTTGGTCGGCCGCAGCAGGTATAAATATAGAAATTTGACGGGAAATGCATCTTTATTTAGTCAGATTGCTTACATTTTTCATATATAATTCAAATACAAGCTTTTAAGAAACTTCTTACTGATAAAATTTTCGAAGGCGACTGGCATGCCAAGTGTTTCTGATTGATTCGCTTGACAATGTTTCGAGCTTATAGGTTTCGGGGCGAACGACCTCGATCACCTTGTAAGGCCCTTCCCAGTTAGGCTGGAGCTTTCCTTGTTTGGCCGGCATGGATGCGGCCAACTCCCTTAGCACTAGGTCTCCTACTACGAAGGCCCTTTTCTTCACATTGGAGTCATAGTGTTGTGCCGCTTGCAGTAAATATCTCATATTCCTTTGATGTGCGGCTTCTCATTCTTCCTCCAGCAAGTCTACGTTCGCCTTCAACCCGAAACTATTAGTTTCAACATTGTAGGTCTCGGTTCGGTATGATTCCAAGCCCACTTCAACAGGAACTAGGGCCTCGGTGCCATAAGCCATTCTAAAAGGAGTTTCGCCGGTCGATGTCCGGGGGGTTGTTCGGTAGGCCCATAAGATCCAAGGGAGTTCTTCCTCCCATCTTCCTTTTACCTCGCCCAACCTTTTCTTGATTCCCCGGAATATCACTTTGTTCGCCGCCTCGATTGCCCCATTTCCTTGCGGGTGGGCGACTGAGCTAAATTTCTGTTCAATTCCGAAGTGGTGCAGAAACTTGCGGAATTTGTTTCCAATGAATTGAGTTCCATTATCTGAGATGCAGGTTTTCGGAATGCCGAACCGGAGAATGACCTGTTCCAGGAAGAACTTTTTACCGGCTTCTTCGGTTATGGTTGACAGAGGACGGGCTTCGACCCATTTGGTCATGTAATCGATGGCGATTATGCAGTATTTCGCTTGCTTCGTGCTAGTGGGCAGTATGCCAACTATATCCACGGCCCATACGGCGAATGGAATTGGGCTTAGTACAGAGGTCATTTCTTCTGGAGGCTGTTTCGGGACAGTGGAGAACAATTGGCATTGTACACATCTTTTTACATAGTCGATGGCGTCTGCCTTCAGAGTGGGCCAGAAGAATCCCTGCCGGAGAATTTTAAAGGCGAGCGACCGACTAGCCAGGTGCTCACCGCAAATTCCTTCGTGTACTGCCTCCAAAGCCTGTTGTTGTTCTTCGTTGTTCAAACAGCGCAGAAGGGGTTGACTGACTGATTGGCGATACATCCGCCCATTGATTATAGTGTAGTTCGATACTCTATATTTAATCTTCAGCGCATCCTTTCGGCCGGGTGGTAGAATGCCTTTCTCCAAAAAGTTCCTGAGGGGGGTCATCCAGTCGCTCCCCTGGTGAATCTCTAGACATTCTCTCTTCTCGATCGAAGGCGTCTTGGCTTCGGTGAGGTAAATAGAACCAGTTAAGTTCTGTGTCTCGGCCGAAGCTATCCTGGAAAGGGCATCTGCCCTAGAATTATTCTCTGCCAATTTGACTTAGTTCAAAGGTTTCAAATGATAAAGAAGCATCACATACCTTGGCAGCATAGGCTTTCTTTCGGGGATCCCATTGTTCATACTCCCCCGTGAAGTGTTTCACAACCAACATGGAGTCGCTGAAGGCCCTTAGGTGCTTCGCCTCGAGGCTTCAGGCAAGCTTCATTCCTACGAGGAGGGCCTCATATTCGGCCTCATTATTTGTCAAGGGGAAGTCGAACCTTATGGCTTGGCATATTTCAAATCCTTTGGGGCTGGATAGGATCAAGCCGGCCCCACACTTTTTTCCGGCTACCGACCCATCTACAAAGAGCTTCCACTTTCCTGGGATCCGGATTAGTTTTCATCAGGTGAAATATCCTTCGGACCCGAGAATGTGCATTCGACCATAAAGTCGGCCAAAGCCTGGGCCTTAATTGCCGTTCGGGGAACGTATTCGAGATCAAATTCCCCGAGTTCCATGGACCATGCTACGACTCTCCCAGAGGCTTCGGGCCTAGTCAAAATCTTCTTTAGAGGTTGGCTGGTGACAACTTGGATCGTCCGGCCTTGGAAATAATGTCGCAATTTTGGGGAGGCCATAACCAACCCATATGCGAATTTTTCGGCGTTGGGGTACCTTGTCTCTGCGTCCTTGAGGACATGGGATACGTAAAACACAGGATGTTGATTACCTTCATAATTTTTCACAAGGACGGCCCCCAGAGTTCTGTCGGACACAACTAGATAAAGCTGAAGAGATTCCTTTAGATCGGGTCTCATCAAGAGTGGTGCATTCGTCAAATATTCTTTTACTTCTTCGAACGCCTTTTGGCATTCGGGCCCCCACTCAAAATTCTTTGACCCTTTGAGCACGGCGAAGAAGGGAAGTGCTTTCTCGGCTGACCGGGAAATGAAACGCCGAAGGGCGGCGAGCCGGCCCGTCAATATCTGTATATCTCTGATGTATTTGGGAGGTTCCATATTGATAACTGCTTCGATCTTCTCCGGGTTCGCCTCTATTCCCCGGCCGCTGACCATGTACCCGAGAAACTTTCCACTAGAGACTCCGAAGGTACATTTGTTCGGATTGATCCTCATGTTGTTCTTTCGGAGAGTTTCGAAGCATTCCTTTAAGTCTTCGGCATGATCTCGGAATAGTGACTTCACTATCATATCATCCACGTATGCTTCCATGTTCCTCCCGATCTTCTCTTTAAAGACCTTGTTCACCATTCGTTGGAATGTGGCTCCAGCGTTCTTCAGTCCGAAGGGCATTTTAATATAAGCATAAGTCCCCTTCAGAGTTATGAACGCTGTCTTGGGCACATCCCTATCATTCTTAGCAATTTGATGATAACCAGAAAAAGCGTCCAAAAAACTAAGTACCTCATATCCTGCCGTTGCATCTATTAGTTGGTCGATGTTAGGCAAAGGGTAGTGATCCTTCGGACATGCTTTGTTGAGATCAGTGTAATCCACGCACATCCTCCATTTCCCATTCGACTTCTTCACGACCACCACATTGGCTAACCAGTCAGGATACTCGATCTCCTCGATAAATTTGGCTTCTAAAAGTTTTTCCACTTCGGCTTCTATTACCTTCTGTCGTTCGACTGCAAATGTCCTCTTCTTCTGCTTTACCAGTTTGGCCTCAGGTTGCACATTCAAGCAGTGCGTTGCCGTCTTGGGATCCAATCCGGGCATATCTTCGGGCCCCCAGGAGAACACATCATGGTATTGTCGGATGATAGCTATTACCTTTGCCTTCAGATCCGCCCCCATATTTTTTCCAATTCGGACCATCTTTCCCGAATGTCCCGCATACAATTTCACTTCTTCGGTTTCTGCTGCGGGTTCGGCAATTGGGCTTGAGAGATCAACCCCAAATTTCTCCAGCTCGATGTTCAATGTTTCCCGGCTTTCGCTGGGTTCGGATTCTGCCCGCTTCCTCTTCCCGGTTCCATCTGGCCCTTCGTACTCCTGGTCTTTCTCAAGGTCCTCGAGCATTATGATTCGGGCGGTTTTCTGATCGCCCCTCATTTCTCCCACCCCTTTTTCAGTTGGGAACTTGAGTTTGAGGTGGGGTATAGACTCCACTGCTTCGAAAGTTGATAAGAAGGGCCTGCCAAATATTGCATTGTACGGGCTTTCAATCCGAACCACATACAACTTCACCAGTTTCTCGGCGGTATACGGCAACTTGCCCAGGAGGACCGGAAGAGTAATCGTTCCTTCGAACTGAATAGGATGTCCTCCGATGGCATAAAGGGGAGCCTCGTTACAGGGCGCTAGTTGCTCTCCCGCCAAGTTCATCTTACAGTAGGTTTTCTGGAATAGTATATTGGCCGAGCTGCCGGTATCCACCATCACTTTCCATATCTTGTTCTGCCCGATGATAGGATTGATGATTAGAGGGTCCTCGTGCGGGCGAATGACATCCTCATAGTCTTCAGTGCTGAAGGTCATGGGCATGTGGGGCTTTGCATGTCCGAATTGATACAGATTGTACACCTGTCGGGAATACTTCTTCTTTGCTGTCTTGCTATCCTTATCCAGGATGCTTCCCCCATATATAGTTTTCACTTCGCCCCGTATCCCGTCCCTTCGCTCTGGCTCATCGGCCTCTACTTCCTCCTCTGGATTCTCCTTCGGCCCCAATCTATCTCTCAGATCTCGGACGAACTGATTAAGCTCATCGTCTTTGATTATGCGCTCAATGAGCTTCTTGAGGTGATAGCATTCATCAGTGTTATGCCCCTTGTCCCTGTGATAGTCACAATACTTATCAGGATTTTTCTTATGGTTCGGGACCTTCATCTTGGCGGGGCGAATGAGTCATGGTTTGCCCTTTATCTCATGGAGAATCTTGGAGATCAGCGCATTCAAAGGAGTGAACACGGCCGGATCTCTATCTCGACGTCGTTCGGCCCCACAATCTGTTTCCTTCCTTCCTTCCTTTCAGCTATCGCTCCGGTCAGGTCCTGATCTTGAGCCCTCATATCTGTCGGCTCGCTTTGATCGGTCGTCCCTTCTTGAGTCTTTATATCCCCCAATACTTTCCATCTTTCGGCGAATATTCTCGCCTCTTACATATATATCATTTAGGGATTTTGGGGGAAAATCGTAAAGAGATGAACGAAGCTTTTTACCTTTATAGGGGTCTAGCCCCGCCGTTAGGAAGCCCATTGCTTTGATTTTATCCAGATTGGTGACCATCCCCGCTTCTTCCTTGAACCTAGCGAGATAATCCCCCAGCTCTTCATTCGCCCTCTGCCGATAATGGACCAAGGCTTCGGTATCCTTCGCCTTTCGGCACAGGTGCGAGTAGTACTTTAAGAATTTCCTCTTCAACTTCTCGTAAGACCCGATGGACCGAGGTTTCAGGGATTTGTACCACATCGAGGCAAACCCTTTGAGATAAGTCTTGAACATTTTGCACAACATGATATCGTTGTGGCCCATCCCAACCATCAGGAGTTCATACTTTTCACAGTGGTCCTCGGGGTCCCCTTTCCCGTTGAACTCGCTCATCTTGGGGAATTGTCTCTCTTCGCCCGGAGGGGGTCGGTACAGTTCAATCTCTTGCGTTACAACAGGTTCTCGATCGGGCCTCCTATCACCGAACAGGACCTTCTCTAAGCGATTGAGCCTGAGGCGGGTTCCATCGGGCTCCTCATCTGAGTCGGAAGAGTAGGGTTGCTTTGCCCTCTTCCTTCGGGGATGCGAATCAGAGTCAGACTCATCTTCTTCGTCATACGCTCTACGTTCCCTTCTATCTTTATGTGCTCCGCCGGTCTCTTCGGCCCTCATCGCTTCCCTCAAGGCTCGTTCTTGCAGTTCAATTTCCTCCCTCTGCAGTTGCAGGGCTTTCAGCCGGAGCGCATCGGCTTCTCTTTTCTTGGCTCGCACTTTCGCTTCTTTGTCAATCTGATCAACTTTGGTCTTACCCTTCTCTGCGGCCTTTTCCGCCCGGATCTTTAGGAGTAAGGCCTCTTCTTCAGGGGTTAGCGTGATAACCCCGTCCTCGTCGACTAGGGAGGACGGTTGTCCCTTGTCGGTTAAACCATGTGGCGGTGAATGCTCATTAATTTATGTCATAGTCTTCCCAACTTGTAACTCTCGTAATTCCCACAGACGGCGCCAAATGTTACGCCCAGATCTTTTCGGTCGAGTGAATAGGCTTCGGCTGGATTGAAGATGGCTTCGGTTGTGCCTGAAAGTGAAGAGAATGCGAGGGTTTGTACCCCCGATTCACCTCCGGTGTGAGAATCAGAATCTGGTTGTAAAAGTAGGGTAGTAATACAAGAGAAGTAGAGTGTTGAGAATGTGTGTATTTTGTCTTACTTCACAAGGGTTTTTATACCCAACCCTGCAATGAATGTTAATCCGTTACAAATCATTAAGGAGGGAGGGAAAATGGGGCGTTATGTCCCTTGTTCTGTCGAACGGTCTGCGAGTAGTGGGGCTCGGCCTGGGTTTTCGTGGGCCTTCGTTACGCGGGCCTGGAGGTCCTTCGGCCCAGTAGCTTAACCGCTTAATGGGTCTTCGTTCAATGGGCCTTATAGGGCCTATAACCAACAGGTTTTAAAAGGTAGCATTAAGGATGAACTCATGTAATTCAGAAAAGACACAAGTAATTCAAGAAATACGTATATTTTTTAGAATATTTGTGTGCGAGTAAGATTTATGAATATTATTAAATTTTGTTATTAACTTTTACGTTTTACCACTTATAAAAATCCCCTTAATACATATTTGGGAGCATTTTTCACTCCCTCCCATTTGATTTGTTAACAAAAAAATTTGGTACGGAGATTCAAATATGCGAATAGATTAAGTAGATTTTGAGATTTATTAATATTGAAGTAATAAATTAAAAAAAATACATTTTTTCACTCCCTCACCTGTTCTTTTTCATTACTTCGACGGTCGAACCCTTTAATTTGTTAACAAATGAATTATGTATGAAGCTTAAAAAACGATAATAAATTAAGATTTTCATTAATATTTAAGTAATAAATTAAAAAAATAGAGCAAAATAATGAGTAGTGGCTCAATTTAGGTTTTTAAGCTACAAAATATTTGTACTATTTATGAAAAAAGTTGAATGAAAAATATCACAAAATAGAAGGGGCAGAAAGTATACTTCACAGTGAAAATGAGAGTCACAAAAAATAATAAAAAAAAAGGTAAAAGAAAGGCTCAGATCTAAAAAGAACCAGGCAAACAGAGGGCAACACTGCCATGGCTGCAACAACCTTGCCCTGCCAAGATACAGGTCACTTTCACTCGGTGCCCAATTTAACTCAGAAAAATATGAATTCATCATCACAGCCTCTTGGGAACATACTTAGTACTAATGGTGACAGAGGGAGTAGTTTATAAAGATGCATGTACACACAAATAAATGTGGTTAGTTGGATAGTGATGATTCTGGTACAGGTGCGAGATAAAACTATATATTTGTGTTGCAGAAAAAGACATAAGAAGCAAAAGAATCACAAGCAGAGGGGGGTTGTTGATTATAAGGGGAAATCACTGGCTCAAAGAGAGGCAACTACCCCCCTACAAAACTCCCATCTCTCTTCGAGCCTCTCTACTTTTTCTGAGTTTTTTTACCTTTCCTCTCTTTCAGCTTTTACCCCTTATTTCTATTTTTAAACCCCTAATCCCTTGCTTTCTTACCAACTTTGCTTTCCTCTTTGGACCTTCGTAGTAAATAAAAAATGTGAACATTATGAGGGTACTACTGTCAATTTGTCATTTAACATTGTCCTCCTCTTGACGGGAACTGTGTAGACTGTAGACTATCTTGATAACTGTGTTTTCGGCATGGTACAAACAAAGCTTTATTCTAAAAAAAATCCTCCCTCCGATCCATTTTAGTAAAAATATTTTAAAAAATTAATAAAATAGGGAGGTTAATTAATTTTTAGTGTATATAATTATGAGTATAGTGGACTAAAGCGGTGAGTATAGTGGACTAAAGCGGTGACTGTGAGTGGTTGTAGTTGTTTTGTGTATTAAAAAATTTATTATTTTTTGAACGATAAAAATTGAGATAATATCTTAAAAAGAAAATATAAAAAAATTGAATGGAATACAGGGAGTATTAGTATTTCAAGCAAACTTACCAAAAATTAATAAGAACTCCGTTTAATAAATAAGTACAGATTTTTCACAAATTTGAAGATAAAGAAATTATAATCTCTCGGATCATTTCCAACAACTTGGTAAAATAGCCTAACAAGAAGTTCAATCCGCTAACTAGGCTAACTTGGCCGTAATTCGGTGAGTGAGCCCATTTTGAGCGGAATATAATTTAAGTTGAACGACTCATTTTACTCCAATCTAAACTTTATCTTAATTCAATTTATTTATTTTCACGAGTCAAGTCGGGTTTAACTAAATGACACGATTTTAATGAGCCGTTTTACCGAACTTATTTAATTTTACAATTAATCGAGTCTAAATCTATACCCGATTCGACTCATTTATTTTTATAAGTAGAGTCGAGTCAGCTCGTTTAATTGAATGAGCCGAAACATCTGATCAAACTCGACTCATTTAACTAAACGAACCAAGTATAGCTCACTTAAACGAGTTTGAGCCGTGTGAACTCGTGAACCGCCCGACTCGAATTATATCTCTCCCCTACTAATTATATATTACAAAATTTAGTGAATGAAAATTAAATAGGTGCTCAAACAATTTTTTGCTTGCCAAAATCAAGAAAAAACATATATTCAACACTTCTTCTAACCAATATTCACTAATTATCTAATATTTTATTATACTTTTAGCGGTTAATATTGTTACGCCCAGATTCCTTCGGGAGCTTGAACATGCTTCGGCTGCCTTGAAGGTGGCTTCGGCTTATACCTGAAAGTGAAGAGAATGCGAGGGTTTGTACCCCTGATTCACCTCCGGTGTGAGAATCAGAATCTGGTTGTAAGGGTAGGGTAACAATACAAGAAAAACAGAGTGTTTACGAGAATGTGTGTATGTTTCGTCTTACTTCACAAGGGTTTTTATACCCAATTCTGCCTTGAATGTCCAGCCGTTACAAATCATTAAGGAGGGAGTGAAAAGGGGACGTTATGTCCCTTGTTCTTTCCAACGGTCTGCGAGTAGTGGGCCTTGGCCTGGGCTTCCGTGGGCCTGAAGGTCCTTCGGCCCAGTACCTTAACCGCATATTGGGCATTCGTTCGGTGGGCCCTGTTGGGCCTATAACCAACATGTCCCTGTCCTTCGGCTGGGCCTTCGGGCCAGCCGACGGACACCGGTCTCGGCCCATATTGGGGGGAAGGAACCCTAGGGCGACCGCTTCAGTTCCGCCTCAATCTTCGGTCGTACACGTGGCACGTTTGTGGCAACTTGCAGCGTATTAACTCGACAGCTGTTGGAACGTCTTTCCATGGCTCAATCTTAGCCGTTGAATCTCAATTGTTTCGATATGGGTTGTTTATTTTAAAAACCCTCAAACGTGGCCTTTACAAATTCATTTTAGGCGCCTATATAAGCCCATCTGTGCGTTTCCTTTTCTTTTCATCATTTTCAGTTTCTCCACACATAGCAACAAACTGCGGTGAGTTTCTCAATCACGGGCAACAACAACTCCGTCTTCCCAGATTATCCCATCTCAATCCAAGAATACATTCAAATCAGTAAGTTTCTTTTCTTGCTTTTCAATTTCTCGGTACATTTGCATGCAAGTTTCTGTGTTTTATGACGTTTGCATGTGGGCTCAAGGGTTTTTGTCTGGGTTCTGAGTTTAGGGGACTTTTCTGGGTATTATGCGTGTGTTGTTGCGCTTTTTGGAGTTTTTAACCTTTTGGGCATTTCTGGGTAGGAAATAGAAGTTTTTCTGGGTTACCATATGGGTTTAAAGATGGCATGCGAGGTGTTTTTTGGCCAAGAACGCTCTTCGGGGGGTTCTTGGCCTAAGAACATCCTTCGGGAGCCGACCCGGGGGCTGATGGGCGGTTCGGAGTTTAAAGATGGTAGGCGAAGGGTTTTCTGGGGGTGAGTACATCCTTCGGGAGACTTGCCCTTTAGAACAGTTTTCGGGAGCCGACCCCGGATCTTTTTCCTATTCGCTCGGTTCTGGGACATGTACTCGGCCTTTTAATGTTTTTTTATCCTTTGACGTGTCCCGAGTACATGGACTAACGTCACTCTGTTTCCGAATACAGGGAGATGGACCGAGCGACTCGCCCCCTAGAGACTTGGGATCCGAGGTCAGGCACTTTGGTGGGAACCTCTTCTATCCGCCCCGAGAGAACGGGTCATAATCTTTACGGTTCGGTGGCGAATTATCCGGCGGCGAATTATCGGTCGGAGTTGACGAATGAGAGAATAGTCCAGATGTATTCTGACTTCTTCGTCCCTCGGAATTTCTTTTGGCTCTACGCTCCCAAGGAGCACGAGCGGATTTATGACACGCACGGAGTGCCCGAAGGGTTTGGAGGCTGTGCCGTCGGGATCTCGGAGGCGGCCTTCAAGTGTGGCTTCAAAGTGCCGAATCTGAAGATGGTGAAGTGGCTCTTCAGAAAGATGGGGATCGCTCTGGGGCAGATGGATCTCAATGGATTCATTCATATCAATTGCTTCCAGAACAGGTGTCTCCATGCCGGAGTTCGTCCAACTCTGAGGCTATTCTGGTGGCATTACGACTTCCGGAAGAACCCGAAGAGTCCGTGTTTTTATACCATAGCTCATCGGGCTGGCCGAGCAGATTGGACGGCCACCAACTCCAGCAACAAGCAGACCCATACTTACTGGTGTTTTGTGAGTGGTCGGAAATTGGCTCCGTTGGGCGTATGGCGGGACGTGAACCCTTCGCTGCTCCTCGCTCCGAGTTTAACAGAGAGGGAGAATGAGGACTACGCGGCCCTGGTAGATGTCAACGTGAGTAAGTTGACTCCCGAGGAGTTTCGGGATAGAGATTGGCTCCTCAGCTTGTGGGGTGGGGGTAACAAAACTTCTTCCTTCATTTTTTCCTTAAGTAGTTTTGTTCCCCCGCATATTTTGTTCCTTTTTTATGCATTCTGTTATATATGTTCGTGTTGACTTGTCTCCTGTTTACATTTCAGTGTCTTCAGGAGAGGCTCTGATAGAGAGGAAGAAGGCCAGGGCGGCCGAAAAGAGGGCCGCAGAAGAGGCGGAGAAGAAGAAGGCGGCTGATGGAGGGTCCACACCGAATCCCTCCGAGGAGACGGAGGATAGATCGGAGGCGGAGAGGGTCACACCACTCCGTCAGGCTCCGGCGGCCTCCGATAGGGACGAGGACGAGCCGGTGGTGGTGAGGGAAGGGAACTCTTCCAAGAGGACCCGCGGCCGGGAGGGGGTCGTTCAGTCCTATCTCCCTGGATGGGGTGTGTTGACATCCGACCACACTGTCTACCCGGCGAGGCAGTCTACGAAGTAGGTTACTTCGGACCTCTGCCACGGCCTCCAGCTCCCAACCGATCTGTCGACTTTTGCTTCGGCTTCTCCGACCGAGGCTTGCACTGAGCTTCTGTCCTTTTTGTCCCTGGTATGTTTTTAAGTTTTTATTTTTTCTTTCGCTTGTCCTTTTTTCCTTCAGCACCTTTCCTAATGCTTTTGCCTTATCTTTTTGCAGGCTGCTCCTTGGGCCGCAGCTGTGGAGGATAAAGTCAGGGACATGGAGACTCGGATGGTCGAGGTGAAAGAGCTGGAGAGGAGGGCCACAGTGGCCGAAGAGGAACTCATAAGGGTGAAAGCCCAGAGCGAGGTCTTGGATGGTGAGGCCACCGCGCTGAGGGGGGATAGGTCCCGGCTGGAGAAGGAGTTGGAGAAGGCGAAACGGAGGATCTCTCACCGGAACGTCCAGCTGAAGAGGTCCCGAAAGGAGCTTCGGAAGAAGCAGAAGCAGCTGGACCGGACGGAGGAGCGCTGCTTCCAGTTTGACGCTGACTATGTCCTGGAGAAGGCCCATGGTCTGAACTGGGATTATAAGCAGTTGCTGGACGACAGCCTGGAGGATCCGATCGGCCGGCTAGCAGTTGAAGTCCCTCCTGTCTCCTCCGGCGAAGATGAAGAGCTCTCGGATAAAGACCCTGAGGTGCTTGATATGATGGAAGATGATCTTGTTATGAAGTTTGCCGTTGGTGTTTCCATGGTCATACCCAACTCTTGCAGCGGCATTCTTCGTTCATCTTCTTGACTTGTATTTTTATTTTTTGTAATCGATACTCCTGCCTTCGAGCTTTTATAATATAACTGGCCTTCGGGCTTTTAATTTTAATGCATCTTTCATCTTTCGTCAGCATTATTTCTTATTTACTGATTTTAATAGTTGTATCTTCGGCTTCATTCGCCTTAACAATTAAAACTAATCGCCTCTTCGGCATTATTGCTGCCTTAACGATTTTAATAAAATAAATTGTATCTTCGGCTTCATTGGCCTTAACAATATTAATGAATCGTATCTTCGGCATTATTGATGCCTTAACGATTTTAATAAAACAAATTGTATCTTTGGCATCATTTGCCTTAACAATTTTAATGAATCGTCTCTTCGGCATTATTGATGCCTTAACGATCTTGATAAAATGAATTATATCTTCGACTTTATCTGCCTTAACAATTTTAACAATTCTAACAAAATGAATCGTATCTTCGACTTATTCATTCGCCTTAACGATCTTAATAAAGTGAATTGCTGCCTTACTACCCCCTATGGCCCCAAGGGTTAAAGGCCGAAGGTGACTTCGGGCTGTTAATTCGTGTTTACCATGTGCAAATTAAATCATAACAACGTAATGAAGGATGTTCGAGTTTTGGGCGATTACCCCTTATATTACATGTTTAATTAATAAATCAGACAAGGGTTGCGGCCGAAGGGTTTATCTTCTTCGGGGTCGCCCTCAGATAATACTCGGGCGGCCGCGACATGTGTAGATAAAGAAATGTGACAGAAACTGCATCTTTTTTTATAATCGAATTATTTACATTCTTCACATAGAATTCAAATACAAACTTTAAAGAAATTTCTTACTGATAAAATTTTCGAAGGCGACTTGCGTGCCAAGTGTTTTTGATTGCCTCGCCCGACCGCGTTTCGAGCTTATATGTTCCGGGGCAAACGACCTCGATCACCTTATAGGGCCCTTCCCAGTTAGGCTGGAGCTTTCCTTGTTTGGACGGCATAGATGAGGCCAACTCCCTTAGGACTAGGTCTTCGACTCCGAAAGACCTTCTTTTCACATTGGAGTCATAGTGTTGTGCCGCTTGTAGTAAATACCTCATGTTCCTTTGGTGGGCGGCTTCCCTTTCCTCCTCCAATAAGTCTACATTCGCCCTCAGCCCGAAGCTATTAGTTTTCACATTGTAGGTCTCGGTTCGGTATGATTCCAAGCCCACTTCGACAGGAATTAGGGCCTCGGTTCCATAGGCCATTCTGAAAGGAGTTTATCCCGTTGATGTCCTAGGGGTCGTTCAGTAAGCCCATAAGATCTAAGGGAGTTCTTCCGCCCATCTTCCTTTGGCCTCGCCCAGCCTCTTTTTTATTCCTCGAAATATAACTTCGTTTGCCGCTTCGATTGCCCTATTTCCTTGCGGGTGGGCGACTGAACTAAATTTCTGTTCAATTCCGAAATTCTGAAGAAACTTGCGGAATTTGTTCCCAATAAACTGAGTTCCATTATCTGAGATGCACGTTTTCGGAATGCCAAATCGGAGAATAACCTGTTCCAGGAAGAACTTTTTCGCGGTTTCTTCGGTTATGGATGACAGAGGACGGGGTTCGACCCACTTGGTCATATAGTCGATGGAGATTATGCAGTACTTCGCTTGCTTCGTGCTAGTTGGGAGTATTCTGACTATGTCCACGGCCCATATGGCGAATGAAATAGGGCTTAGTACAGAGGTCATTTCTTCGGGGGGGCTGTTTCGGGACAGTGGCGAACAACTGGCACTGCACACACCTTTTTGCATAGTCGCTGGCGTCGGCTTTCAGAGTGGGCCAGAAGAATCCCTGTCAGAGAATCTTAAAGGCGAGCGACCGACCAGCCAGGTGCACGCCGCAAATTCCTTCGTGCACTGCCTCCAGAGCCTGTTGTTGTTCTTCGTTGTTCAAATATCGCAGAAGGGGCTGACTGACCGACCGACGATACATTATTGTGCATATATTGAGTACTTGATGATTTAATAAACAAAACATCTAAGTAGATTTTACTTAGTGAAATTATGTAGCACTCGACGGATAAGAATTATAGTCCCGACGGATAACTCATTATAGTCCCGACGGATGATTAACTTATTATCCATCGAGTGAGTAGCTTATGTAATAATAAGTTTGTAGCACAGTTATATGCACCTTTGTATAGAATCTGTAGTAGCATATAAGTCATATTGAGTTTAACTAGATATGCAGAATAGGTTGATTAATTGTACATAAATGATGTCTTGTAATTCTGCATAAGTGAAATAGAGTCAAGTGCCAAAATAGCTACCGACGGATGATTAACAAAGCCATCGACGGATGATCAAATTACTATCAACGGATGTTTAATATAGCAGTCGACGGATGATCAATTAAACTATCAACGGATGTTCTGAAAGTCGACAGATAATCATATGAAGAATTCAAACAGCAGTTGAACAGTGAAATCTGACACACAGCCGTCGAGATGTATACAAACACACTGTGGAAGCCCATTAACTGGGTAATAGAGGACAAAAAGCAGTAAAGCTTAAGAATGATAGTTTTTATATTTGTTCAGTCTTTTTGACTTTGTAATCTTGGTATTATATAAACCCAGAGAGTAGTAAATAGAAAAATAACAGAGATAGCTGAGAAACACAAAAACAGAGAAATCTTTGTAAGCAGAATCATTAGCATTTCCTGTATTCTCAGTAGTTCTATTTTCTAAGTAGCTGTGAGAATTCTTGCACACAGAGTCCTCTCGATATATAATATATATCTCCGGTGGAATTGTTTAAATCCACCAGAAAGTTTTTAAAGACTCTTGTTTTTAATTACTTATATTTTGATTCAATCAAGTTTACATTCCGTATTGTGCTAATCAAAAAGAAAATATATCTATAATCGAGTTGAACATTTTTATTTCGAGAAAAAGGTTCAAGAATTCCATTCAACCCCCCTTCTGTAATTCTTGATATATTGTTAAGGGACTAACATACATCCGCCCATTAATTATTGTGTAGCTCGATGCTCTGTATTTAATTTTCAGCGCTTCCTTTCGGTTTGGGGGTATAATGCCTTTCTCCAGAAAGTTCCTGAGGGGGGTCATCCAGTCGCTCCCCTGGTGAATTTCAAGACATTCTTTCTTCTCGATCGAAGGCATCTTGGCTTCGGTGAGGTAAATAGAACCAGTTAAGTTCTGTGTCTCGGCCGAAGCTAGCCTGGAAAGGGCGTCCGCCCTAGAATTGTTCTTTCTGCCAATTTGACTTAGTTCAAAGGTTTCAAATGATAAAGAGGCATCTCGTACCTTGGCAGCATAGGCTTTCGTTCGGGGATCCCTTTGCTCATATTCCCCCGTGAAGTGTTTCACAACCAACATGGAGTCGCTGAAGGCCCTTAGATGCTTCGCCTCAAGGCTTCGGGCCAGCTTCATTCCTGCGAGGAGTCCATCATATTCGGCTTCATTATTTGTCAAAGGAAAGTCGAATCTTATGGCTTGGCATATCTCGAATCCTTCGGGGCTGGAGAGGATTAATCCGACCCCACACTTTTTTCCGGCTACCGACCCATCTACAAAAGTTTCCACTTCCCTGGGATCCGGATTAGTTGTTCGTCAGGCGAAAGATCTTTCGGACCCGAGAATGTGCATTCAACCATGAAGTCGGCCAAAGCCTGAGCCTTAATTGCCGTTCGGGGAACGTACTCAAGATCAAATTCCCCGAGTTCGATGGACCATGCTATGACTCTTCCAGAGGCTTCGGGCCTTGTCAAAATCTTCTTCAGAGGTTGGATGGTGACAACTTGGATCGTCCGGTCTTGGAAATAATGTCGCAATTTTCGGGAGGCAATAACCAACCCATATGCAAATTTTTCGACATTGGGGTACCTTGTCTCTGCATCCTTGAGGACATGGGACACGTAGAACACGGGATGCTGATTGCCCTCGTAGTTTTTCACAAGTATGGCCCCCAGAGTTTTGTCGGACATGGCTAGATAAAGCTAAAGGGTTTCCTTCGGATCGGGCCTCATCAAGAGTGGTGCATTTGTAAGATATTCTTTTACTTTTTTGAATGCCTTTTGACATTCGGGCCCCCATTCAAAATTCTTTGATCCTTTGAGCACGGCGAAGAAGGGGAGTGCCTTCTCGGCTGACCGGGAAATGAAACGCCGAAGGGTGGCGAGCCGGCCTGTCAACTTCTGGATGTCTCTGATGCATTTGGGAGTTTCCATATTAATAACGGCCTCGATCTTCTCTGGGTTCGCCTCTATTCCCCGGGCGCTGACCATGTAATCGAGAAACTTGCCACTAGAGACTCCGAATGTACATTTGTTAGGATTGATTCTCATGTTGTTCTTTTGGAGCGTTTCGAAGCATTCTTTTTAGTCTTCAGCATGATCTTGGAACAGTGATTTTACTATCATATCATCCACATATGCTTCCATGTTCCTTCCGATCTACTCTTTAAAAACCTTGTTCACCATTCGCTGGAATGTGGCTCCAGCGTTCTTCAGTCCGAAGGGCATTTTAATATAAGTATAAGTCCCCTTCGGAGTTATGAACGCTGTCTTGGGCACATCCTTATCATTCATAGCAATTTGATGATAACCAGAAAAAGCATCCAAAAAACTAAGTACCTCATATCCTGCCATGGCGTCTATCAGTTGGTCGATGTTAGGCAAGGGGTAGTGATTCTTCTGACATGCTTTATTGAGGTCCGTGTAATCCACGCACATCCTCCATTTCCCATTTGACTTCTTGATTACGACCACATTGGCTAGCCAATCGGGATACTTAATTTCTTCGATAAATTTGGCTTCCAACAATTTTTCCACTTCGGCATCTATGACCTTCTGTCGTTCGACTGTAAATGTCCTCTTCTTCTGCTTTACCGGCTCGGCCTCGGGATGCACATTCAAGCAGTGCGTTGCCGTCTTGGGATCCAATTCGGGCATGTCTTCCGGCCCCCAGGCGAACACATCATGGTATTGCCGAGTGACAGCTATTACCTTCATCTTCAGATCCACCCCCATATTTTTTCCTATCCGAACCATCTTTTCTGAATGACCCACGTACAATTCCACTTCTTCGGTCTCCGCGGCGGGTTCGGCGATCGGGCTCGAGAGATCGGCCCCAAATTTCTCCAACTCAATGTTCAATATTTCCCGGCTTCCGCTGGGTTCAGACTCTGCCCGCTTCCTCTTCCTGGTTCCGTCCGGTCCTTCATATTCCTGATCCTTCTCAAGGTCTTCGAGCATTATGATTCAGGCGGTTTTCTGATCGCCCCTCATTTCTCCTACCCCTTTTTCAATGAGGAACTTGAGTTTAAGGTGGGGTATAGACTTCACTGCTTCAAAGGTCGATAAGAAGGGCCTGCCAAATATTGCATTATACGGGCTTTCGATCCGAACTACATAGAACTTCACCAGCTTTTCGACGGTATATGGCAACTTGCCTAGGAGGACCGGTAGAGTAATCGTTCCTTCGAACTGAATGGGATGCCCTCTGATGGCATAAAGGGGAGCCTCGTTGCAGGGCTCTAGTTGCTCTCTAGCCAAGTTCATCTTGCAGTAGGTTTTGTGGAACATTATATTGGCCGAGCTGCCTGTATCCACCATCACTTTCCATATCTTATTTTGCCCGATGATGGGATTGATGATTAGGGGGTCCTCGTGCGGGCGAATGACATCCTCGTAATCTTCAGTGCTGAAGGTCATGGGCATGTGGGGCTTTGCCTATCCGAATTGATACAGATTGTACACCTGTCGGGCATACTTCTTCTTTGCTGTCTTACTATCCTTATCGAGGATGCTTCCCCCATATATAGTTTTTACTTCGCCCCTTATCTTGTCCCTTCGCTCTGGGTCATCGGCCACTACCTCCTCCTCTTGGTTCTCCTTCGGCCCCAACTTATCTCTCAGATCTCGGACGAACTGATTAAGCTCGCCGTCTTTGATCATACGCTCAATGAGCTTTTTGAGGTGATAACACTCATCGGTGTTATGCCCCTTGTCCATGTGATAGTCGTAATACTTATCGGGATTTTTCTTGTGGTTCGGGACCTTCATCTTGGCGGGGCGAACAAATCCTGGCTTGCCCTTGATCTCATGGAGAATCTTGGAGATCGGCGCATTCAAAGGGGTGAATACGGCCGAATCTCTATCTCGACGCCTTTCGGCCCCACGATCCGTTTCTTTCCTTTCTTCTTTCCTGCTATCCCTTCGGTCAGATCCTGATCTTGAGCCCTCATATCTGTCGGCTCGCTTTGATCGGTCGTCTCTTCTTGAATCTTTATACCCCCCAATACTTTCCATCTTTCGGCGAATATTCTCGCCTCTTACATATATATCATTCAGGTATTTCGGGGGAAAATCGTAAAGAGATGAGCGAAGCTTTTTACCTTTATAGGGGTCCAGCCCCGCCGTTAGGAAGCCCATTGCTTTGATTTTGTCCAGGTTAGTAACCATCCCCGCTTCTTCCTTGAACCGAGCGAGATAATCCCCCAGCTCTTCATTCGCCTTCTGTCTGCAGTGGACCAGGGCTTCAGTATCCTTCGTCTTTCAGCATAAGTGCGAGTAGTACTTCAAGAACTTCCTCTTCAACTGCTCGTAGGAACCGATGGATAGGGGTTTTACGGACTTGTACCACATCGACGCAGACCCTTTGAGATAAGTCCTGAACATTTTGCACAACATAATATCATTGTGGCCCATCCCAACCATCAGGAGTTCATATTTTTCACAGTGGTCCTCGGGGTCTCCTTTCCTAATGAACTCGCTCATCATAGGGAATTGTCTCTCTTCGCCCGGGGGGCGGTATAGCTCGATTTCTTGTGTCACAACGGGTTCTCGATCGGGCCTTCTATCACCGAACAGGGCCTTCTCTAGGCGGTTGAGCCTGAGGCGGGATCCATCGGGCTCTTCATCTGAATCAGAAGAAAAGGGTTGTTTGGTCCTTTTCCTTCGGGGATGCAAATCAGAGTAAGACTCATCTTCTTCGTCATACACCCTATGTTCCCTTCTATCCTTATTCGTCCTTCCGGGCTCGTCGGCCCGCATCGCTTCCCTCAAAGTTCGTTCTTGCAGTTCAATTTCCTCCCTTTGCAGCAGCAGGGCCTTCAGCCGGAGCGCATCAGCTTCTCTTTTCTTGGCCCGCGCTTCCGCTTCCTTGTCAACTTGATCAATTTTGGCCTTGCCCTTCTCCGCGACTTTCTCTGCCCGGATCTTTAGGAGTAAGGCCTCTTCTTCAGGAGTTAGTGTAATAACCCCGTCCTCGTCCACTAGGGAAGACGGTTGTCCTTTGTCGGTAAAACCAGGCGGCGGTGAATGTTCATGAATTGTTTCTGTCATGGTCTCGTTCTTAGCTTGTAACTCTCGTATTTCCCACAGACGGCGCCAAATGTTAGGCTCAGATTCCTTCGGGAGTTTGAACAGGTTTCGGCTGCCTTGAAGGTGGCTTCGGCTTATACGTGAAAGTGAAGAGAATGCGAGGGTTTGTACCCCCGATTCACCTCCGGTGTGAGAATCAGAATCTGGTTGTAAGGGTAGGGTAACAATACAAGAAAAACAGAGTGTTTACGAGAATATGTGTATGTTTCGTCTTACTTCACAAGGGTTTTTATACCCAATTCTGCCTTGAATGTCTAGTCGTTACAAATCATTAAGGAGGGAGTGAAAAGGGGGTGTTATATCCCTTGTTCTTTCCAACGGCCTGCGAGTAGTGGGCTTTAGCCTGGGCTTCCGTGGCCTGAAGGTCCTTCGGCCCAGTACCTTAACCGCATATTGGGCATTCGTTCGGTGAGTCCTGTTGGGCCTATAATCAACAAATATATTTCTAATATTTGAACAAGTAAAATTGGACACAAACAGATGCAGATTATTAATATCACTGTTCAAATTATTACATCGCCCGTAAAGTTTTAGAATGCAGTAAAATATCAGACGGCCCCCGAATAATCAAACACCCCGTCAATCGTCACAAATTCCCCACAGTTATGAGGGTTATAATCACCAAAACCTAGATCAAACGAGTCAAAACCACAAACTCCATCTTCAAACTCCCACAACTCACTCAATTCAGACGACTCAGACATGACTCGAACCCCCTCAATTTCTACCTTTTCCAACGAGGATTTAGGTGGAGGAAGACCCAATTCATCATCAGAAGCATCTAGAAGGAACCCGAGCTCCGGCTGTGACTCACAAGAATATGAGGAGATATCAACGGCTGAGATTTCATTTTCAAAAGTCTCGAGGAAGTAGTCCAGATCAGAGTCGTTGTCTTGGATGTTGAAAAGGTCTTGTTTGAGTTTTTTTACGTCGGGGAGAGACATGCTTGACTCGTCTGAGTCGTGTCGGACTCGTTTCTTGCAACTCGGTGTTTCCATGACAGAGATAATTAAGGTATGTGGCGGGAAAATATGTTGATGTAGCGGTTGAAGGTGAGTTTGCCGTTGGGATATCATGAGGTGTGTGTACGTGTGAAGACTGAAGACACGAGTGCTATATATAGCTGATATTATGGCTTATTCGCGCCATAGGTTACACACTTAGAAAACTGTAATTAAAGTCTAAAAAATAATGGCACTTAGCAGAATCTAAAAAATTATTGTTCCATAAAATTCAATATATGAACATTGTTATGCTTGAATATATGTTCGTTTACGTGTAAACGGATTACAAAATTTATAGTTCTTTTATCCTAATTGAACAAAGTAAATTTTGTTTCCGTACCCAAAATGAAAAAAAAAATAGGGGTTAGACCTTGATTTTGCTGCTTACGGATCACAATTATGTTGTTTATGCCTTTGTTTAAAATTTTCTTATATTATTATATTACAAATTAGTAAGCGATTGATTTTTGAAAAAAACAAAATATTATTTTCAGATTAATTTTTTTATTTTTAGAGCTCAAAAGGCCTGAAAAGATGAAAATATCTGTGTATTATTTTTCTTTCTTTATTTTTATTGTGTATGAAGGGGCAGATTTTTCATTTTATGCTTTGATAGTATTATAAACAAGAAATGTGCTTTGAACATAGGATTTCCCTAGCAAAAACTTTCTAGAATGCCCAATGAAGTTAAGAATACGTAGCTGCTAAAAAATTAGAGGGAATTAATAATTAAACTCCAACAATTATTATTTAAATTCCAACTTTAATATTTTGATATTTTAATTACACATCTACCTATGATTTCCTTTTTTTTTTGCAGAAATCTACCCATGTTTTCTAAATAGTGGAATTCATTGATCTTATTTTTATCCTTGGTAGTTGTGTAATTTACAAATCTATTTAAGTTTAAGTTGTAATCTTTAAAGCTTATTTATCAATTTCCAAATTATATTTGATTTGGTAATTAACTCTCACATAAACGATACCTGCAAATATCCTCATTTAAAGTATAGTAATTGATAATGACAATAGTGTGACATAATCACAAGGCTGCGAAAAATACCGTAGTAATCCATCTAATTATCGCATTGATGAGTCGACATAGCCCTTTACAAGCAAATAATGGGTTAAAGTTACAGTTTTTCTAGTCTAATGTACTATCACATTTATTTTGTGTGTTTTGTAGAGTTCCAAACCAGCCTGCCGCCTTGATCATCGGTGAATTGATATTCTGAACACGTGTGTACGGGGGCTCAGGGCTTAGATGTATTAAATTAAAAATTTATTGCAGAGACTAATTTATAAAACGTGTTATCTAATCTAGATGAAAATTACTAACTTCAAAATTAGTATAAAAATTGAGAATGTTATCTAATGGTATATATTTATAAGGAGATAGACCTCATAAGGGAGTGGCATGCAACAAGCAGATTTTTAGCTGTTAGATCAATTATTGGTTGTGATCAGATAAATAGTTACACAAATCTTGAACATTGTCTGCATAAGGAGAAATTATTTTTTTGTCCATGTTCACGGACCCCAGACATTGATACCTGAATTAAACTTTCATTTACCAAGTCAAAATGAACACCCGTGCATTAGCATCAATAGAAGATTTCAGGTCTCAACCGTAGACAATGTCCGCGGTCCGTGATCGGAGGCAAAAAGGTAATTTATCCGGACCGCATGACTTGTACGTGATCCCTATGGCTATTCTTTTAAATCACAACTTTTGGATCAACCATCCAACGTTTCAGAAGATATTTGTTACATAATACGTCTCTATCAAACATTTGCTATGAACCGTTCCCCATATTTAAAAGAGAGGAAAGAGAGAATGATAGGTAGATGGAAAAAATAAAAAGAGTAAACAAAATAATTTAAATATGTTGGAACACACGTGATAAACAATTTTGAACAATTTTAAGTCATTGTCACTTTGCTCGAACTCGTTTAACAAGTCAAGTTTTGATGTAGGTTCCGGTTCAACTCGATTTATAAAATTAAATGAATTGAATTTGAGTAAAATTTTAAACTTGATATTAAGTGTAAAGTTAAACCAATTACCCGTCCGACTTGTTAAAATCGGCTCGTTTAACTAAATGAGCCGGCTCGACTCAACTCGTGAAATTAAACGAATCGAATTCGAACAGAAGTTTAGGTTGGATTAGTTAAATATCTCAACTCGACTTGACTGAATTAACCTCAGTCTGAATGATATTAGGTACAGAACTCGGCTCACGCAGCTTAAATCATTAATATAAAAATTGAGAATGTTATCTAATGGTATATATTTATAAGGAGATGGACTTGATAACAGAGTGGTCATGCAACAAACAGATTTTTAGCCGTTGGATCAATCATTGGTTGTGATCAGAATAATAGTTACAGAAATTTTGAACATTATCTGCATCAGGAGAAATTATCTTTTTGTCCATGTTCACATACCGCAGACATTGTCATGAGTTAAACTTCAATTTACTAAGTGAAAATGAACTCCCCTGCATTAACATCAATACAAGATTTCAGGTCTCAACCGTACACAATGTCTGCGGTCTGTGACCAGGGGCAAAAAGGTAATTTCTTCGGACTGCATGCCTTGTCCGTGATCCCTATGGCTATTCTTTTAAATCACAACTTTTGGATCAACCATCCAACGGTTCATAAGGTATTCGTTACATAATACGTCTCTATCAAACATTTACTATGAACCGTTCCCCATATTTAAAAGAGATAATTGTACGGAAAGAGAGAATGATTGGTAGATGGAAAAAATAAAAAGAATAAACAAAAGAATTTAAATATGTTGGAACACACGTGATAAACAATTTTGAACAATTTTAAGTCATTGTCAACTTACTCGAACTCGTTTAATTGTGTTTAGGTCGATTCATTTTCTTAAACAAGTCAAGTTTTGATATAGGGTCCAGTTCGATTCGATTTATAAAATTAAATAAATTGAATTTCAGTAAAATTTTAAACTAGATATTAAGTGTAAAGTTAAACCAATTGCCCGTCCGACTTGTTAAAATCGGTTCATTTAACTAAATGAGTCAGCTCGACTCAACTCGTGAAATTAAACAAATCGAATTCGGACAGAAGTTTATGTTCGATTAGTTAAATATCTCAACTCGACTTGACTGAATTAACCTCAATCTGAATGATATTATGTACGGAACTCGGCTTATGCACCTTAAATCATTAACTTATGTGTCTTTAGCAGAGGACTTCGTTTTCGTTCTCAGAGCAACTCCAACAAATTAATTATTTGCAATCCTAAATAAAATTTGAGGAATCTTGTATAAAATAGAGATTGAACAGCATGCTAGTGATTGCTTAATAAGTTAGTATTATTCACTCATGACTTATTTACAGTGTTCTAAAAAACGGAAATCAGAATTGTTCGGTGCAGGAACCTTTCAGTGATTAATCGGATAATCGGTGATTAATCAGATTGATTAATCAGAGCATTAATTGGAATAAATTTATTTAATAAATAATAAAAAATAATTCTATTTAAATGTCATTAACCTTCCATAAGATTTACAAAAATAAAATCACATATCATTAATTCAGTATTGATGTTTTAATAGTAAGATTTATAAAAAAAACTACTATCACGAGTCCATAATTGATATTTAAGTAATTTATACTAATTAATTACTACTGACTACTCACTAATATTACTTGATAATTAGAAATTACTACGTACAAATTCAAATCTTAAGATTTTAAATTACTACCTTCTTGATATTTAAGTGTTAATTATTGAATAAATTTAGAATACCTCAAAATTGTCAATCTATCGAGCAAACAAGTTGAGTATTTAAATTTGAGAATAATTCATTAGGGATTTGTATAGAGGATTTAGAGATATAAGAATATACGATTGTTTCTGTGTGTAAAAGAGTCAATATGTTAATATATTATTATTAAACAAAATTATTTTTTTATTAATTTCAAACTTTCGACCGATTTGGCCGATTTTTGACTCGATTCGGCCGATTTTTTCCGAACTGCCCGACTTTTGACCGATTTTTCAAAAAACCGTACTTTGACCCGATTAACGATTAATCGAGACGGGACCCGTCCGAACTCCGATTAATCGGCCGAATAATCGGTTAATCGGCCGATTTTTAGAACACTGCTTGTTTATAAGAGCAATTTCAATAGAGTCCTAGCATGTTCTTTGCAAATATTATTAACGAATCCTAGTGTTTTAGGATATTTAATTGTATGTCAATTCCAACAATATTTCTTATAAGTGTATCATAATAATATTTTATTACTATATTTAAACTCTAGTTATGCATTTGATATGGATAAGGATAGATAAAATGATTTTTTTATTATTAAAAGTGAAGGTAAATAATCACTAATGGTTACTTATAAATAAGGCATTTGTGAAAAATGCTAACATTTTAAGAATATACTAGGATGTTGTCAGAGCTCTATTTTATACAATATTCCTTAAATTTTAGTTCAAAATCTTAAATAGCTAAATTGTTGGAGTTACTTTAAGTAATTACTAGTGATCCCTTATCTTACTTTTAATAATAAAAATTTATTTATCTCTTTTTCTTTATTTCAAATGGATTATTAGAGTTTAAATATACTAATAAAATATTAATATGATACACTTATAGAGAATGTTATTGAAATTGTAATATAATAAAATATCCTAAAACAATAGAATCATTTTTATAATAAGTTTATTGGAGTTGCTAAGTGAACAATGAAGATATCGGGCGTTTGTTCTACCAATCGATAATCAGTATTTATCAATGTATTAAAATATAATTTATTTTATTTAATAAAGTATTAATTACACTTAAATTTCAGTATATTATTTATTTATTTGAGCTTTCATAAAATTTACTGTTTGACACAATTTTTATCGATATTTTGGCAAATTTAAGTTATTTATTGAACAATAACAACAATTCATTTAAAAAATGTTGGAGGGATAATCCCAACTAACCATCTTTATTAAAAATGAAATTTACATGGAAAATGTGAAATAAGAAAAATATAAAATTAACACATTTTAGGATGCTATTTTCGATTTTCACATGGTAGGGATCATTTTAGGTTGGAACAGGAACTGGGACAGCTTCCGAGTATATAACTTGTAAGATTGGAGTTGGTGAATTATGTGAGAAAAATCTGTGAATCCAGCTGCGAAGTATGTCGGCAGGTATTTTCCTTGCCTGTACGGTACCTGTGTTTGTATTAATGACCAATAAATAAATAAAAAAGATTGTTTTACACGACTTTAAAAAATTGATTTTCATACTAATTTTTTTTTACCAGTTTGTATTATTGCTAAAAAGAACTAACTAAAATTGTGTATTATTAACCATAATTTAATTAAAGCTTACGTAGTTGTCTCCATTGCCCCAATATTATTTTTCACAGCATGCTTTTTAAAAAAAAAAATCAACTTATTTGTCCTTTTCAGACCTTCTCGGCTTCATACAAAGTTACAAACTATTGCAGTTCAAAAGAAATACAAACTAATACAATAGTATTTCAAAATTAGTAACCATGTATGTTTTTTTTGTGAAATATAAATGTTTTCGCCTTTTCACAATTTTAATATTTACTTAATTTTTAATTTGAGTTCATTGAAAACACATTGTAAACTACTTTCTCGTATTTTCAAACTTATTTTTAATATTCTCAAACTTATTTTTACATTCTGAAAACCGACTCTCTGTAACATCCCACATCGATAAAAATAAGAGTTTTTGTGTCCTTTATAGATACAAGTCAACCGCTAATGTGTATCTAATCGCTAGCTTTTTCGGAGTGACCTGTGGTGGGTTGTTAGGTCCGGTACGCATTCGATTGTGGGTTTGGGTGCTATAAATGGTATCAGAGCTCTGCCCGGGTTCCGTATGTCTGTTTGTGAGATCGACGAGGACGTCGATCCTATAAGAGGGGGTGTTTGTAACATCCAACATCGATAAGAATAAGAGTCTTTGTGTCCTTTATAGATACAAGTCAACAACTAATGTGTACCAAAATCGCTTGCTTTTTCGGACTGACATGTGATGGGTTGTTGGGTCCGGTACGCATTCTGTTGTGGGTTTGGTTGTTATACTCTCACACCGGAGGTGAATCGTGGGGACAATCACTCACATTCTCTTCTCTTTCAGGTCTAAATCGAAGGCTGTTCTTGAACGACCGAAGGACGTTCTTGCATCCGCAGGAATCTGGGCGTAACAAATATATTTAAAATAATTGAAAAAGTAATATTTTACTGAATCTCTTATATACTTTACAAACAAACATCCTCTCATCTTTCGAATATATTCTTGAAAATATAATATACTTCGCAATGGAAAATATAGGAAACAAAATATTGGTTATTTCAAATTTTCATATATAAACATGCAAAACATGTGCATGTCAATTAACCTACACCCTGATCTCAGTAGAAGATGATTCAAGTAACTTCATTTTTTGCATTATGAAATATAGCCTATGTGCTCGTTTCAGAAATATTAAAATAAGTAACTTATAACTTAAAATGAATAACTGATTTATAAGTAATAAGTAGATGAATACTTATAAGTTATATAAGTATTTGGATAATTTTATTAAAAAGTCAGATTTTTTTACTTAAATGAACTAAAATAAATAATTTTTAAATATAATTATCTTAATTCATGAATCTTAAATTTGAATAATATTTACAAATATGTATTGTTAGGTCCCGATATGTTTGTAGAAGGGGGGGGGGTTGAATACAAACTATACCGTTTAATATAATTTAATGCGGAATAAAAAATTGTAACAAAGTTCAAGTTAAATAAAACTATTATTAAACTTGAAAGGTGTTACAACAACGGTATCGATTACAAGGGATTAATCTCAAATAGATTATCATAAATTTAGAATAAATTCGACATAAACTTTTTCTATTTTTGTAATAAAAAAAAGATCAAATGCTAGATGCAATTTGAGATTGAGTTCTAGGGATTTTGATCCACTAGATAGTTACACAAGAACAAAAGAATGATTTCTAGTGGTTTGGATTTAACTTTAAAACTAGAAATTGATAATCTTGAAGTGCAGTTGAGAGATAAAATATTTCTTCTGCGGCTGCTGTGTTCTAGGTTGATTGAAGATATTGATAATGATGTTGAATGGCTGCTGCTTGTCTTTAAATTTAATCAACAGAACAGAAATGAACTGGCAAGACAATCTGTGAATTGGCATGACTT
Organism: Apium graveolens; assembly: GCF_009905375.1. Lineage (NCBI taxonomy): Eukaryota > Viridiplantae > Streptophyta > Magnoliopsida > Apiales > Apiaceae > Apium > Apium graveolens. Next base: position 16,741,997 of record NC_133652.1, read on the forward strand.
TCGGTGAGACAATCTCCTGAACTAGCATGACAATCGGTATGACTATCTCCTGAACTAGCATGACAATCAGTATGACTATCTCCTGAACTAGCAAGACAATCCTATAGCTAGTAGAACTTTCGGTATGACAATCAATTTGAACTAGCATGACTTTCGGTATGACAATCTGATTGTCATACCAGTTCAATTGATTGTCATGCTGAATTAATATTGAATATAAATTCAAAATCAATTCTGAAAATTCATAATATTAATTCAGAATTAATTAATCAATTAATTCAATTAATAAATAAATTAATCTTTGCAGATATAATTTATTTTCTTAATTAAACTATATGACTTAATTAATTAATAGAGAATTAATACTACTATTCAACAACAACCATTCTTCTGAAAATCTTCTGAAAATCACTGTCAATTATGAATCAATTCCACCACTTCAATGTTGACACTCGATGTACTGTCTGGTTCATGAGTGACTAACTTTCGTGACGTTTCTTCATATCTTGACTTTGATAACTTGATTTTCTTCAGATTAAATCCCTGTAATTATCTGATACCCTGACAAGATCTCTGTCACTTGATTAAATCCACAATCTTGATTTATATCACTGAGGCTTGATCAATTTCTTGAACTTCTTCCAGTGAAGTAATTCCTCAAGTCCGTAGATGAACATTGTTTCTGAATCCTTTGACACATGTTACTTTGTGAGATCTCTTTGACGGTAGATCCACTATTTACTTGTTACATTCTTATTTGAGTTGAGTTAAATCCTCGAATAAACAAATAGGCTATGACATATGCCTTTCATGTATTTTAAAACTAAAGTTAATAAAAAATTGAAAAATTAAAGTAAGTTGAGAAAAAGTATGTCGTTGCTAACATTCAACTTATCAACTTATAAGTTGTAAATTTCACTTATAAGTTGGGTCGATAAACACTCGTCGATAAGTACTTACGGGCTTATAAGTTAATAAGTCACTTAAATGGAGGACGCCTGTGGCGCCCTCCAAACCTGGGTCAGAAGTTTGGGGTCCACACACACACACACACCTTATTTATAACCTGCTTATAACAATAATAAAGATAATAATAATAATATGCAGTGACTCTACTTACCAACTACCACGGACCGCAACAGGTTAAAGTATGCACACAAGCCAAACACACACTTACATTACAAACCGTCCAAATCCCAACTGTTCAAACTCAAAACTGAGTATTAAACATTATTACAAACTTTTACAAACTTAAATTATCTCAAAAGATGTTTACTAGCTTAACTCGATCAACCTGAACCCCTAGCTCTCGCGCTGGACTGGGGATCCTCGCTACCAACTGGTTCCTTCTTAACTGGAAAAGAACATAAACAACATCGCATAAATGAGCTAACTAGCTCAGCAAGTCACAATGATAAAACTGAGAATAATGATCATCAAGTGAAAAGGGTTATGATATCAAGTGAACAATGAATTATGATTTATAATTGGATATTATATTTTCATTTTAAAAACAAAGGTTAGACTGCTGATCAGTCACGCACTAACCCCGAGCAAAGCACACATCACTGCTCTAACTACTGGATCCAAGGCACACATTGGCCTAACTTGACCATTAATATGGTCTGACCACGAATCTGGTCCACAATTTTATAAAAACAATCCAATTCTAACATAATAACAGAATAAACAACGAAAAGCAATAAACAGAATCATAAAAAATATTGAATGTTCGATAAGGAAATGGTTTCAATCTTTACAAGGGATCGGTATGGCAATTTCAAAGCTTGACTGTTAGGTAATGAAAGAATTGGATAATAAATGAATCAATATTTCAGGGTTACAAGGATTTGGTATTTCAAAGCATAAGGTACAATGGTTTGAATATGTAAGTAATCCGGTTCAGTGCTTGGTATTTAGTTTGTATGTATTTGTGGAGTGGTATCGTATAATTGTGATTCATATCTGGGTGTACAACAATCAATGATTTAGAAAGAATAAGGTTTACGGATCAAGATCAATAATTGGAATCATGGTTTTGGGTTCAGTGCTTTAAAGCACTTGCAATATAAAACAGGATTATCAATCAACTACAATATATCTCGAGAAAGTTCAGAACACTTGCCTGATACTAGCTTTCTATATTGCACTAACTTCCAATCACAACCGTCTACTCCTCGACTATCTGTTTCCCTTTCCTATGCCTTGCCTCTTCTGCTCACATATCATAAACATCTATCAATACGCAACTTATACGATTCTATTCGATACACACTTCTATCTACCCTTCGTTTCACCCAAATCCGATTAACGGATTGAAAGTTACGCTATAGACAAGTAAACATCGAACATATAGATCGACAGTCAAACAACAGGTCACATATAGCACATAACACGTCAAACAATCAAAGATATATCATTTATAAAGAAGTCTCGGGTCATAAACAGGCTTTCGGGTATTTAAGATGATTTTTAAAACATTTTTCGGAATTTAAAACGGGTCGTTGGATCAATTTCATAGTAATAAACAAGGTTCGGTTGGCCAAATCTGGCTTCAAAATATTTTTCTGATAATTATCGAGCCTTGAAAATAATTTAAAATAATATTTTAAAGCTCGAAACTATTTTTCGATTTTTTTAAAATCATTTTTAAATAATTAAATCTAATTAAATAATTAATTAAAATCAATTAATAATTAATGAAATCAACTAATCAATTAATTTTTGAATTAATTGACCAATTAATCAATTAAATATTAACTGAAATTAATTAACTAATTAATTCAGATTTATTTTTGAATTAAAAATAATTTTTGAAATTAAAATAATAATTTTTGGAATTTTCAGAAATTAAAAATGGATTTTTATAATTAAAATAAATAGAAAATATGATTTTTAAATAATTTTAAAACAGAAATCCAAAATATGCATATTCTGGAAAGTTCAGGGACTGAACTTTACCATTTTCAAAAGTACAGGGACTAAACTGCAATTTTGCAGTTTGGTCGCAGGAAAATTTCGGGGATGGCCGGAAAACACGATTCCGGCATCCTCACCCCACCATCTACTCCAGATATGATCTACACAACACCAGGAACACAACCATGCAATCAAATCACATCAATAACCCCTGACCTGGCCGAAAAATAGCATAAAACATCACCGGTTTCCGGTGAACCGACGAAAACTTCAAAACACAACTCCCTTCGATTCATTAATCCTCTGTTAACGAGCTATATACCAATCGATTGCAAATTTCATAAGAAACACAACCCACTATAATACAACAACTAATAACCCCTAAATCAAAAAGCCCCAAATTCAATTGAAAACATTCATACGGGTTATAAACCCTAATTTTAAAATTCGAAGATTAAACTCAATTTTGAACATGTTATTAAACTCCAAATCAGTCATATGACATATGAAAATCATCAGGAAAACAAGCTCTACAACATGCAATCATCAAATCATTCAAACAATCATCCGAACAAAAATTCATATTTTTAATAAAAATAATTCGAAAATAAATAAATTTCCAGAAAATAAACCTTTGATTCTGCAGTTCTGTAACTTGTATAATCTGATAGTACTCTTCAAAACCTCCGTTTTAGTTACTAGAGCTTCCCGAGCAGATTTCAATAACACCTCCAAATAGTAGTTTGATTCTCAGAAAGGTTTATGAATATAGGTATTTTCTCTGGAAAATTATATAATTACTGTCTGCAAATGATTTTTGATACGGAATAAAATACGGTAAAGGCTATTTATAATTACGGAAAATTAGTATCCCGTTGGATCATTCCAGTTCCAAAATGGTACGTTTATTTATAAAAACTGATCCAAGCGGTATCGGTTTTCGGGATAATTATCCAAACCAGTATAATTTGTACTGCGGTCTTGGTCTCAGCGCCTGGTTACACGTATTACGAGGTGATAATTGTGATAGTTTAATAAAAAGATCCCGTTTATCGAAAATACGAGTTTTATTGATTTACCGAAACGAATAATGTATCGAAAATATTGCGTCGGGACCCGCACAGGACAAACCGTACGCCGGATCGAAAAAGTCGAAACATGGAAAATGCTCGGAATATTGCAATTAGGTTAGGAAGGAGTTTTCGGAAGAGTTTCGGGTTATAAAAACGTAACAACGGATGACGTCGGTTGGTTCCTGATTGTATAAAATAGTTTTTAAATACTCGGAAAAAGATTTTATAAAATCCACATATTTCCTATAAAATCACAAATCAACATAAAAATAATTAGGAAGATATGACAATTATCTATATTTTATTTTAGACATATAAAAATTAAAATACTCAATTAATATTATTTTTAAACATCCAAACACATTTAACACTTAACAAATAATTCACAGAATAGATACTGAACACATATAATAATTGTTTATTAGCAAAAATAATTACACGATATATCCCGAATATTACATCCTCCCCCCCTTAAAAGGATTCTGTCCTCAGAATCTCCTAAGAAAACAAATGAGGGTACTTTTCTCTCACATCAGTTTCGAACTCCCATGTTGACTCTTCAACCCTTAGATTTCTCCACAATACTCTTACTAACTTTACCACTTTATTTCTTAATACTTTCTCTCTTTCTTCTAGAATTTATATCGGACTCTATACATATGACAAATCTGCCTGAAGCTCTATTGGCTCATATTCTATTACATGCCTGGAGTCTGGATTATACTTCTTAAGCATCGATACGTGAAAAACATTGTGAATGTGCTCCATGTGCGGAGGTAACGCCAACTCGTAAGCTACTTTGCCAACGCGCTTTAGAATCTCAAAAGGTCCGACATATCTTGGGCTCAGCTTTCCTTTCTTTTCAAACCTCGTTAATCCCTTCCACGGTGATACTTTCAGTAATACTAAGCTTCCTTCTTCGAATTCCATGTCTTTCCTTGATTGATCTGCATATTTCCTTTGACGGTCTTGTGCTGCTATCAATCTCTTCTGGATAAGTTCAACAACTTCCTTTGTCTGCTGCACTAATTCAGGTCCAAGTATTTTGCGTTCTCCTACTTCGTCCCAATACACTAGAGATCTGCATTTGCATCCATAAAGGGCTTCATAGGGTGGCATCCCAATACTGGCGTGATAACTGTAGTTGTAAGCAAATTCTACCAGAGGTAAATGCTCGTCCCAACTCCCTTTGAAATCAATAGCACAAACACGTAACATATATTCAATTTTCTGGATCGTTCTTTCACTCTGGCCGTCCGTCTGTGGATGGTAAACTGTACTCATATTCAGTCTTGTTCCCAAACATTCTTGAAAACTCTTCCAAAATCTTGAATTAAATCTTGGATCTCGATCAGATACAATAGATAGAAGAACTCCATGACGAACTACAATTTCCTTCAGGTACATATGGACTAACTTGTCGAGCAAAAATCTTTCATTTATAGGCAGAAAATGAGCTGACTTGGTAAGTCTATCCACTATAACCCAAATGGCATCATGATTAGCCCTTGTCCTTGGTAATCCAACTATGAAATCCATGGCAATAATGTTCCCACTTCCACTCTGGAATCTCCAATGGCTGTTGCAATCCACTTGGTCTTTGATGCTCTGCTTTAACTCTCTGACATGGATAATATCTGCTAACCCATTCCACAATTTCCCTCTTCATATCTGGCCACTAATAATTTTCCATTAAATCTCTGTACATTTGGTACTCCCTGGATGGATTGAATACCTTGAACTATGAGCTTCCTGTAAAATTTTATTCTTCAGCTCCGTCACTGGTGGAATCCAAATTCTAGAAGAAAACCTAAGAATACCTTGATCGTCTTTTTGCGTGCACAATTCTTCACCTACCAAATGATTTATGTCATGATCCATTACTTCTTCTTGACATTTCTTTATCTTTTCTAACAACTCTGGGTGGAAAGTCATACTACACACTTTTGCTTCATCAGGCTTGCAAACTCTAATTTCCAATTCCAATTTCTGGAATTCCTTATATATTTCTTCGGGTACCGATAACACATATAACTTTTCTTTCCGAATCAACGCGTCTGCTACAACGTTCGCTTTACCGGGATGATAATTAATCGTGCAGTCGTAATCCTTGATTAATTCTAACCATCTCATTTGTCTCATATTAAGCTCCTTCTGTGTAAATATGTACTTCAAGCTTTTGTGATCCGTGTAAATCTCACACTTTTCTCCATATAGATAATGTCTCCAAATCTTCAAAGCGAAAACTATGGCTGCTAGCTTCAAATCATGAGTAGGATATTTCTGTTCGTGTGGTTTCAGTTGCCTTGACGCATACGCAATCACTTTATCGTGCTGCATCAGAACACATCCGAGTCCTTTATGAGAAGCATCGCTATAGATTACGAAATTTCCTTGATCATTGGGAAGTGACAAAACAGGTGCCGTGATTAATCGTTGCTTCAATTCCTGAAAACTTTCTTCGCATTTATCGTTCCACATAAACTTTTCATTCTTCCGCGTAAGCTTTGTCAATGGTGTTGCAATCCTTGAGAAATTTTGAACGAATCGACGATAATATCCCGCTAATCCCAAGAAACTTCTTACCTCTGTGGGTGTTCTCGGTCTTTCCCAATTTGTAATGGCCTCAATCTTTGCTGGGTCCACTTTGATCCCTTCATTACTGACTATGTGTCCTAAGAACTGAAATTCCTGTAGCCAAAATTCACACTTCGAGAATTTAGCATATAACTTCTTTTTCCTTAAAATCTCCAAAGCTGTTCTTAAATGTGCTGCATGATCCTCTTCCGTGTTTGAATAAATCAAAATATCGTCTATAAACACAATAACGGACTTATCCAAATATTTCTTGAAAATTCTATTCATCAGGTCCATGAACGCTGCCGGGGCATTTGTCAATCCAAAAGACATCACTAAAAATTCATAATGTCCATACCTTGTCCTGAAAGCTGTCTTTGGTATATCTTCTGGCTTGATCTTTAGTTGATGATATCCCGATCTTAAATCAATCTTGGAGAAGTACTTGACTCCTTTTAATTGGTCAAATAAATCATCAATTCTGGGTAACGGATACTTGTTCTTGATTGTAAGCTTGTTGAGCTCCCTGTAGTCGATGCACATTCTCATGCTTCCATCCTTCTTTTTGACAAATAGTACCGGTGCACCCCACGGGGATACACCGGGTCTGATTACTCCTTTCTCTGATAACTCTTGTAATTGCTTTGCTAGCTCCTTCATCTCAACGGGCGCCATTCGATACAGGGGCCTTGGATACTGGTTCTGTTCCAGGTGCTAAGTCAATTGCAAACTCAATTTCTCTGTCTAGAGGAAGTCCTGGTAACTCATCGGGAAACACGTCTGGAAATTCATTGACGACTGGGATATCTTCAAATTTTGTTGGCTCCTGGCTTTTGTCAATTACATATGCAACGAAATGCTCGCATCCTTGCCGTAGTAACTTCTTGGCTTGAATCATCGTTAAGAATTTCTTTACCTGCTTCTGGCCTTTAAATGTTACTACCCTCTTATCAAACGTCTTCACCATTACCTTCTTATTTCGACAATCTATCTGGGCATCGTGCTTAGATAACCAATCCATGCCTAAGATAACGTCAAATTCTCCTAACTTAAAGAGTATCAAATCTACACAAAACTTACTACCCTAAATCTCAACCTCACAATTCCCACAAACATGATTAACAGATATACGTTCTTGATTTGCTAATTCCACAGTCATTATTTCATTTAGATACTCAACTGGACAATTTAGCTTATTAACAAAATCTTGTGAAATAAACGATCGAGTTGCTCCCGTATCTATAAACACTTTGGCACATAAAGAATTCACATTAAGCGTACATGCCACGATATTGGTATCCTGGATAGCATCTTTCATAGACATATCAAAAACTCTAGCCCTTGGAGTCTCATTCACTGCTGGGGTAGATCCAATAATCCTCAATGCATTACTGACTGGGGCTGGTGTCTTGCAATCCCTGGCTATATGCCATGGCTTTCCACATTTGAAGCACGTAAATCCAATAGCTGAAACCTTAAATGCTGGATTCCGGATAGGCTGATCCTTGTTTGCTGGCTCTCTTGCTGGCTGACTTCGGCACTCCCTCGAATAGTGCCCTTTCTGATTACACTTGAAACAAACAACATTCAGCTTATTACAAACTCCTCCATGTTTCTTCCCACATACCTGACAATCTGGAAAAGTTAACCTCAACTGATTTGGCTAATTCACATTAACTGGACGGTTGCCCTGGCCTCCGTCGCCTGCATTTTGTCTCTTGAAATTAAAATTTCTTCCTGGCTGAAACTTGCCCTTCTTAAAATTTGGAACTTCCCTGGTTGTGACTGACCTTTATTTCCCTCAAATTTCCTTTTCTTGCTTTCTTTCTCCTTCTGTGATATCTCGCTCTCTGTCTCTGCGATCATGGCCTTCTGTACAACTCCTGCATAGGTATCCAACTCAAAAATGGCTACCTTCCCTCTGATCTATGGCTTCAGACCTTGCTGGAATCTCTTAGCCTTCTTCCTGTCAGTATCCACATATGACGGCACATACCTTGACAATTCTTCAAACTTACTCTCATAATCCGCCACCAACATATTTCCTTGCTTTAACTCTAAAAACTTCAGCTCCATCTGATCCTGGACAAACTGGGGAAAATACTTTTCTAAAAACAATTCCTTAAACCTCTCCCAAGTAATATCATTTGTACCTTCTAATGACTTCACAGTCTCCCACCAATAGGTGGCCTCATTCTTCAAGTAATAACTCGCAAACTCAACCTTCTGTTCTTCCTTTACCTTCACTAAGGCAAATGACTTCTCTATTTCCTTTAACCAAACTTTTGCTTCAATCGGTTCTAAGTAACCCTTCAATTCTGGTGGGTTTACTGCCTGAAAAGTTTTGAAAGTTACCTGGGGATTGGTCTGTCTTTGTTGTTATTGTGCCAGGTGAACTATCTGTTGGGCCAAGATTCGGAGAATCTGGGCTATTGCTGGATTTATGGATCCTGGGTTCACATTCTGGTTTGTATCATCTTGGTTGTTATTGTTGTTGTTGTTGGTTTCTTCATTTTGGGTTTTGGTGCGGGTATTTCTTCTGGAAGGCATTTTCTGTAAAGAATCAAACAACTTATTTAGCTTTTAAATCAACTCCTTTGCATAAAAGAAATTTTTTGTAAAAACAGAAATATCTCTTTTTGAAAACAGTTGTAACAGTTGAACTAAGTAAATTGCATGCTTCTTTACAGAATATAAACAGTTAAGGGAACAGGGTACATGGTATCACAAGGGTATAACTGGTGCAATAAATAAGGTAAAGTAAAACAGGTGCAGTAAAATAAATGACAATTCTGGAAAAGAAAAGGTACTGGCATATATATATCAAAAGTTTTGGGTAGTACAAGCGTAAAAACGCTTCTGAAGTAAAAGCAAAAAGGGGTACAACAACCTACTCCCTAGTCAGCAGATATAGTCTATAAATACAACTCAAAAGTCTATTGATACATACTACACACTACTGTACATACTACACAACCATAACAACACTGATCAACATCTCCATATCTGGATCTCTGACTCAACTCCAAGGAAACTCTGGTCCTCCCAGCCTCTCAAAGTCCTCCATCACCTCAGTTCCCCATCCCATAAGTGCATCAGGGCCTCGACCAGGTAGAGTAGCTCCATGTAGCCTAGCCTCAAGAATTCTGCGTGTCACATGGATCTCCTCTCGAAGCTCCCTCACACCACGATCAACATCTGTAGTCTTGATGATATGCTGTAGCTCTCGGATCTGGGCCAACAAGGAATCACGCTCTAATAGAAGAGCCTCATACCGGTAATAAGGAACTGGGTGCAATATAGACTGGAATGGGGCACCTGCAATTGAGTGCCCAGTGGAATCTGAATCAGCTGGTGGGGGTCCTCTGATAGGTGCCCTCATGCCTGGGGGTGGAATAGCCTGCAGTGGCACGGGCTGCAACACAGGTGGGGGTAGAATAGCCAACACTGGTGGAACAACAGGACGTGGATCTGAAGATGGTACTCCAACTGAAGGCTCTGAGTGATCAGCTGATACGGGGATGAAAGAGTCGGCCATCGCTGCTATCTAAAATCATATTGTAATATAAGAATCTCGAACCACAACGCGAATCATACTAATACCTATTATACCGTAGCACTCAACCTCTCGACGTTCTATTTTTCTATTTCTTACTTCTAATCCTAACCCTCTACCCATTCCCGTCAACCTAGGCTTGTGTCAGTGACTTATAACCTGTAGCTCTGATACCAAACCTGTGGCGCCCTCCAAACCCGGGTCAGAAGTTTGTGGTCCACACACACACCTTATTTATAACCTGCTTATAACAATAATAAAGATAATAATAATAATATGCAGTGACCCTACTTACCAACTACCACGGACCGCAACAGGTTAAAGTATGCACACAAGCTAAACACATACTTATATTACAAACCGTCCAAATCCCAACTGTTCAAACTCAAAACTGAGTATTAAACATTATTACAAACTTTTATAAACTTAAATTATCTCAAAAGATGTTTACTAGCTTAACTCGATCAACCTGAACCCCTAGCTCTCGCGCTGGACTGGGGATCCTCGCTACCAACTGGTTCCTTTTTAACTGGAAAAGAACATAAACAACATCGCACAAATGAGCTAACTAGCTCAGCAAGTCACAATGATAAAACTGAGAATAATGATCATCAAGTGAAAAGGGTTATGATATCAAGTGAACAATGAATTATGATTTAGAACTGGATATTATATTTTCATTTTAAAAACCAAGGTTAGACTGCTGATCAGTCACACACTAACCCCGAGCAAAGCATACATCACTGCTCTAACTACTGGATCCAAGGCACAAATTGGCCTAACTTGACTATTAATATGGTATGACCACGAATCTGGTCCACAATTTTATAAAAACAATCCAATTCTAACATAATAACAGAATAAACAACGTAAAGCAATAAACAGAATCATAAACAACATTGAATGTTCGATAAGGAAATGGTTTCAATCTTTACAAGGGATCAGTATGGCAATTTCAAAGCTTGACTGTTAGGTAATGAAAGAATTGGATAACAAAGTGTTAGGTCCCAATTTGTTTGTAGAAGGGGGGTTGAATGCAAACAATACCGTTTAGTCGAATAAAATGCGGAATAAAATTGTGAAACAAAATTCAAGTTAAATAAAACTTTTATTAAACTTGAAAGGTGTTACAACTACGGTATCGGTTACAAGGGATTAATCTCAAATCAATTATTACAAATCTAGAATAAATTCGACATGAACTTTTTCTATTTTTGTAATTAAAAGATCAAATGCTAAATGCGATTTGAGATTAAGTTCTAGGGATTTTAATCCGCTAGATTGATACACAAGAACAAGATAAGTATTTCTAGTTGATTGGATTTAACTTTACTATCTAGAAATTGATCTTGAAGTTGCAGATGAGATGTAATATTTTTCTGCTCCTTTTTCTTTTTGTTCTTGAGTATGTTCTGTTTTTTTTATTGCCTTTTTTTTATGAACCGGTCTTCTGCTTCTTTTAAACAACACAGCCGAGTAGATTGAATTGGAATGACAATCCTTTAAGCTTGTGAGACTTTCGGTAGGACAATGTTTACAACTAGCAAGACAATTAAAAATGAGCTAGCAAGACTTTCGGTATGACTATAGATTGTCATACCGATTGTCATATTAGTTCAAATAAATTGTCTTGCTGAATTAATAACAGATTTTAATCTAAACAGAAATTCTAATAAGACAATTATATGTATTGGCATGACTTTCGGTATGACTATCAATTGTCATACCGATTGTCATACTAGTTCAAATAAATTGTCTTGCTGAATTTAAGCAGATTTTAAACCAATTAAAATCTTGTAAATCCTTAATATTAATTCTAAATTAATTAATCAATTTAATTTAATTAATCAATAAATTAAACTTTCCAGATATAATTTATTTTCTTAATTAAATTATATGACTTAATTAATTAATAGAGAATTAATACTAACCCTGAGCAGCATCCATTCTTCTGACAATCTTCTGAAAGTCACTGAGACTTATGAATCAATTCCGCCACTTCAATGCTGACACTCGATGTACTGTCGGTTCATGAGTGACTAACTTTGGTGATGTTTCTTCATGTCTTGACTTTGATATTCTGATTGAATCCTTGTAATAAATGATACCTTGACGAGATCTCTGTCACTTGATTAAATCCACGATCTTGATTTATATCACTGAGGCATGATCGAATTCTTGAACTTCTTCCAGTGAATCTTCAAGTCTGCAGATGAACAATGTTTCTTTATTCTTTGACAGATGTTACATTGTGAGATCTCTCTGATGATTGATCCACTATTTACTTATTACATTCTTATTTGAGTTGAGTTAAATACTCGAATAAACGAGTAGGCTATGACATATGCCTTTCAATCTCCCCCTATTTGCTTGTTAGACAATAACAACAAATACCTAGAGGATAACTCAACTAACAAATAAGAAAAAGATATAAACAGTAATGTAAAGTAAATAGCAGAAAAGTTCTGGATTATATTTAACATTTTCCAGATTCCAAATGAAATTTACAAGTGAATACAAGATAGATGTTCCTCTAGCCTGAACATATAACTACATTAGACTATCTTGATTCATAAAGCTCTAATCATATTACATTGAGTTTTGAGCTAATTGACTTCAGTTGTCTTCTCTTCTGACTTCACCTTCTTCTAAATCTTGAAGCAATTCCTTGTCAAAGACACGATCCTTTTCTGAAGTGAAGCTTGCTGGTCTGACTGGTTGAACTCCAACTGACTTCAGCTTATTCTTGAGTTGAGTGTACCTTTTAACATTCTTTTCACAATAAGCTTGAATCAAGTCAGCAGCTTGAGTCTTCAACATGGATGAATATCCAGCAGTTCTCAAATGATGTTCCATCCAGACCAGATGCTTAGCTGAGTAGTCTTTAAGAGATTGTACATCTAGCTGACAGATTTGAAGACAATCAGACTTAAAGAATCTCACCTGATGAGGATTGTTGACCACTTGAGGACTAGCCCTGCTGGCAAACTCTTTAAGCCTTTCTCGAAGAACTTCATTCAATTCTGAGCTTCTTTTGACTTTGTTTAAAAGAACCCAAATCTCTGACAAAGAACGATTCTCAAATAGATGAAGTGACACCTTGAATGATCCTTCACTCTGACAATATACAAAAATGCTCATCTCATTTAGGGATCTATCAAAAGCAGCTGTGATCCTTGAGACTTCAGTCTTGATAGCATTCAGGTACATGTCATTGTTAGGATTTGAGATTTCCAGCTTGTCAAGAAGATGTAAGAACTGCCTATCATTGTTAGTGCTCAGCTGAGGCATATCGAGTACTCTCCTAGCTTCATCCCATTTTTCACCAATCTTTAGTCTGACATCTCTTCTCCTTTCTTGAGCCTTAATGTCATGAAGACGTTGCTTTTGAAGAGTTTCTGTTCTTTGTATGTCTTTCCTCCTGTCAATGATCTGAGAGACCTTCTTGAGTTCAGCTTCTTTTCTTTTCATCTCTGACTGCTCCTTCTGAAATTCTTTCTCAAACATAGGATCCACTGTATCTTCCTCTTCCCAATCTTCAAAATCACTTTCCTCTTCAGCTTCAAATAACCCATCTTTATCTTCCTGAACTGGTTCAGTGGGAATGTCAAAAATATCAAAGTCATCCTGTTCTCCACTGTAGTAGACATCATCAGCCTTTCCTTTGTTTCCAGCAGAGGTATCTTTTTCTTTCCCTTTGGCACTACTTCCTTTCTTCTCCCCCTTAGTTGAGGGATCCTCTTCTGATCTTCCTTTGGAACCTCCATCACCTCCAGAGCCTGATCCTCCACCAGACGGTCCTTCAAAATAAGTTCTTTGTTCTTTATTAGGGCAATGAGAATTCTTGATCATGTAATATAGGTGCTTCATCCCTTCATTGAGATGTTCCATGCCCGTCTCTATCTTTAGAAATCTTGAGGAGTCCAGTGAATGATTCATCTCAACGAGGTCTTCAAGAGAAGTCATTCTTGTATGTAGAGAGCAGAAGTTGGATATGTCATCAGCTGATAAAGTTGGAGTGTCCTGAATAGAATTGAGCTTTGGTATTACAGTGGTCTTTAGATCTGAGATGTCATTTCTTATGATTGCAAGCTGATTGTTGACAGAGGTGGAAGAAGAAGACCGTTCAACCACTTGTGCTTTGAATGCTTGAGCTTCAGCTTGGCTTTTAGCAAGTTCTTCTTTTAGGGCAGCAATCTGAGCTAACAGGTTTACAGTATCAGTGTCTGTGTGTGCTCTCACCTGAATTTCACTCGTGTTTGGCTCACTCACCTCACGTGCATGTGTTTCTCTCAATATAATTGCTCGTGAGGAGTCTTCCTGTTGCTTTTCTTCTATACCTGCATTAAAAATCACCCTAGCCTCTTCAAGAGAGGTCAGTGGTGGTGCAATGGGAATTCGCGAGTCCCGATCCTCAGTCAATACTATCAAATCTTTTGGAATAGATGTCTGAATTGCTTCAGGGATAGATTGACCGAGTTGCCCTCCACTTTCTCCAGATAAATATGCGAGTGGAGAATCCCATGAGGGAGCCAGAGGTTTTGGATCTGGGAGGGGAGAAAATGACTCTATTAAAGATGGCGGAGAGTCAGATTTTCCCTCTGAAGCATGTGACTGCTCTTCTGCCGTAACTATGGCAGGCACTGTAACCGACTCGACGTGCACTCCTCGCTGTGTGTCCTGAGTATGATCTGGGGAAGTGTATGGTTCCATTGTGAGTAATGGAATTGTGCTTGACTCAGTACAAGATGCCATGGCCCTATGGCGAATTTCAATAGATGCATCCTGTTGAGAGAATGCCTCTAGTAACTGTTCATTGGCCATTTCAAAGTCCATGTCCTGTTGGGAGGACAAGGATGGGCTTTCAGATGCCTCAGAATATGTTTTTCTTTTCTTAGGAGGAGGCAGAGCTGAGGGTTCACTCATATTTAACAATGTACTACTTCCTAGTAATCTCCTGGGTAACATTTTAGACAGTGGGGGAGAGGTTGAGATAGAATGTGACTCTGTGTTTGGCTCTATGACCTGGGATTGAAGCTGTGGTTCTACAACTTCATGGTCAGCCCTATCAACCACTGGGGGTCTTTCAACAGAAGTAGGAAAGGAGTGAGAGTGAGGAATTACTACCTGTAATGGAAGAGCCTGGGTGGCTTGTACCACTGGAGGTTGAGGTTGCTGTTCATGGCCGGGAAGATTGAAAATAGGTAAAGGAATATAAGTGGCCATGAAAGCAGATATAAGTACTGGAACTTGCATGAATTTGAAGGTTGTGTCTTGGCGAGTGTAAATCTTTTTGCTAACTGGAGGGGGTTCGGTTACTGCAGAGTTAGCAAAAAGGGCTTTGTGTTCAGGTGTGAGAAGATGATCTGCTATAAGCATGAGAAAACGAGCATAGTAACATGATACCCTACGATTTGTAGAATGATCACGTAAAGCAGAAGTTAGACGTCTCAAGAGAATGGGAAAAAGTAGTTTGCCAAAATTGATCCTTTGATTGAAAACAACCGCAAGACCAATATACTGCAGAGTGGAAGTGATGTTATGAAAATTGGATTTTGTGCAGTTGGCAAACACTTTGGAAAGTGTATCAAAGAAAATATCCCATTCAGACACCAAATTTGATTTAGAAAGTTTGGTTAAATTGATCACCCCCTGATAGTGAATAGCATTGAAAAAATTTGTGATATCATTTTCAGAGGGTAAATTACAGAAATTGTCTAGTGGAAAATTTAACGCACGATTGACGACTGTTTCATCAACTACATACTGTGTGTTTGCGACGGTGAATGAAAAAGATTTTGAATCATCGGCCACAGTAGAAGTTGTGCAAATCAGTCTCAGTAGATCGACGTTTAAAATCACATTTGATTTAATAGCAGAGCTAACAATCGAATGGTCATTTAAAAATCTAATCCATGGCTTAAATTTTTCAACATCACATTTTTCCGGATTAAAATAACCAACCTGATTATGCGCGACAATTTGGAAATTGAGAGCCATTTAAAATAATAATAAGACACACGCTTTTCAGAATTTTAAGAATAATATTAAGAAAATTCGAATTAATTAAATTAATTTAATAATTCGAATTAAATTAATTATAATCGAAAAATTTAGACAGAAATGTATCTCGTTAAAATTCTTAACTCACAAACGCAGTTTTGACAAACCAAAAGACACAAATCAGAAATTGAAATAAAAATAAAAAGAACTGATTTTGGGAAAAATCGAATTGAAGTAAAAGAAAAGAAAGAAAGAAAAAAAATGGGCAGCACTTCCGTAAGTATATACGTGTGTATATATCACAGGAGTGAAGTTTTAGTATGCTGAGTGAAAACTCGAGCAAGGAAGACAGACAATTCGTTGGTTTTAATTCGAAGAGAGAGAAGAGAGAAAACTGAATACAAAAAACTGTTCGAATTTTTTGTTTTTTGAGAAGAAATGAACTGATGAAATGTGGTTTAAAACAATACAAACACACGCTTTTATATGACAGTTGGTATGACAATCCTGGATTGTCATACCGATTGTCATACCAGGCAAAAGAAGGAAAAAAAACAACAGAAATAAATACTAAAATTATAACTGGTATGACAATCTGATAGTCATACCGATTGTCATACCAGTATAATAATAAAAGGAAAATAATTATATATATGGTTTATAACTGGCAAGACAATTGATAGTCATACCGATTGTCTTGCCAGTATAAAACTATACTGAATAACATAATAAACAAAATTTGAACTGAAATGACTTTCAGCAAGACAATTTCAATTGTCTTGCCGATTGTCATATCAGGTTTAAACACAGAAACACACACATATATAAATTTATAAAGACTTATATAACTTAGTAAAAATATCAGAAAATATTTACAAAATAGTAAAACTGAAATACAGACTTATAATATTTACAGAAACAAAGACAATATTTCAGAATTAATTATTTTTATTCTAAAAATAGATTTCTGTTGAATTTTAGCAAATAAAATTCATAGAAAAATATTTTTAGAGAAAATAAAATATTCTGAGATATTTTAAATTAACAAGAAGGGAAAATAAAACAGATAAGATACTATAAATTACATAGAATTAAGCAAGAAATATGATAAAATGATAACATAAATTTGCAAATGAATTTTTCATTTATGAAAAATTCATTTGTAAATTCATTCAAGAACAGATCTCAGATATTAACTAAATTAATCACTAAAACTATTCAACATGCCCAATTTACCAACTAATCTGGTAAATGTGGATTCGTCAAGTGGTTTAGTGAAAATATCTGCTATTTGTTCTTCTGTTGGAACAAAAAATAGTTCAACAGTACCATTCATGATGTGCTCTCTAATAAAATGATACCTGATGTCAATGTGCTTTGTCCTCGAGTGCTGCACAGGGTTGTTGGTGATGGCTATTGCACTTGTGTTGTCACATAAAATAGGAATCTTGTTCAATACAGAGCCATAGTCTCGTAGTTGGTTCCTAATCCACAAGATCTGAGCACAGCAGCTTCCAGCAGCAATATATTCAGCCTCGGCCGTTGAGTTGGAAACTGTTTACTGTTTCTTGCTGTACCATGAGACTAGCCTGCTTCCTAGGAATTGACAACTTCCTGAGGTGCTTTTCCTATCAACAACACTTCCTGCATAATCTGAATCTGTATATCCGACAAGGTTAAAACCAGATTCTTTAGGGTACCAAATACCTAGATTAGGTGTTCCCTTAAGATATCTTAAGATTCGTTTAACAGCAACGAGATGAATATCTCTAGGATCCGCTTGGAACCTTGCACATAAACATGTAGCATACATAATATCTGGTCTACTTGCAGTAAGATAGAGTAACGAGCCAATCATACCTCTATAGCTTGTGACATCTACCTTAATGGAGTTTTCACATGGTCCAAGCTTGACAGCTGTAGTTGATGGAGTCCTTGCTGATGCAGAATCCTCTAGATTGTACTTTTTGAGGAGTTCCTTGAGATACTTGGATTGACAAATAAATGTTCCATCTAACCTTTGATTTACTTGTAATCCAAGAAAGAACTTCAGCTCTCCCATCATGCTCATTTCAAACTTGCTGTGCATTAACTTAGCAAATCTCTTACAGAGATTATCATTAGTAGACCCAAATATTATATCATCCACATAGACTTGGACTAATATAGTATCCTTCTTATGTGTTTTAGAAAAGAGAGTTTTGTCTATGACACCTCTAATAAAGCTATTTTCAATAAGAAATTCAGAGAGAGTGTCATACCATTTTCTTGCAGACTGTTTTAGCCCATAGATAGCCTTGAAAAGAAAGAAGACAAAATCCAAATGATCTGGATCTTCAAAACCAGGAGGTTGCTCTACGTATACCTCTTCATCCAGCTTTCCATTCAGAAAGGCGCTCTTGACATCCATTTGATAAACTTTAAAGTTTGAAAATGCTGCGAATGCCAGAAATATCCTGATGGCCTCAAGTCTAGCCACTGGAGCATAGGTTTCATCATAATCAATGCCTTCAGCTTGAGAATACCCTTTAGCTACCAGTCTTGCCTTGTTTCTTGTAACCGCACCATCTTCATCTAGTTTATTCCTGAATACCCACCTAGTACCAACAGCTTTCTTGTGTACAGGCCTAGGTACCAGTTTCCAGACTTGTTGACTTTCAAACTGATTGAGTTCATCTTGCATAGCAATCACCCAATCTGGATCAGTCAGTGCTTCTTCAATTTTCTTAGGTTCCATCTCAGAAAGAATTCCTGAGAACAGACACTCATTTTGAGTAGCACGTCTAGTTCTGACTCCAACATCTGGATCACCAATAATCAACTCAAAAGGGTGAGCTTTATTCCAGACAGTCTGTCTTGGAAGATTTGATCTTGATGATTCACCTTGGAATTCATTGTGATGTTGTGTCCTACTAGATGATCCTTCAGCATCTCCCCCTGAGTTGTTGCCATGTTGACTTGAAGATTCTCCGTCAGTAGCAGTGGTATCTCCATTGTTGCCAAAGTTTCCATCACTATTACCTTGAGTATCATCAGGATTAACAGGTTCTTCACCAGCAACAACCTCAGGTTCTTGACCATGTTCTGATTTTGAATCTGACGTATCATCAAACTTCAGTTTCTCAGAAGGATCTTCAGTTTGGATACTAGGGAGTTTAGTGTCATCAAATGTAACATTGACACTTTCAGTTACTTTGTGTTGATCAATGATATACACTCTATATGATCTTCTTCCATATCCAACAAAAATACCCTCATATGCCTTTGCCTCGAACTTACCACGACGATCATCTCCATCCTTGAGCACGAAGCATCTGGCACCAAATACATGAAAGTATTTGATAGAAGGTTTCTGTTCATTCAAAATCTCATAAGGAGTTTTCATGAAGTCTTTGTTGATTAGAGTTCGATTCTGAGTATAACATGCAGTATTGACAGCTTCAGCCCAAAAGTACATTGGAAGACCTGATTCACTTAACATCGTTCTTGCAGCTTCAATCAATGTACGATTCTTCCTTTCTACCACTCCATTTTGCTGAGGGGTTCTAGGAGCTGAAAATTGTCTGGTAATCCCTTTGTCTGTACAGAATCCATTGAGAAGTGCATTCTTGAATTCTGTCCCATTATCTGACCTTATTGCTCTAACAGGGACGTTAGAATCTAACTCAATCATCTTGATATGATCAATCACAACTTGTGGTATTTCATCCTTAGAGTGAAGAAATAAAATCCACGTATACTTGGAATAGTCATCAACTATCACAAGACAGTAACACTTCTTTGACATAGAAAGGATATTAACTGGACCAAATAAATCCATGTGCAATAATTGCAGAACACCAGTTATGGAAGATGTGTCAGTGCCTTTGTGACTTGCTTTCTTTGACTTTCCTTTCTGGAAAGCCTCACATAGTCCTTCTGGAGAGAATTCCAGCTGAGGCAGACCTCTTACCAATTCTCTTTTGACAAGAGAATTCATTGTTTTGAAATTGAGATGGGAAAGTCTCTTGTGCCATAGCCAACTCTCATCTGACGATGCCTTTGCATAGAAACAATTGACTTCAAGATTGCTTCCAGAGTTCATGTCAGCTACGAACAGATTTCCTTTCCGGATTCCCATTAAGGAGGGTTTTTCACTTTTCTTGTGCAGAATCTGACACTTCAGCTTGTCGAATAAAACATTGTAGCCGTTGTCACAGAACTGACTAATGCTAAGCAGATTGTGTTCAAGTCCTTGCACAACATATACATTTTCAATGATAACATTTCCAGCTAGCAAACAGCCATATCCCTCCGTTAAACCTTTGCTGTTATCTCCAAAGGTAACCACTGGGCCAGCTTTCTCAACCACATTTGATAGCAGGGCTCTATCTCCGGTCATATGTCTTGACGATCCGCTGTCAAGAATCCACACTACCGGTTGTACCTGTTTAATGCCCTCTTTTCTTGACGATGAGGTGCTTGCATTACTAGCCATGAGAGCAAGATTCCCAACTTCTTCATCTTCACTGTCAGTATCATCCCAGCTTCTTCCCTTTGCCAGGTACGCCCTTTCAGATTTACTCTTCTGATTAGAATCGTAAGAGTTCTTCCTAGCTTGTTTTGGCTTCCTGCATTCTGTGGCACAGTGTCCCAACTCATTACAGTTGAAGCATCGAATGGTGCTTCGATCAACCATCCCTGTTTTATACCCACCACTGCTGGTGTTAGAGGATGAAGATCCACCTTTCTGGAATCTGCTGTAGTTGGACTTGTACTTGAACTTGGGATTCCTTTTGAATCTGACATTTGAGAATCTCTTGACAATCAGGGCCATTGACTCATCCTCCAATTGCTCCAGTTCTTCCAAGGAATAATAATCATCTCCTGATTGATTTGTAGTAGGAGAATCAAATTCTGCTACTATCACATTATCTTCAACCTTGGAAGACTGTACCATTCTTTCTGACTGTTGAGATTGTTGTTGATATTGTGGTTGTTGTTGTTGTTCATCAGCTACTAGAGCAGTAGACGTGCTGACCACTCTTCCTTTCCCGTAAACTTCCTTCTGCTGAATCTGCTCCAACTCATAAGTCTTTAACACACCATAGAGCCTTTCCAAAGAAATCTCACTCAGATCTCTTGCTTCTCTTATGGCAGTGATTCTATGTTCGAGATGAGTTGGCAGTGTTAAAAGGAACTTTTTGTTGACCTCCCTGATGGAATAGTATTTACCATTAATGTTCAGGTTGTTGATCAATGCATTGTACCTCTCAAACACTTCAGTGATTCCTTCTCCTGGATTGGATTTAAAGTATTCATACTCAGAGGTTAGGATTTCTAGTTTGTTCTCCCTAACTTCCTCTGTGCCTTCATTAATAATCTCAATAGTTTCCCAGATATGTTTGGAATCTTTACAATTCATCACATGTCTATTCATCAGGGGATTAAGGGAATCTACTAAGATTAATTGAAGGCTAGCATCCAGGGAAGCTTCTTCTATTTCAGCAGGAGAGAAGTCCTCAGGATCCTTCACATAAGTTCTCGCTTTGGTGATCACCACATCATTTTCTATTACCTCTGGTTCCATAACCATAGGAATTTTTGGACCCTTCTTTAACACTTGCAAATATTTGGGATTAGCAACCTGTAAAAACAGTAGCATCTTCTTCTTCCACATAACATAATTTTCTTTATCGAAAAGTGGAATTTTAACGGTTCCAACTTTTTGTGTAGTCATTATGAATTTTTTGAGTGAATAAAAAATTCAAGAAGTGAAAGAAACATAAAAGTCTAGGATCTAGATTTGTACGTTAATCAGAAGGCTCTGATACCAATTGTTAGGTCCCAATTTGTTTGTAGAAGGGGGGGGGGGTTGAATGCAAACAATACCGTTTAGTCGAATAAAATGCGGAATAAAATTGTGAAACAAAATTCAAGTTAAATAAAACTTTTATTAAACTTGAAAGGTGTTACAACTACGGTATCGGTTACAAGGGATTAATCTCAAATCAATTATTACAAATCTAGAATAAATTCGACATGAACTTTTTCTATTTTTGTAATTAAAAGATCAAATGCTAAATGCGATTTGAGATTAAGTTCTAGGGATTTTAATCCGCTAGATTGATACACAAGAACAAGATAAGTATTTCTAGTTGATTGGATTTAACTTTACTATCTAGAAATTGATCTTGAAGTTGCAGATGAGATGTAATATTTTTCTGCTCCTTTTTCTTTTTGTTCTTGAGTATGTTCTGTTTTTTTTTATTGCCTTTTTTTTATGAACTGGTCTTCTGCTTCTTTTAAACAACACAGCCGAGTAGATTGAATTGGAATGACAATCCTTTAAGCTTGTGAGACTTTCGGTAGGACAATGTTTACAACTAGCAAGACAATTAAAAATGAGCTAGCAAGACTTTCGGTATGACTATAGATTGTCATACCGATTGTCATATTAGTTCAAATAAATTGTCTTGCTGAATTAATAACAGATTTTAATCTAAACAGAAATTCTAATAAGACAATTATATGTATTGGCATGACTTTCGGTATGACTATCAATTGTCATACCGATTGTCATACTAGTTCAAATAAATTGTCTTGCTGAATTTAAGCAGATTTTAAACCAATTAAAATCTTGTAAATCCTTAATATTAATTCTAAATTAATTAATCAATTTAATTTAATTAATCAATAAATTAAACTTTGCAGATATAATTTATTTTCTTAATTAAATTATATGACTTAATTAATTAATAGAGAATTAATACTAACCCTGAGCAGCATCCATTCTTCTGACAATCTTCTGAAAGTCACTGAGACTTATGAATCAATTCCGCCACTTCAATGCTGATACTCGATGTACTGTCTGGTTCATGAGTGACTAACTTTGGTGACGTTTCTTCATGTCTTGACTTTGATATTATGATTGAATCCTTGTAATAAATGATACCTTGACGAGATCTCTGTCACTTGATTAAATCCACGATCTTGATTTATATCACTGAGGCATGATCAAATTCTTGAACTTCTTCCAGTGAATCTTCAAGTCTGCAGATGAACAATGTTTCTTTATTCTTTGACAGATGTTACATTATGAGATCTCTCTGATGATTGATCCACTATTTACTTATTACATTCTTATTTGAGTTGAGTTAAATACTCGAATAAACGAGTAGGCTATGACATATGCCTTTCACAAAGGAATCAATGTTTCAGGGTTTCAAGGATTTGGTATTTCAAAGCATAAGGTACAATGGTTTGAATATTTAAGTAATCTGGTTCAGTGCTTGGTATTTAGTTTGTATGTATTTGTGGAGTAGTATCGTATAATTGTGGTTCGTATCTGGGTGTACAACAATCAATGGTTTAGAAAAAATAAGGTTTACGGCTCAAGATCAATAATTGGAATCAGGGTTTTGGGTTCAGTGCTTCAAAGCACTTGCAATATAAAACAGGATTATCAATCAACTACAATATATCTCGAGAAAGTTCAGATTACTTGCCTGGTACTAGCTTTCTATATTGCACTAACTTCCAATCACAACCGTCTACTCCTCGACTATCTGTTTCCCTTTCCTACGCCTTTCCTCTTCTGCTCACATATCATAAGCATCTATCAATACTCAACTTATACGATTCTATTCGATACACACTTCTATCTACCCTTCGTTTCACCCAAATCCGATTAACGGATTGAAAGTTACGCCATAGACAAGTAAACATCGAACATATAGACCGACAGTCAAACAACAGGTCACATATAGCATATAACACGTCAAACAATTAATGATATATCATTTATAAAGAAGTCTCGGGTCATAAACAGGCTTTCGGGTATTTAAGATGATCTTTAAAACATTTTTCGGAATTTAAAACGGGTCGTTGGATCAATTTCATAGTAATAAACAAGGTTCGGTTGGCAAAATCTGGCTTCAAAACAATTTTCTGATAATTATCGAGCCTTGAAAATAATTTAAAATAATATTTTAAAGCTCGAAACTATT
Source organism: Apium graveolens (assembly GCF_009905375.1). NCBI lineage: Eukaryota > Viridiplantae > Streptophyta > Magnoliopsida > Apiales > Apiaceae > Apium > Apium graveolens. Next base: position 16,766,113 of record NC_133652.1, read on the forward strand.
TTTCGAATTTTTTTAAATCATTTTTAAATAATTAAATCTAATTAAATAATTAATTAAAATCAATTAATAATTAATTAAATCAATTAATTAATTAATTTTCGAATTAATTGACCAATTAATCAATTAAATATTAACTGAAATTAATTAACTAATTAATTCAGATTTATTTTTGAATTAAAAATAATTTTTAGAATTAAAATAATAATTTTTGGAATTTTCAGAAATTAAAAACGGATTTTTATAATTAAAATAAATAGAAAATATGATTTTTAAATAATTTTAAAACAGGAATCCAAAATATGCAAATTCTGGAAAGTTCTGGGACTGAACTTCACCATTTTCAAAAGTACAGGGACTAAACTGCAATTTTGCAGTTTAGTCGCAGGAAAATTTCGGGGATGGCCGGAAAACACGATTCCGGCATCCTCACCCCACCATCTACTCCAGATATAATCTACACAACACCAGGAACACAACCATTCAATTAAATCACATCAATAACCCCTGACCTGGCCGGAAAATGGCATAAAACATCACCGGTTTCCGGTGAACCGATGAAAACTTCAAAACACAACTCCCTTCGATTCACTAATCCTCTATTAACGAGCTATATACCAATCGATTGCAAATTTCATAAGAAACACAACCCACTATAATACAACAGCTAATAACCCCTAAATCAAAAAGCCCCAAATTCAATTGAAAACATTCATACGGGTTATAAACCCTAATTTTAAAATTCGAAGATTAAACTCAATTTTGAACATATTATTGAACTCCAAATCAGTCATATGACATATGAAAATCATCAGGAAAACAAACTCTATAACATGCAATCATCAAATCATTCAAACAATCATCCGAACAAAAATTCAAATTTTTAATAAAAATAATTCGAAAATAAATAAATTTTCAGAAAATAAACCTTTGATTCTGCAGTTCTGGAACTTGTATAATCTGATAGTACTCTTCGAAACCTCCATTTTGGTTACTAGAGCTTCCCGAGCAGATTTCAATAACATCTCCAAATAGTAGTTTGATTCTCAGAAAGGTTTATGAATATAGGTATTTTCTCTGGAAAATTATATAATTACTGTCTGCAAATGATTTTTAATACGGAATAAAATACGGTAAAGGCTATTTATAATTACGAAAAATTAGTATCCCGTTGGATCATTCCAGATACAAAATGGTACGTTTATTTATAAAAACTGATCCAAACGGTATCTATTTTCGGGATAATTATCCAAACTAGTACAATTTGTACTGCGGTCTTGCTCTCAGCGCCTGGTTACACGTATTACGAGGTGATAATTGTGATAGTTTAATAAAAAGATCCCGTTTATCGAAAATACGAGTTTTATTGATTTACCGAAACGAATAATGTATCGAAAATGTTGCGCCGGGACCCGCACAGGATAAACCGTACGCCGGATCGAAAAAGTCGAAACATGGAAAATGCTCGGAATATTGCAATTAGGTTAGGAAGGAGTTTTCGGAAGTGTTTCGGGTTATAAAAACGTAACAACGGATGACGTCGGTTGGTTCCCGATTGTATAAAATAATTTTTAAATACTCGGAAAAAGATTTTATAAAATCCATATATTTCCTATAAAATCATAAATCAACATAAAAATAATTAGGAAGATATGACAATTATCTATATTTTATTTTGGACATATAAAAATTAAAATACTCAATTAATATTATTTTTAAATATCCAAACACATTTAACACTTAACAAATAATTCACAGAATAGATACTGAACACATATAATAATTGTCTATTAGCAAAAATAATTACACGATATATTCCGAATATTACAACGCCAAACAGACCCTATGTATATTTGCAGTACTTTGTACAATTTATTTGACATCCTTAATACTAACCTGCATCTAAAAAAATTGATTGACATTATATAAAAGTGAATAATAGGTTGATAATTATTTTAATATTATAAATGCAGGGGTGCGTATTGACAAATCATAGTAACTATCTCCATTTGTTTCCAATAATATACAACATCTTTCAAAAATTTAAGTTTTTATTAATATAATCTTGTCCGTTCTTGTTGTCCTCTGCTTCCATTTTGTCCCAGCATCTCCTCTTCGATGATGAAACCTCACCTTCCATTATGAATGAATAGAAGAAGCCCCTATGTATACTGTGACACTTCGCTGATCCACCAACCGATTTTTTGGATCCTGAGTTAGCTTCTAACTACTTTAGCAATACAATGCAACTGCACAAAAGATCAAAATCGTGAATTAGAATATATTTTTTAAATACAATAATAAAAAAATTTAAGGGACACATCCAAAAATATATACCTCACATATGCACGAATACTTACCAAGAAAAAATATATATGAAAAACCATATGATAAATTACTAAATGAAATGTTACGCTTGATGACAGTCATATATTTTATAGATGTGGCGTAGTGTGAGGAGCATGCAAGCTGGGCTTCACTAAGAAATTGAGATAGCTAATATTTCCTCTTTTTCTTGAATCCGAGAGAGTTAGAGACTTTTATTTTTAAATTAATTAATTCTGAGAAAATCTAGCGCTTGTTAGTTTATATATCTGTACATTCTTGGAATAACCGGGACAATTTAGATAGTTTATATATATGTACATTGTTGGAATAACCTGGACAACCGTTGTATATGTGAATGAAGCAATTGTTATCATTAGGCATGTGAATATATCAAGAGGATTAAAGCTACACCTTTCGTTGCAAAAATGTACATACAGTCAGCAATGCATCAAAGAGGTAGATGGATGATGATAAGCATTGCAGCCCTAGAAACTTTTACATTTTATAACTGATAATTTTTTGAAAAATAAATTATACCAACCCAGCAAGCTTGTCTTTTTGAGAAATTTAAGGTACCTCCTCATGACAGATATACTTAATAGAAAGCAGAACTTTTTACATTTCTTGTACTTATAGTAATATTTGAAAGAAACCTCTGAAAGTCTTTTTTTTCTTTTTCATTTTTGCCAAAGCCAGCTTCCACCAAAAGCCTGTCTTACAAGTGTACCTTGTTATACAGAAACTGTGATGAAGGTTCATAAGCAATCACTAACTTAGAGATTTCTAAGGCATATAGGGGCAACACCCCTATCATATAAAAAAATGCAGTGTTCTAGTATCCAGCTGGGTAATTACACAGCACGAACATGTAAATTCAGAACTCGAGAATCCACATACTTATTTTTTACCTATGCAGGAGTAAAGGTCATTGTAAAGGCCTAAAAGAAGATAAAGTCACTAAGAAGTGTAAAGAACCACAAAATTAATAATAACGTTTGATTAAACTCCGCCTATTGGGCTAATAGATCTGTTAATCACCACCTTTAGTTAAAAAGATATTTCATTGCATTTTTGTTAAATACGGATTATCTAGAAATAATGAACCTAAAAGGTTTGAAATTAAAATTACATAAAATAATTTCAATACAAATTTAGGAGATGTCTAAGATCTCATGCCAACCTCCCGTAACTCCCTTTTTACATATTGATACATAGGTTTTTTAGCGTTTCTATATTTCTACATACACCAAATAAATTGGCAAACACTGTTGTTAGGAATATGTTGTAGGCTTGATGATATTTTACCAAAACACCTTAGTAGATTTAATTAAGTGTAATTGTAACTTTCAACGGATAATCTTATTATGTCATATGATGAAAGAGTAGCTCATGCTTAAATAAGTTTTTGTAGCACATTCATGTATACTGTAATGTCTTAGAGGATCAGAAGTTGTAGGATATTCTAAGTCATGTTGGCTACTAGAATGATATGCAAAATAGGTTGGCTAATTGTAAATATTAGATGCCTTATAATTTTGCATAAATGAAATTGAGTCAACTGCTATGAAAATACTTTCAACGGATGTTTCTACAAGACTTCGATGATGACCCAAGTCCCAATCAATGGATGATCCAATAGAGTCTTGACGGATAACCAATAGAGTCTTGACGGATAACCAACAGAGTCTCGACGAATAATCAATAGAGTCTTGACGGATAATCAACAGAGTCTCGATGGATAACTAATTCAAATAGGAGTTGATAGTGACTTGACATTCACATGGGTTGATTGTATACAAAAGGAATGTGGCATCCTGTAATCAGGATTATAAAGATCAAGAAGCATTTCCATTTCCATGCAAAACATGGACGTTCAAAGATGCCATATATATCTGAATTGCTTTGGAGAAAGAAATGAAGAAATATATGATTAGACCTAGATAATAGATTTATGTTTTATCTTACTGCACATGTAACTTGGTGATATATAAGCCAAGCGTAGCAAAAAGTTAATTATCAATTGACAAAGTCAAAACAAGTAAGAACTAGAGAGCATTTGTAAGCTATATTTTTTAGAACTCTCAAGTTTTAGTTTTTTAAAAACTCTTGTAAGCAGCTGTGTGCTTTTGCATCACATAAATCTTCTACATTTATATATATCCCTGGTGGAAATAATAATCCACCAGAAAGTTTTAAACATCCTTGTTTATTTACTTTGTGTTTGAATACTTTAATATTTCTTATCCGTAATTAGCCTATTCAAATATTGTTATATTTATATTTGTAAGAAGTTTTAAAATCGAAAAGAAACCAGAATTCCATTCAAACCCCCTTCTACAATTTTGTAGTTAGATTGTCTGGGAATAACAATTGGTATCAGAGCAAGCTCTTGACACACTAAGAGTTTAAAGATCAAAACAACTAGCAACATGAACAGGAAGGATGTTGGAGTGAAGATCCCATTTCTGGATAAAGACAACTATCACCACTGAAAGGTGAAAATGCACTTGCATCTGCTCTCTCAAGATGAAAGATATGTTGATTGCATTGAGAAAGGCCCTCATATTCCTCGAAGAGCTGCTATAGATGCTGAAGGAGCTGTAGGCAATGAGCAAAGTATTCCAAAGCCACAATCAGAATGGACATATGAAGATATTGAGCAAGTGCACAAAGATAAAAAGGCTATGAACATTCTGTTCAATGGTCTTGATAGTGATATGTTTGACAATATTATCAACTATAAAACTGCTAAGGATATTTGGGATACAATTCAAATCATATGTGATGGAACTGAACAAGTGAGGGAAAACAAGACGCAACTTCTGATCCAGTAGTATGAGCACTTTCATTGTGAAGACAGTGAATCCTTGAGTGACATTTTTAGTATATTTCAAAAACTACTAAATGCACTAAAGCTGCATGGAAGAGTCTATCAGACAAAAGATTCAAACCTAAAATTTCTTAGATCTATACCAAAAGATTGGTAGCCTATGACTGTCTCTCTAAGAAATTCTCAAGATTACAAAGAGTTTACTTTGGAGAGACTGTATGGCATTCCAAAAACTTATGAGCTCGAGTTGGAACAAGATGAGCAGATAGAGAAAGGAAGGAAGAAGGGAGGATCTATACCATTGGTTGCTGAACAAGAGAGAGTGAAAGTGATGAAGGTTGAAGCTGTGGAATCTGCACCAAACTCTAGGGTTTGTGAAGGCAAAGTAAAAGGGCTAGTGGTTGAGTATGGAGATCATCTCAGTCAAGATGAAATGGTGGACATAGATAAACATCTAGCTTTTCTATCAAGAAGGTTTCCCAAGCTCAAATTCAAAAAGAATTTTGGAGCTGCCAAGCCAAATAGAAACATGGTGGATAAATCCAAATTCAAGTATTTCAAATGTGGCTTGAGTGGTCATTTTGCAAGTGAATGCAGAAAGAGAAAAAGAAGTTTGAGCCTGTGGATTACAAAAAGAAGTATTTTGAACTGCTCAAGCAAAAGGAAAGGGCTTTCCTGACTCAAGAAAATGACTGGGCAGCTGATGGGGTAGATGAAGATGAAGAAACAAGCCATGTCAATCGAGCTCTAATGGCCAAATCAGATCAAGCAGAAGTCAGTTCTTCAAGCAACCAGGTAATCACCACCAATCTAGCACATCTTTCTAAAGATGAGTGTAATGATGCTATAAATGACATGTCAACAAAATTATATCACTTGCGTGTTACACTTAAATCACTTACTAAAGAAAACACAAAAATTCAGGAAAATAATATGTTTTTAAGTGAGAGGAATATTGTGTTAGAAACTCAATTTGTTGAGTTTGAGAAACTGAAGATAGAGTGTAGAATTGCTAAAGAGGAACTGACTGAATCCTTAAAGAAAGAGGAGATTTTAAGAACGCAGCTTGAACGAGAGCAAGAGGTAATCAAGGTTTGGAAGTCATCAAGAGATGTACATACCCAAATTCCTAAAGTTCAAGGTATAGAATCATTATGTGAAGAAGCCTGGAAAAAGAGCAAGGAGAAACTAGATCATGGTTTGGTAGAAGGATTTTCAATGAATGTGGATTCAATGGATAATGAAGATAATCCGTCGAAAGATAAAAAGAATTATCCGTCGAAAGACAAAGAACCACATTCGTCGAATGAAAGAAAACCAATTAGCAAAGCCAAGCTATCTAAACTCAATGAGAAATATGGATCAATTTCCAAGAACTTTGTTACAAGAGAATCAAGTCAAGTCAAGGAGAACAAAAGAGTTAATGCGGGGGCATCCGTCAATAAAGCAACTGAATGACAGATTGGAGAAAATTAAGGTCAAGTCAGACTCCAAAAGGAAAAATAACAGGAATGGGAAAGTAGGAATTAACAAATATAACAACTATACACCTGATAAATATGCATTTAGAAAAATCTGTGTTAAGTGTGTTAGTGTTAATCATTTATCTGTTAATTACAAATCTGCTATGCCTGCACCCATGTCTGCTCCTCCCTCATTTCCAACATGCCCACAATGCCTATGAATGTTATTCCTGCACAAAATTTGAATGCACAATTCGCTAATATGCCATTTGCATAAAATCCTTACTATGCTAAATTCAGTATGCCTCAAATGTCATTTAGCAGGCCATACTGGAATAACATGTTTGCACATAATATTCCATGTCATGTTAACCAACCTGTGCATGATAATTCTACAATTATGAATGGTTTTCAAAGCCATACTTTAATGACCAAGGTTGAATCTCAATCACCTAAGTCAAATGAGGACAAGCCTAAGAAACCTAAAAAGAAGGTTAACAAAGCATGATCCAATGAAACTTGGTTACCAAAATCAACTTGATTTGATCTTGATGTGTGCAGGGAAGCAGTAGGAATCTTTGGTATCTGGATAGTGGTTACTCAAGGCACATGACTGGAGATTCCACCCTGCTCACTGATTTGAAGGAGAGAGCTGACCCAAGTATTACTTTTGGAGATGACAACAAAGGGTATAATGTGGGATATGGTTTGATTTCTAAAGACAATGTCATCAATGAAGAAGTTGCTCTAGTGGATGGACTCAAACATAATCTTTTGAGTGTCAGCCAGCTATGTGACAAGGGCAAATCATTAACATTTAATTCAGAAGCCTGTGTTGTTATAAATGAAAAGAACAACAAAGTGGTTCTCACTGGAGTTAGAAAAGGAATCGTGTATCTAGCTGACTTCAACTCATCAAGTGCAAATTCTATTACTTGTCTTTTCACCAAAGCGAGTCAAGATGAAAGTTGGTTGTGGCACAAGAAATTATCTCATCTAAACTTCAAGACTATGAATGAATTAGTCAGGAAAGATCTTTTAAGAGGCATTCCTAAAGTTGAGTTCTCAAAAGATGGACTGTGAAATGCTTGTCAGAAAGGAAAATAGTCAATGCATCATTCAAAAAGAAGCTTGAATCTACAATTGAAGAACCACTGCAACTCTTGCACATGGACTTATTTGGACCAGTCAATGTGTTGTCAATCATAAAGAAAAGATATTGCCTAGTAATTGTGGATGATTTCTCAAAGTTCACTTGAACATATTTCCTAAAATCTAAAGATGAATCTAGTGAAATCATTATCAATCATATAAGGCAAGTCAACATTCATCCTGATCTCAAAGTAAGAAGAATCAGGAGTGACAATGGAACTGAGTTTAAGAATTCTGTAATGAGGTTGTTTTGTGATGAAAATGGGATCAAACATGAGTTTTCAGCAACAAAGACTCCACAACAAAATGGAGTGGTGGAAAGAAAGAAAATATCTCTTATTGAACTTGCAACGACAATGCTAGAAGAATCAAAATTACCAACTTACTTTTGGGCAGAAGCTGTAAATACTACATGCTACACTCAGAATATTTCTTTGGTCAATCAAGCAAAATACATGACTCCTTATCAATTGTTCAAGAATAGGAAGGCAACACTAAAATTTCTTCATGTCTTTGGCTGCAAATGCTATATTCTAAGGAATCAAACTGAGCAATATGGAAAGTTTGATGCCAAAGCTGATGAAGGTATATTTGTTGGATATGCTGTAGGAAAATCATATAGAGTCTACAATCTCAGAACCAACATTTTTATGGAATCTGTACATGTTGTGTTTGATGATAAGAAGATTGAAACACTGCAATATGAAGGTTTCCATGAAAGCCTCAAGTTTGACAATATTGAGACGAGCTGTGATGAAAGTGATGATGAAAGTGATCAAGAAATAATCTCTAAGGATAATATAGATAAGTCTGCAACAAATAAAGCACATAATTCTTCATCCGTCGAAAGACAAAGTGCAACATCAGTTGAAAAAAATGGAGCATCATCCGTTGGCAGACAGACTGCATCATTCGTCGAAAGGAAAAATTTAACATCCATTGAGCCATCAATAGAAGTTGAAAGTCATTTTAGACCACGCAGACAAATAACCCAAACTTCAAATTAAAGATCCATGAACTCAGGGGGTTTCTTCTAATCAAAACTCATTCACTCATCAAGACAACACTGAGGCCTCTTCATCTAGAGTTTATCTTCCACAACAAAGGAAATTGACTAGAGATCACCCTTTTGAACTCATTATTGGTGATGAATCTTCAAGAGTGCAAACAAGGAAAACAACTCAAGAAGAATGTCTATACCGCGGATTTTTGTCTCAGAAAGAGCCTAAAAAGGTAGAAGAAGTTTTGTTGGATCCTGATTGGGTTTTAGCTATGCATGAAGAGCTAAACCAGTTTGAAAGGAATAAAGTATGGAAGCTGGTACCCAAACCTAAAGGCAAGAATCCTATTAACACCAAATGGGTATTCATAAATAAGATGGATGAAAATGATGTAATATTCAGGAACAAAGCTAGATTGGTTGCTAAGGGCTTTTGTCAACAAGAAAGAATAGATTTTGATGAGACCTTTGCTCCTGCTGCAAGACTTGAGGCCATCAGAATCTTTCTAGCCTATGCAGCCCATGCCAATTTCAAGGTCTATCAAATGGATGTTAAGAGTGTATTTCTGAATGGAGATTTGGAGGAGGAAGTCTATATCAGTCAGCCTCCTGATTTTGAAGACCCCGATTTTCCAGATTATATCTACTATCTTTTGAAAGCACTTTATGGATTGAAGTAAGAACCTAGATCTTGGTATGACACTTTGTCAAATTTCCTTTTAGAAAATCATTTTACAAGAGGTACTGTTGACAAAACTTTTTTCTTTAGAAATATTAATGACTCTAGTATACTTGTTCAAATTTATGTAGATGATGTTATATTTGGCTCTACAGATGAGAAACTTTGTAAAAAGTTTGCCAAATTGATGCAAAGTAAATATGAAATGAGCATGATGTGAGAACTAACTTACTTTCTTGGTTTACAAGTTAAGCAAGTTAGTGATGGAATATTTATTAGTCAAACCAAATATATTTACGATCTTTTAAAGAAGTTTGACTTAATGGATTGCACATCTGCAAAAACTCCCATTACCACTAAACTTGAATTGAACACTACTGAAAAGTCTGTGGACATTTCAAGTTATAGAGGCAGGGTTGGCTCACTTTTATATTTAACATCCAGTAGGCCAGATGTAATGTTTGTTACTTGTCTTTGTGTTAGATTTTAAGCCGATCCTAGAGAATCTCATTTAGTAGCTATTAAGAGAATTTTCAGATATCTCAAAGTAACACAAAAACTTAGCATTTGGTATCCTAGAGATTCTAGTTTTGATCTAATTGGTTATTCAGATGCAGATTATGCAGGTCGTAAAATAGACAGAAAAAGTACAACAAGAACTTGTCAATTTCTAGGAAACAAGCTAGTGTCCTGGTTTAGTAAGAAACAAAATTCAATTTCTATATCTATAGTTGAGGTTGAATACATTGTTGCTGGTAGTTGTTAAACAGATTCTATGTATGAAAAACCAATTATTGGATTATGGCCTACATGTGGACAAGATTCCATTTTTTTTGCGACAACACAAGTGCCATTGCCACTACTGAAAATCCTATGCAGCATTCAAGGACAAAACACATTGACATTAAGTACCACTTTATTCGAGGACATGTCATGAATGGTATTGTGGAGCTTCATTTTGTTCCAAGTGAGCAACAACTTGCAGACATCCTTACCAAGCCACTTGATGAGTCAACTTTCACTAGGTTGGTAAGTAAGTTAGGTATGCTTAATTATTCCTAAATTATTTTGATGTCTAAGCAATTTATAATGCAGCCAGAAACAAATTTGATTTTTCCTAAAAAGATGAAATTTTGGCTAATTCAAAATTTACATCTCGACGGATGTTCATTATCAGTTGAAAGTGAATATCCGTTGAATTTCATTATATGTTGAAAATTAAATATTTTTCTGGGTACTTTATATCTCGACGGATATCTGTTTAATATATATCCGTTGAATTGCTTTAATCATAGCCATTAATTCTATATCTTATCCGTCGAATTTACTTACAGTATGTAAGTATATGTCGATGGATAATCTCTAGAATTCCTACAATTTATTTCATTTTAAACGGCTATTTTGAGCAATTTTCTTGGGGTACTTTATTGTATTTTTTAATTTTTACATGTTTATTTCTGAGAAAGTATAAAAGCCCCCTTTCATTTTTCATTTTACTTTTATCTTTCTCAAAGCAATTTTTACTCTCTTCGTCTCCAAAACAAAAACCCTTTTCTTTGTAACTGCTTTCAATCACAACAATGGCACCTATAGTCAAAATTATGTTTCAATCTGGATTTGTTTATGAAGAGAACAACTTCATAGCACCGGTGAACAAAGATATTGCTGCTTCTGAGGACTATCACGAGATGATTGACTTCATTCAAAGTTGCAAACTAAGCTATGCGATGCTTGAATCTCCAGTTATCTACTGTGAAGTTGTGGAGGAGATTTGGACTACTGCAGTGTACAACTCTAAAGATAAGACCATTGCCGTCCCTCTCAAAAGTAATGATTAATGCATTAATAGTAATGAAATACACACATGCTTTCACTTGCCTGAAAATAACACAAATGTTCCACACACAGACACAAATGTGAGCACCATGCTTATGTCTATGGGTTATTCTCTTAATCCTACCAAATTAGGTGAGGTTAGGAGAATGAGCCTTAGAAAAGAATGAATCTTTCTCTGTGACTCTTTTATAAAAGTATTTTCAGTAAAGATTGGCAATTTTGATGTAGTTACTTACTCTATGGTTAATATGTTTTACATGCTTTTAAATGACAGGTCCTTTAATTATAGTAACTCTGTCATGTTAGAACTTAGGTATAAGTTAGGAGATGTTAAAAAGAGGTCAAAGAACATATACTATGCTAGATTTATTATGAAGCTAGCAGATCATTATTGAGAACCCAACAAATAAACTTGATTGTTGGGTCTAAGAAAAGAGGGTACTTGTTGATCTTAACAAGAACAATCTCCATAGTGAAGTGCTTCTCAACTATCTGCCAATCATGGAGGCACCTCAGGTAAGTGAGGTAACTGTCTCTACTCTTTCCCAACCACAAGTTTCTTTGCAAACTAATGTGGCTATGGCATCTGTGAAAGTGACCAAACAGGTGCCTACCTAAGCCATAAAATCCAAAATTTCAAAATCCAAGTCAAAAAAATCCCACTCTAGTTCCTCTCAAAAGAAACTAGTTTTAAAAACTACCAAAGCACAAGAGGGGAGTGTGAAAGGTGGTAAGACAGGTGAGGGGCGGGGTGATCATCAAAGAAACTCTAAGGATAAGGAAAGTGAGGTTTGTGTGACCCAAACCAGCCACACTGCAGTCTCCCACAGTCTGTAGTACTTAATAAGGAAATTAGCTCATTGCTAGTTGCATCCTCCCAAAAGGATGTAACAATTGAAACAAGCTCTCAACCAAAAGCACAAGCCAAAAGGGGAAGGGACACATACCAACCTCAAACTTATATCAGAAAGAAGAAATCTAAACAAATGGGGGAGTCACAGGGTGCACACACAGTACCAACTGCAGTCAAAAACTCAGTTATTGTACCATCACAAATTCAGTTTGATGTGGCTCCAATATATGTGTTGTCACAACCAAAATCTCTCACAATTGAAACACCTCACACACACAATTCTCCCACAAACTCACTGGATGTGGATATGATCAACACATCAACTCCTGATTTTCAATCTTTGACACTCATGGATGAGCCAAAATCTAAAGCAAGTGAGCATCATCTTATAGATGATTTGTTGGCTCACTTGCCATTTCTTTCTCATATTACTGAGAAATCTGTGCATAATCTCAAATCAATCACCACATATTCTACAGTAGTTTCAACTCCTAACTCTATCATTTCTACTCTCTCGACGAATATTCCTCATCCGCCGACAAGTGATTGTCGCTCGACGGATAAGCTTCTCAGCAATTATCCGTCAATATTGTCTCTACACACCTTGAAATTTCTAAACATGTTACTAATGTAGATGACTTAGTGGTTGTTCAATGACTCTTAGGATTAAGGGAAGGGAGTGACTTGAGTGAGAGGCTGAGTTGCTCTCTGGAAAAAAGAGAGGAAAAAAGTGAACAAATACATGTTATTTCTTCCAGCATGGCAAAAGTGAGTGAGGGGAGTTCCACCTTAGATGGTGAAGGTGAGGGTGTGAGGGTGGGGAGCCAAGGGGATCCTTTGATGCAAGAAAAGAGAGATAATGAGAGAAAAGCATGTACAGAATAATGGGAAGATTCCATTGCTAGTGACTTAAAGGATGTCAATGATGCAGAAAATGAGCAACTATTTCAGCAAGAATATCAAGCTATTTTAGATTATGTCTCTTTTGATGCTGAGGCATTTACTCATCATGTTTCAACATATCAAATTCTAGCTGAACATGGCAATGAGGATGCTAAGAAGACTCTAAACTTGGAGCACACTACAGATTATATGATAAGGGCAAATGATGCAATCAATTCACTTCCTTAACAACTGATGATGACTTTGATTATCCTTCTGGGGCTTTTGGTGGTTCTATTGGAGATGACTCTCTTGGAGAGGATGCTGAAGATGTAGGAAGGAACATAGGGTAGAAACAGAAACTCCAGCTTGGATGTTTACAAAGGACTACAACTATCATCACTTCCAATCCACCTTGTTCAAACTTATTCATCAAACTCAAGCTTCCATTCAAGCCACCAAAAATGCCAGCACCAAAAGTCTTCTACAAGCCCATATAGAGATTCTAAAATTCAAGCTCTCCAACATGATTAAACTATAAATGAACTGAAGCATGATATTGAGCAAGTCAAAGAGGGTATCTCTAAGAGACTGGATGCCAAACTTCTTGATTCTACAATGACAAGCTTAAACCAAAATCTTAGGAAGGAACATGACTTGAGTTGGAAAGTTGAGGAATTGGTGTTATTCCCAGTGGACTAACAATGAGATTTACAGAAGGGGGGTTAAATGTAAATCTCAAAACTTTTTCAAGTTTTGAGCAGTTTCTAAGGCTAAGTGTTTTAGTGAGCAAATGTGTGTGAATTGCTTGAGGCTAATACAGACAGATATATATTCAAACACAAATGTAAAGAACACAAAGAACTTAAAAACTTTTCTGGTGGATTTGTTGTTCCACCAGAGATGTGTTATTTCAGAAAATCTGTGATTCAAAGAATTAAATCACAGCTGCTTCCTAGTACAAACTAGATGATTTTCTCTCTGGATTTTTCTAAACAACTCTTGAAAATTCACACCTAATTACTAGCTGCTACTTGGTTTATATATCACCAAGTTTACAAGTGAAGACAAAACTGTAAAATACAATTAAAAAGGCTCTTCACATGTTTCTTCTTTATTTCTCTATCCAATGCAATTTGGGTTTAACTGTTAATCTTTGAATACTCCCTTGTTTGCACCAGAATGGAAATGCTGCATTTTCTTGATTCCTCCTAGAGGCTGCCACATTCCAGTTTGTCTCTGTCAACCCATGTGCCTCTGTCAGCTTATGAATTGTCACTATCAACTGCTATTGAACTAAGCATCCGTTGAAGCTTTCATCCATTGATGCCTTATCCGTTGAGGCTTTATCCGTTGAAGCTTTATCCGTTGATGCATTAGCAGTTGAAGTCTTATCCGTTGAAGCACTTATCCGTTGATGGATATTATCCGTTGAAGCTTTAGAGACATCCGTTGAAGCTTTGTTTCTTATCCGTTGAAGGTCTTCAATATCAGTTGATACTTCTTCACTTATACAAAATTACAAGGCATGAAATATTTACAATTAGCCCTTCTATTTGCATATCCACTAGTAGTCAACATGACTGATAATTTCCTACAACATCTAAGAATTACAACTTGAATCCAGAGAATGAAATGTGCTACAATACTAAACTTATTGCTAAGTAAAGCTACTCCTTCAACGGATAGCCAAGATGGTCTTATCCGTTGAGGCTACAAATACTAGATTTCTACTTAAGTGTTTTGTTTAACTTATCATCAAACTAATACATATATTCTTAACAATCTCCCCCTATTTATGTCTACTAGAATTGAAGGCATAAATTTGGGTTTAGCTTGATGATAACAAAACACTTGACAAACATATTAACTGTAATAAAGCAGAAATTCAAAAGTGCTGCAAAAATGTGTATGCTGAGATGGAATTGAAGAATTACATTATTTCCAAGGGTGCTCCTTTAGCCTGAGCAGATTAATTTCTTTTCCTTTGATCCCTTGTTTTCTTTCCTAGCCTCCTGTCATTCTCCTCTATTTGAAGTTGAAGTTGTCTGTAGAACTCAGCTTCATCTTCTTCATTGATGTCCAACTTAGATTGCATATCCTTGAGAGTTTCATTACTGGCAATCTTGAGCTGATCTTCAAGTCTGAAAAATCTTCTGACTCCTTTGTTGTCTCTGAACTCCATCAACCAATGAGGTGATTTGTAAACTGTAATTCCTCTTTCTTGAATGAGTAATGTTCTAGGTAAGGCATTGGGCTCCCACCAAGTCTTCCTTATGTTGGCAATCTTGTTAAGAATCTCAGTCTTGGCAGTCCTGGTAAAGCCAGAATCCCTTTTTATGGCTGAGTAGAATCTAATCAAGGTAGAGTAGCCTTCATTCAGAATCTTGTAGAGAGGCCAAGTTCTTTCCCCAATTCCTTTATATTTGAACACTAGTCTTTCTGGTAGCTGTCTGTAGGCATCTATTCCCCTTACTTCCTCCAGCTCATCCGTATAGAGTTCAATGTCTGAAAATTCCTTTATGTCACAAATGTGAACATATTCATCCTTAGAGGCTTGTGGCTTAGGCTTAGGCTTCTGAGTGAATTTGATTGAGGTTGGAGGAGGTGTTGATTTGATTTTTCTTTTCTGCTTCTTTGATGGTGGAGAAGAGGTTAAGAAGGTGGGCAATTTGATGGTGTCCCAATCAATTGGTTCCTCCTTAGGAGTGATTGTTTCACCATGGATGTTTATGAAGGGGTCAGGCACAATTGGTTCAAGATTAGAAGGTAGTGGTTTGGATTTTGATTGGGTTTCTTCAGTCTCATCTACCATCTTTCTTTTTGTATTGGCCTTCTTTCTGTTCCCTTTCTGCCATTCCTCTCTTTCCTTACTTCTTTCTCCCACATCATCACTAAACATGTCCCCCATACCTACATCTTCACTCTTGTCTTCAATTTCTTTCTTTTCTTCAGCTTGACTTGACTTTAGCTGTTTTTCAAGCTTTGCTTGTGCTCTTTTGTCAGCCTTTAGCTTTTTGGCTTCTTCCTTCAACCTTCTGGCTTCTTCCCTCTTGGCTATTGAGAATTTGGGATGTCCTTGCATCACACAAATACTCTTTCCCTCTCTAAAGATAATAGCCATGTTTATCCTTTCAACCACATCCATGGTCTCTTTGTGCTTTATGATACTTCCACCCAAAACCTTGTCTTCATCAGGCTTTGGAAGAGGAAAATCCACTTCTTTCATCCGAGCAAGGATTAGAGGATTTTTTGTAGAGTCCTTATTGGATCTGTTGTTGGGCTTGAGAACCATAGGTTTCATATTCTTGGCAGAAGTCTCTCCAACCTTATTCCTCCTTACTGGCTTGAGCTCCATAATAATTGATTCCACCTTTGTGCTATGCTTCACAGATTATGATTTAGAAGCTGTAGAACCAAAAATTTGTTGCATCTTTTCATCAATTTTCCTCCTTTGCTCTTTGACTTGCAATTCAGTTGCTGCTATCTGAATTAGATCAATTCCATCGAGCTTTCCTTTGATTTGAATAGGTGGAGAAGTGGTGATGGCAGGAATTAGCACTTTAGATATTTGAACTGTTGTTGATGGCTCTCCTTCCCCTTCCCTTTTATTCGCCCCCTTTTTGTTATCATCAAGGGTATGGGTCAAGCCTTGTGCTTTTGCCAGCTGCATTAGTAGATTTGTCTGAGTTTGTTGATTCTGAAGAATGGTGACCATAGAGTCTTCAATGATCTGAACTCTATTTTCCAACCTGGCCAGCCTCTTGTCAGCATCAGATTCTCTCCTCAATCTCACTAACAAATCTTGCATAGTACCATAAGGCATGACTGAATCCAACTTCTCAGCATTGTAGGATTTCAGATCAGCAATATCCTGCTTGAGTTCATCCACACTTAGATGCTGTCTGATATGCTGCAACTGCAAGAGATGCAAAGAGTCTAGATGAGCTTGAAGAAGTGCCTTTGTACCAGCATCTGTAGTCTCCTGAAGGGCCTTCTGTATAGTCATTACTTGCTTGACCAAAGCTATACCAAACTGTCCTGGTGTAGATTCCTTTGCCCATGCCCAGTCAGGTAGATTTGGAACAGAACCCGGGCCTGTTGCTCCCCCTAAGTTCATGCTCTCATCCAAAGAATTAGAGTCATCATCATTAGAATTTACTCGAAATTCTTCAGATGGCTCACCAGCTTGAGAAGGTAGCCTATTAACAGCAGATTTGTCTCTTAGAAGAGATTCTGAAGTGTGTACAATGTTCAAAGTCTGCTCTGCCTCCGCATTGCCCTGAGCAGCCAACAATTGATAGGCTGGAACAGGGTGAGTAAAAGTGTCAGCATCCAAGGAAATGTTATCAATTACAGCTTTGTAATGTTGCTGAAATTGTCTTTCCTTTTCTGCATCATCCATAATCATTGACTCACTAGCAATGGCTGGATCCACCCTTATAGCTTCTGTACCTGCCTTTCTCTCATTTTCTCTATTTTCTTGCATTAGGGGCTCCCCCTGGCTCACATACACCCTCACACCCTCACCCTCACCTTCTATGGTGGCACTCCCCTCACTTACTTTTGCCATGCTGGAAGAAATAGCATGCATATGTTGACTCTCAACCTCTCCTTTTGCCTGGGAGCAACCCAGCCTCTCACTCAAATTATCACTCCCTTCCCTCAAACCTAAAAGTGATTGAACAGTATCCATGTCTACTACAGTTGGAATTGGTTCTGTTATATGTGTAGAGACCATCAACGGATAGGGAGTATCCGTTGAAGTGGAAACTGATGGTATCAACGGATAACTGCTGTTAAGCTTATCCGTCGAAGAACAACCACTTGTCAACGGATGAGAGATATCCGTTGAAGAAGGAAAAGATGTAGATATTGAAAGTGACATAATTGTTGAATCTGTGTGAATTGATTTTAAGTGAGGTGACACAAATTCTTCAACTATATCTGAAAGAATTGGCTGATGATCCAACAAATCATCTAAAAGATGATGATCATCAGGATTTGAGTGGGGCTCCTCCCTGAGTTTTAAGGAGGGAGAATCAGGAATTGATTTGAATATCATATCCATATCCAGAGAGGGTGATGGAGAGTTTGATGATTGATGTGTTTCTATTATGAGAGAATGGGGCTGTGACTCCACATTTGCTGGAGTCACATCAAGCTGAATTTGAGAAGGCAAAGATACAGGTGGATGTATCTGTGCTGTATGTGCCCCCTGTGTGGAAACTAGGGTTTTAGCCTTCTTCTTTGTTAGGTCCCAATTTGTTTGTAGAAGGGGGGTTGAATGCAAACAATACCGTTTCTTCGAATAAAATGCGGAATAAAATTGTGAAACAAACTTCAAGTTAAATAAAACTTTTATTAAACTTGAAAGGTGTTACAACTACGGTATCGATTACAAGGGTTTAATCTCAAATCAATTATTACAAATTTAGAATAAATTCGACATGAACTTTTTCTATTTTTGTAATTAAAAGATCAAATGCTAAAAGCGATTTGAGATTAAGTTCTAGGGATTTTAATCCGCTAGATTGATATACAAGAACAAGATAAGTAATTCTAGTGGTTTGGATTTAACATTAACAAGCTAGAATATTTGATCTTGAATAAGCAGATGGAAGATGAAATATTTTTCTTTTGTTCTCTGCTTTTTCTTGTTCTGTGTCTTGCTGCTCTGTATTTTATCAATGTTAATATGAGATAGTGTCTTCTGCTTCTTTTAAACAATCACAGCCGAAGTTGTTGAGAATTGGTGTGACAATCCATTTGAGCTTGAATGACTTTCGGTGAGACAATCTAATAGAGCTAGGAAGACAATTAAAATGAACTAGCAAGACTTTCGGTATGACTATTGATTGTCATACCGATTGTCATATTAGTTCAAATGAAATTGTTTTTCTGAATACATAATTGAATTTAATCTAAGTAAAAATTCTATCAAAACAATTAACTGAATTAGTAAGACATTCGGTATGACTATCAATTGTCATACCGATTGTCATACTAGTACAATCAGTTGTCTTTTTAGAATTATCACAGATTTTAATCAATTAATATTCTGAAAATCCTCATTATTAATTCTAAATTAATTAATCAATTTAATTCAATTAATCAATAAATTAATCCTTGCAGAGTTAATTTATTTTCTTAATTAAATTATATGACTTAATTAATTAATAGAGAATTAATACTAACCCTGAGCAGCATCCATTCTTCAGACAATCTTCGAGACTTATGAATCAATTCCGTCACTTCAATGCTGACACTCGATGTACTGTCTGGTTCATGAGTGACTAACTTTCGTGACGTTTCTTCATGTCTTGACTTTGTTGTTCTGATTGAATCCTTGTAATAAATGATACCTTGACGAGATCTCTGTCACTTGATTAATTCCACGATCTTGATTTATATCACTGAGGCATGATCAACTTCTTGAACTTCTTCCAGTGAATCTTCAAGACTGCAGATGAACAATGTTTCTTTATTCTTTGACAGATGTTACTTTGTGAGATCTCTCTGATGCTTGATCCACTATTTACTTATTACATTCTTATTTGAGTTGAGTTAAATACTCGAATAAATGAGTAGGCTATGACATATGCCTTTCAATCTCCCCCTATTTGCTTGTTAGACAATAACAACAAATACCTAGAGGATAACTCAACTAACAAATAAGAAAAAGATATGAACAGTAATGTAAAGTAAATAGCAGAAAAGTTCTGGATTATATTTAACATTTTCCAGATTCCAAATGAAATTTACAAGTGAATACAAGATAGATGTTCCTCTAGCCTGAACATATAACTACATTAGACTATCTTGATTCATAACGCTCTAATCATATTACATTGAGTTTTGAGCTAATTGACTTTAGTTGTCTTCTCTTCTGACTTCACCTTCTTCTAAATCTTGAAGCAATTCCTTGTCAAAAACACGATCCTTTTCTGAAGTGAAGCTTGCAGGTCTGACTGGTTGAACTCCAACTGTCTTCAACTTATTCTTGAGTTGATTGTACCTTTTAACATTCTTCTCACAATAAGCTTGAATCAAGTCAGCAGCTTGAGTCTTCAACATGGATGAATATCCAGCTGTTCTCAAATGATGTTCCATCCAGACCAGATGCTTAGCTGAGTAGTCTTTAAGAGATTGTACATCTAGCTGACAGATTTGAAGACAATCAGACTTAAAGAATCTCACTTGATGAGGATTGTTGACCACTTGAGGACTAGCCCTGCTGGCAAACTCTTTAAGTCTTTCCCGAAGAACTTCATTCAACTCTGAGCTTCTTTTCACTTTGTTTAAAAGAACCCAAATCTCTGACAACGAACGATTCTCGAATAGATGAAGTGACACCTTGAATGATCCTTCACTCTGACAATATACAAAAATGCTCATCTCATTTAGGGATCTATCAAAAGCAGCTGTGATCCTTGAGACTTCAGTCTTGATAGCATTCATGTACATGTCATTGTTAGGATTTGAGATTTCCAGCTTGTCCAGAAGATGTAAGAACTGCCTATCATTGTTAGTGCATAGCTGAGGCATATCGAGTACTCTCCTAGCTTCATCCCACTTTCCACCAATCTTCAGTCTGACATCTCTTCTCCTTTCTTGAGCTTTAATGTCATGAAGACGTTGCTTTTGAAGAGTTTCTGTTCTTTGTATGTCTTTTCTCCTGTCAATGATCTGTGAGACCTTCTTAAGTTCAGCTTCTTTTCTTTGCATCTCTGACTTTTCTTTCTGAAATTCTTTCTCAAACCTAGGATCCACTGTATCTTCTTCTTCCCAATCTTCAAAATCACTTTCTTCTTCAGCTTCAAATAACCCATCTTTATCTTCCTGAGCTGGTTCAGTGGGAATGTCAAAAATATCGAAGTCATCCTGTTCTCCACTGTAGTAGGCATCATCAGCCTTTCCTTTATCTCCAGCAGAAGTATCTTTTTCTTTCCCTTTGGAACTACTCCCTCCTTTCTTCTCCCCCTTAGTTGAGGGATCCTCTACAGACTTTCCTTTGAAACCTCCACCACTTCCAGAGCCTGATCCTCCACCAGACGGTCCTTCAAAATAATCTCTTTGTTCTTCATTAGGGCAATGAGAATTCTTGATCATGTAATATAAGTGCTTCATGCCTTCATTCAGATGTTCCATGCCCGTCTCTATCTTTAGAAATCTTGAGTTGTCTAGTGAATGATTCATCTCAACGAGGTCTTCAAGAGAAGTCATTCTTGTATGTAGGGAGCAGAAGTTGGATATGTCATCAGCTGATAAGTTTGGAGTGTCCTGAATAGAATTGAGCTTTGGTATTACAGTAGTCTTTAAATCTGAGATGTCATTCCTTATGATTGCAAGCTGATTGTCGACAGAGGTGGAAGAAGAAGACCGTTCAACCACTTGTGCTTTGAATGCTTGAGCTTCAGCTTGACTTTTGGCAAGTTCTTCTTTCAGGGCAGCAATCTGAGCTAACAGGTTGACAGTATCAGTGTCTGTGTGTGCTCTCACCTGAATTTCACTCGTGTTTGGTTCACTCATCTCACGTGCATGTGTTTCTCTCAATATAATTGCTCGTGAGGAGTCTTCCAGTTGCTGTTCTTCTGTACCTGCATTAAAAATCACCCTAGCCTCTTCAAGAGAGGTCAGTGGTGGTGCAATGGGAATTCGCGAGTCCCGATCCTCAGTCAATGCTATCAAATCTTTTGGAATAGATGTCTGAATTGCTTCAGGGATAGATTGACCGAGTTGCCCTCCACTTTCTCCAGATAAATCTGCGAGTGGAGAATCCCATAAGGGAGCCAGAGTTGTTGGATCTGGGAGGGGAGAAAATGACTCTATTAAAGATGGCGGAGAGTCAGATTTTCCCTCTGAAGCATGTGACTGCTCTTCTGCCGTAACTATGGCAGGCACTGTAACAGACTCTACGTGCACTCCTCGCTGTGTGTCCTGAGTATTATCTGGGGAAGTGTATGGTTCCATTGTGAGTAATGGAATTGTGCTTGACTCAGTACAAGATGCCATGGCCCTATGGCGAATTTCAATAGATGCATCCTGTTGAGAGAATGCCTCTAGTAACTGTTCATTGGCCATTTCAAAGTCCATGTCCTGTTGGGAGGACAAGGATGGGCTTTCAGATGCCTCAGAATAGGTTTTTCTTTTCTTAGGAGGAGGCAGAGCTGAGGGTTCACTCAAATTTGACATTTTACTACTTCCTAATAATCTTCTGGGTAACATTTTTGACAGTGGGGGAGAGGGTGAGATAGAATGAGACTCTGTGTTTGGCTCTATGACCTGGGATTGAAGCTGTGGTTCTACAACTTCATGGTCAGCCCTATCAACCACTGAGGGTCTGTTAACAGAAGTAGGAAGAGAGTGAGAGAGAGGAATTACTACCTGTAATGGAAGAGTCTGGGTGGCTTGTACCACTGGAGGTTGAGGTTACTGTTCATGGCCGGGTAGATTAAAAATAGGTAATGGAATATAATTGGCCATGAAAGCAGATACAAGTACTGGTACTTGCATAAATTTGAAGGTTGTGTCTTGGCGAGTGTAAATCTTTTTGCTAACTGGTGGGGGTTCAGTTACAGCAGAGTTAGCAAAAAGTGATTTGTGTTCAGGGGTGAGTAGATGATCTGCTATGAGCATAAGAAAACGAGCATAGTAACATGATACCCTACGATTTGTCGAATGATCACGTAAAGCAGAAGTTAGACGTCTCAGGAGAATGGGAAAAAGTAGTTTGCCAAAATTGATCCTTTGATTGAAAACAACCGCAAGACCAATATACTGCAGGGTGGAAGTAATGTTATGAAAATTAGATTTTGTGCAGTTGGCAAACACTTTGGAAAGTGTATCGAAGAATATATCCCATTCAGACACCAAATTTGATTTAGAAAGTTTGGTTAAATTGATCACCCCCTGATAGTGAATGGCATTGAAAAAAATTGTGATATCATTTTCAGAGGGCAAATTACAGAAATTGTCTAGTGGAAAATTTAAAGCACGATTGACGACTGTTTCATCAACTACATACTGTGTGTTTGCGATGGTGAATGAAAAAGATTTTGAATCATCGGCCACAGTAGAAGTTGTGCAAATCAGTCTAAGAAGATCGACGTTTAAAATCACATTTGATTTAATAGCAGAGCTAACAATCGAATGATCATTTAAAAATCTAATCCACGGCTTAAATTTTTCAACATCACATTTTTCCGGATTAAAATAACCAACTTGATTATGTGCGACAATTTGGAAATTGAGAGCCATTTTTTAAAGAAAAATAATAAGACACAAGCTTTTCAGAATTTTAAGAATAATATTAAGAAAATTCGAATTAATTAAATTAATTTAATAATTCGAATTAAATTAATTATAATCGAAAAATTTAGACCGAAATGTATCTCGTTAAAATTCTTAACTCACAAGCACAATTTTGATACACCAAAAGACACAAGTAAGAAATTAAAATTAAAATGGAATTTGAAGGGGCAACTTGATTTTAATTTGATTTTTGCGTTTTTTATAATAATTTTTATTTTTTTTTTTAAGAAAATTTCAGCAGCACTTCTTTATGTATATACTTGTATGTATATATCACAAAGTGATGATTAAGTGTGCTGAGTAAAAACTCGAGCAAAGAAATGAATCAGATTTTTGGTTTGGTTTTGATCTTGTTCGAGGAGAGAGAAGAGAGTAAAAGAGGAGAGAAAACTGTTAGAAATTCTTTGAAATGAACTGCTATGTTGAAAATGATTCAAAACAAAACACAGCACATGCCTTTATATAACAGCTGGTATGACAATCCGGGATTGTCATACCGATTGTCATACCAGGCAAAAAGAAGGAAATGAAACAAATAAAATAAGTATTAAAAATATAACTGGTATGACAATCTGATAGTCATACCGATTGTCATACCAGTACAAAATAATTCTGATATTAATTTTATTACTGGCATGACAATCAATAGTCCTACCGATTGTCTTGCCAGTTATAAAATTAATCTGATATTTAAAATAAGCAATCATTATATACTAAAATGATTTTCAGCAAGACAATTTCAATTGTCTTGCCGATAGTCTTTCTAGAATAAGATAAAATAGACATAACGGATTTATATTTTCATTTATACTGAAATGATTTTCAGCAAGACAATTTTAATTGTCTTGCCGATAGTCTTTGCAGTATTAAAATAAAATGAATATGTACAGACATCTAATTAAGTATTGAACCTTCATTTCAAAACAGTAAAACTGAAATAAAAACTTATAATTTTTACAGAAACAAAGATAATATATCAGAATTAATTATTTTTATTCCAAAAATAGATTTCTGTTGAATTTTAGCAAATAAAATTCATAGAAAAATATTTTTAGAGGAAATAAAATATTCTGAGATATTTTAAATTAACAAGTAGAGTAAATAACATAGATAAGATAATATATATTACATAGAAATAAGCAAGAAATATGATAAACTGATAAAATAAATTTGCAAATGAATTTTTCATTTATGAAAAATTTATTTGTAAATTCATTCAAGAACAGATTCCAGATATTAATTAAATTAATCACTAAAACTATTTAACATGCCCAATTTACCAACTAATCTGGTAAATGTGGATTCGTCAAGTGGTTTAGTGAAAATATCTGCTATTTGTTCTTCTGTTGGAACAAAAAATAGTTCAACAGTACCATTCATGACGTGCTCTCTAATAAAATGATACCTGATGTCAATGTGCTTTGTCCTCGAGTGCTGCACAGGGTTGTTGGTGATGGCTATTGCACTTGTATTGTCACATAAAATAGGAATCTTGTTCAATACAGAGCCATAGTCTCGTAGTTGATTCCTAATCCACAAGATCTGAGCACAGCAGCTTCCAGCAGCAATATATTCAGCCTCGGCCGTTGAGTTGGAAACTGTTTGCTGTTTCTTGCTGTACCATGAGACTAGCCTGCTTCCTAGGAATTGACAACTTCCTGAGGTGCTTTTCCTATCAACAACACTTCCTGCGTAATCTGAATCTGTATATCCAACAAGGTTAAAACCAGATTCTTTAGGGTACCAAATACCTAGATTTGGTGTTCCCTTAAGATATCTTAAGATTCGTTTAACAGCAACGAGATGAATATCTCTAGGATCCGCTTGGAACCTTGCACATAAACATGTAGCATACATAATATCTGGTCTACTTGCAGTAAGATAGAGTAACGAGCCAATCATACCTTTGTAGCTTGTGACATCTACCTTAATGGAGTTTTCACATGGTCCAAGCTTGACAGCTGTAGTTGATGGAGTTCTTGCTGATGCAGAATCCTCTAGATTGTACTTTTTGAGGAGTTCCTTGAGATACTTGGATTGACAAATAAATGTTCCATCTAACCTTTGATTTACTTGTAATCCAAGAAAGAACTTCAGCTCTCCCATCATGCTCATTTCAAACTTGCTGTGCATTAACTTAGCAAATCTCTTACAGAGATTATCATTAGTAGACCCAAATATTATATCATCCACATAGACTTGGACTAATATAGTATCATTTTTATGTTTCTTAGAAAAGAGAGTTTTGTCTATGACACCTCTAATAAAGCTATTTTCAATAAGAAATTCAAAGAGAGTGTCATACCATTTTCTTGGTGACTGTTTTAGCCCATAGATAGCCTTGAAAAGAAAGAAGACAAAATCCATATGATCTGGATCTTCAAAACCAGGAGGTTGCTCTACATATACCTCTTCATCCAACTTTCCATTCAGAAAGGCGCTCTTGACATCCATTTGATAAACTTTAAAGTTTGAAAATGCTGCGAATGCCAGAAATATCCTGATGGCCTCAAGTCTAGCCACTGGAGCATAGGTTTCATCATAATCAATACCTTCAGCTTGAGAATACCCTTTAGCTACCAGTCTTGCCTTGTTTCTTGTAACCACACCATCTTCATCTAGTTTATTCCTGAATACCCACCTTGTACCAACAGCTTTCTTGTGTACAGGCCTAGGTACCAGTTTCCAGACTTGTTGACTTTCAAACTGATTGAGTTCATCTTGCATAGCAATCACCCAATCTGGATCAGTTAGTGCTTCTTCAATTTTCTTAGGTTCCATCTCAGAAAGAAATCCTGAGTACAGACACTCATTTTGAGTAGCACGTCTAGTTCTGACTCCAACATCTGGATCACCAATAATCAACTCAAAAGGGTGAGCTTTATTCCAGACTGTCTGTCTTGGAAGATTTGATCTTGATGATTCGCCTTGAAACTCATTGTGATGTTGTGTCCTTCTAGATGATCCTTCAGCATCTCCCCCTGAGTTGTTGCCATGTTGACTTGAAGATTCTCCGTCAGTAGCAGTGGTATCTCCATTGTTTCCAGAGTTTCCATCACTATTACCTTGAGTATTATCAGGATTAACAGGTTCTTCAACAGCAACAACCTCAGGTTCTTGACCATGTTCTGACTCTGAATCTGACGTATCATCAAACTTCAGTTTCTCAGAAGGATCTTCAGTTTGGATACTAGAGAGTTTAGTGTCATCAAATGTAACATTGACACTTTCAGTTACTTTGTGTTGATCAATGATATACACTCTATATGATCTTCTTCCATATCCAACAAAAATACCCTCATATGCCTTTGCCTCGAACTTACCACGACGATCATCTCCATCCTTGAGCACGAAGCATCTGGCACCAAATACATGAAAGTATTTGATAGAAGGTTTCTGTTCATTCAAAATCTCATAAGGAGTTTTCATGAAGTCTTTGTTGATTAGAGTTCGATTCTGAGTATAACATGCAGTATTGACAGCTTCAGCCCAAAAGTACATTGGAAGACCTGATTCATTTAACATCGTTCTTGCAGCTTCAATCAATGTACGATTCTTCCTTTCTACCACTCCATTTTGCTGAGGGGTTCTAGGAGCTGAAAATTGTCTGGTAATCCCTTTGTCTGTACAGAATCCATTTAGAAGTGCATTCTTGAATTCTGTTCCATTATCTGACCTTATTGCTCTAACAGGGACGTTAGAATCTAACTCAATCATCTTGATATGATCAATCACAACTTGTGGTGTTTCATCCTTAGAGTGAAGAAATAAAACCCACGTATACTTGGAATAGTCATCAACTATCACAAGACAGTAACACTTCTTTGACATAGAAAGGATATTAACTGGTCCAAATAAATCCATGTGCAATAATTGCAGAACACCAGTTATGGAAGATGTGTCAGTGCCTTTGTGACTTGCTTTCTTTGACTTTCCTTTCTGGCAAGCCTCACATAGTCCTTCTGGAGAGAATTCCAGCTGAGGCAGACCTCTTACCAGTTCTCTTTTGACAAGAGAATTCATTGTCTTGAAATTGAGATGGGAAAGTCTCTTGTGCCATAGCCAACTCTCATTTGACGATGCTTTTGCATAGAAACAATTGACTTCAAGATTGCTTCCAGAGTTCATGTCAGCTACGAACAGATTTCCTTTCCGTATTCCCATTAAAGAGGGTTTTTCACTTTTCTTGTGCAGAATCTGACACTTCAGCTTGTCGAATAAAACATTGTAGCCGTTGTCACAGAACTGACTAATGCTAAGCAGATTGTGTTCAAGTCCTTGCACAAGATATACATTTTCAATGATAACATTTCCAGCTTGCAAACAGCCATATCCCTCCGTTAAACCTTTGCTGTTATCTCCAAAGGTAACCACTGGGCCAGCTTTCTCAACCACATTTGATAGCAGGGCTCTATCTCCGGTCATATGTCTTGACGATCCACTGTCAAGAATCCACACTACCGGTTGTACCTGTTTAATGCCCTCTTTTCTTGACGATGAGGTGCTTGCATCACTAGCCATGAGAGCAAGATTCCCAACTTCTTCATCTTCACTGTCAGTATCATCCCAACTTCTTCCCTTTGCCAGGTACGCCCTTTCAGATTTACTCTTCTGATTAGAATCATAAGAGTTCTTCCTTGCCTGTTTTGGCTTTCTGCATTCTGTGGCAAAGTGTCCCAACTCATTACAGTTGAAGCATCGGATGGTGCTTCGATCAACCATCCCTGTTTTATACCCACCACTGCTGGTGTTAGAGGATGAAGATCCACCTTTCTGGAATCTGTTGTAGTTGGACTTGTACTTGAACTTGGGATTCCTTTTGAATCTGACATTTGAGAATCTCTTGACAATCAGGGCCATTGACTCATCCTCCAATTGCTCCAGTTCTTCCAAGGAATAATAATCATCTCCTGATTGATTGGTAGTAGGAGAATCAAATTCTGCTACTATAACATTGTCTTCAACCTTGGAAGACTGTACCATTCTGTTTGACTGTTGAGATTGTTGTTGATATAGTGGTTGTTGTTGTTGTTGTTCATCAGCTACCAGAGCAGTAGACGTGCTGACCACCCTTCCTTTCCCGTAAACCTCCTTCTGCTGAATCTGCTCCAACTCATAAGTCTTTAACACACCATAGAGCCTTTCCAAAGAAATCTCACTCAGATCTCTTGCTTCTCTTATGGCAGTGATTCTATGTTCGAGATGAGTTGGCAGTGTCAAAAGGAACTTTTTGTTGACCTCCCTGATGGAATAGTATTTACCATTAATATTCAGGTTATTGATCAATGCATTGTACCTCTCAAACACTTCAGTGATTCCTTCTCCTGGATTGGATTTAAAGTATTCATACTCAGAGGTTAGGATTTCTAGTTTGTTCTCCCTAACTTCCTCTGTGCCTTCATTAATAATCTCAATAGTTTCCCAGATATGTTTGGAATCTTTACAATTCATCACATGTCTATTCATTAGGGGATTAAGGGAATCTACTAAGATTAATTGAAGGCTAGCATCCAGGGAAGATTCTTCTATTTCAGCAGGAGAGAAGTCCTCAGGATCCTTCACATAAGTTCTCGCTTTGGTGATCACCACATCATTCTCTATTACCTCTGGTTCAATAACCATAGGTATTTTTGGACCCTTCTTCAACACTTGCAAATATTTGGGATTAGCAACCTGTAAAAACAGTAGCATCTTCTTCTTCCACATCACATAATTTTCTTTATCGAAAAGTGGAATTTTAACGGTTCCAACTTTTTGTGTAGTCATTATGAATTTTTGAGTGAATAAAAATTCAAGAAGTGAAAGAAACACAAAAGTCTAGGATCTAGATTTGTACGTTAATCAGAAGGCTCTGATACCAATTGTTAGGTCCCAATTTGTTTGTAGAAGGGGGGTTGAATGCAAACAATACCGTTTCTTCGAATAAAATGCGGAATAAAATTGTGAAACAAACTTCAAGTTAAATAAAACTTTTATTAAACTTGAAAGGTGTTACAACTACGGTATCGATTACAAGGGTTTAATCTCAAATCAATTATTACAAATTTAGAATAAATTCGACATGAACTTTTTCTATTTTTGTAATTAAAAGATCAAATGCTAAAAGCGATTTGAGATTAAGTTCTAGGGATTTTAATCCGCTAGATTGATATACAAGAACAAGATAAGTAATTCTAGTGGTTTGGATTTAACATTAACAAGCTAGAATATTTGATCTTGAATAAGCAGATGGAAGATGAAATATTTTTCTTTTGTTCTCTGCTTTTTCTTGTTCTGTGTCTTGCTGCTATGTATTTTATCAATGTTAATATGAGATAGTGTCTTCTGCTTCTTTTAAACAATCACAGCCGAAGTTGTTGAGAATTGGTGTGACAATCCATTTGAGCTTGAATGACTTTCGGTGAGACAATCTAATAGAGCTAGGAAGACAATTAAAATGAACTAGCAAGACTTTCGGTATGACTATTGATTGTCATACCGATTGTCATATTAGTTCAAATGAAATTGTTTTTCTGAATACATAATTGAATTTAATCTAAGTAAAAATTCTATCAAAACAATTAACTGAATTAGTAAGACATTCGGTATGACTATCAATTGTCATACCGATTGTCATACTAGTACAATCAGTTGTCTTTTTAGAATTATCACAGATTTTAATCAATTAATATTCTGAAAATCCTCATTATTAATTCTAAATTAATTAATCAATTTAATTCAATTAATCAATAAATTAATCCTTGCAGAGTTAATTTATTTTCTTAATTAAATTATATGACTTAATTAATTAATAGAGAATTAATACTAACCCTGAGCAGCATCCATTCTTCAGACAATCTTCGAGACTTATGAATCAATTCCGTCACTTCAATGCTGACACTCGATGTACTGTCTGGTTCATGAGTGACTAACTTTCGTGACGTTTCTTCATGTCTTGACTTTGTTGTTCTGATTGAATCCTTGTAATAAATGATACCTTGACGAGATCTCTGTCACTTGATTAATTCCACGATCTTGATTTATATCACTGAGGCATGATCAACTTCTTGAACTTCTTCCAGTGAATCTTCAAGACTGCAGATGAACAATGTTTCTTTATTCTTTGACAGATGTTACTTTGTGAGATCTCTCTGATGCTTGATCCACTATTTACTTATTACATTCTTATTTGAGTTGAGTTAAATACTCGAATAAATGAGTAGGCTATGACATATGCCTTTCATTCTTCCTTGAAAAGGCTTTGATTGGTGAATGTGTGGCTTCAGTGTCCCTCCCTCTTTTGTTCTGTGTCCCTGGTTGGGGACTATTTTCAATAGCTGCATCCTTTTGGGAGGATGCAACTAGGGATGTGTTTGACTCCTTTTGAACCACCACAGTCTTTTGAGAGACTGTGGCTTGGCTGGCTGAGGTACCACTCACCTCTCCCACCTTATCATAGGGGGTTTCTTGATGTTAACCCATCCCCTCACCACTCACACCCTGTTCACTCCCTTCAGGGTTTATGGTAGTTGTTACAACTGTTGTCTTTTGGGAAACAACAGAGGTGGTTTTCTTTGACTTGTGTTTTGAAATTTTAGTTTTGGTGGCTTTGGTAGGAACCTGGTGGGACAAAGACACAAATTCCAATGCCACACTAGAAGGCAAAGAAATAATGGGGTTGGAAACAGTAGGAGTTATAGAAGTGTTTACCTCACTTACCTGTGGTGCATTCATTATTGGCAAATATACCAATGGCACCGGGCTGTTGAGGTTGATTCTCACAAGGTCTGCAAGGACCCTTTTCTCTTGAGCCCAGCATTTGAGTTTATTGCTCTCATTAGATATAACCAACCCTTCAGCAACATGGTTAGCCAATAACATAAATAATCTAGCATAGTAGATGTTATGGGGTCTATTAGCTTTGTTACCTAACCTGGAACCTAATTCTAGGATGACATAGTTGCTAAAATTAAAGTACCTATCAGAAACTAGCATATGCAGCATATTAACAAGAGATGAAGTTATGGCATCAAAATTGCTAATCTTCCCAGAGAAAACCTTGATAAAGGCATCTCCAAGAAAACTCCATTCTTTCCTAAGGCCCTTCATTCTAATACTACCTAAACTAGCAGAATTAAAAGCATAGCCTATGGAATCTAACATAGCATATACATCTTTATCAGTATGTGTTGTCATGACATTATTCTCAGGCAACTTAAAGCAAGACTGTATATCATCATAGTTAATGCAATAATCCTTACCTTTGAGAGAGAAGGCAATAGTCATATCTGTGGAGTTGAACTTTGCAGTTGTCCAAATCTCCTCAGTTACCTCACAGTAAATGGTTGGGGCTTCCAGCATTGCATAGCTTAGTTTGCAGTTTTTGATGAAGTCCATCATCTTGTGATAATCAGAATGGGCTTCATTCTTTTCAACCAAGGCTATGAAATTGTTCTTTTCATAAACAAATCCAGACTGAGACATAATTTTGACTACTGGTGCCATTGTTGTGAGTAGAGGTTGCAGAGAAAAACTTGAGAGTTTTGGGAGAGAAGGAGAATAAAAATTGCAAGAAAGCGTAAAGTCAAAATAAGAATTCAATGGGCTTTTATACTTTCTTGAATTAAAACGTAAATAAAATGATTAAATGATACTTTTAAATAAATTACAGCCGTTTAAAAGTAGAGAAACCTGTAGAAATTTTGAAAACTGCCTTTAATACAAATACATACAACAGTGTATATCTGTATCAACGGTTAAGTAAAAGAATCAACGGCTGTGACTCACTTAAAGTAATTGATGTGACACTTCAACGGATAAGGTAAATAGTTATCCGTTGATGATCAACACTATTTTATCCGTTGAGGGATAAAATTACCAGAAATGTTTTTGTCTTTCAATGGATAATGAACATCCGTTGATAGAACAATTTTGGCTTTCAACGGATAGAGAATATCCATTGATAGAATAATTTTTACTTAAAGCCAACTTTGTTCTTGCAGCAAATTCATTTCAGGCTTCAAGGCAGATTATAAAGAGGACATAAATTTATGAATAATTAAGCATACCTAGCTCACTTACTAATCTTGTGAATGTTGATTCATCAAGTGGCTTGGTGAATATGTCTACAATCTGCTTTTCACTTGGAACAAAATGAAGTTCCACTGTACCTTTCATCACATGTTCCCTAATGAAGTGGTACTTGATGTCAATGTACTTGGTTCTTGAGTGCTGCACTGGATTTTCAGTAATGGCAATGGCACTTGTGTTGTCACAGAATATAGGAATTTTGTCAACAGTCAAATAGTTGATTCCTCATCCATAGTATCTGTGCACAGCAACTACCAGCAGCAATGTACTCAGCTTCAACTGTTGATGTAGAAACATAATTTTGCTTCTTACTGAACCATGACACAAGCTTGTTCCCTAGAAATTGACAGGTGCTTGTTGTGCTTTTCCTGTCTATTTTGCTGCCTGCATAATCTGCATCTGAGTAGCCGATTAGATCAAAACCAGACTCTCTAGGGTACCAAATTCATAGATTTGGAGTCCCTTTGAGATATCTGAAGATTCTTTTAATAGCCACTAAATGAGATTCTTTAGGGTCAGCTTGAAATCTAGCACAGAGACATGTAGAAAACATTATATCAGGTCTACTAGCAGTTAAATATAAAAGTGAGCCAACCATGCCTCTATAACTTGAAATGTCCACAGACTTTTCAGCCTTGTTTAATTCAAGCTTGGTGGCAGCGGCCATGGGAGTTTTTGCAGATGAACAGTCCATTAAGTCAAACTTCTTTTAAAGATCATAAATATATTTAGTTTGACTAATGAAAATTCCACCACTAACTTGTTTAACTTGTAAACCAAGAAAATAAGTTAGCTCTCCCATCATGCTCATTTCATATTTACTTTGCATTAACTTAGCAAACTTTTTACAAAGCTTATCATCTGTAGATCCAAATATAATATCATCTACATAAATTTGAACAAGTATTGTAGAGCCATTAACATTTCTAAAGAAACGAGTTTTGTCAACAGTACCTCTTGTGAAGTGATTATCTAGAAGAAATTTTGACAATGTCTCATACCAGGCTCTAGGTGCTTGCTTTAGTCCATAGAGTGCTTTCAACAGATAATACACATAGTCTGGAAAGTTTGGATCTTCAAATCCTGGAGGTTGGCTTACATAAACTTCTTCCTCCAATTCCCCATTTAGAAATGCACTCTTGACATCCATTTGATAGACTTTGAAATTGGCATGGGCTGCATAGGCTAGAAAGATTCTGATGGCTTCAAGTCTGGCAACTGGAGCAAATGTTTCATCAAAATCTATTCCCTCTTGTTGAGAATAGCCTTTAGCAACCAATCTGGCTTTATTCCTTATGACAATGCCATTTTCATCCATCTTATTTCTGAATACCCATTTTGTGTCAATAGAACTCTTGTTCTTTGGCTTGGGTACCAGCTTCCATACTTTGTTCCTCTCAAATTGGTTTAGCTCCTCTTGCATTGCTAAAATCCAATCTGGATCCAATAGAGCTTCTTCCACTCTCTTAGGTTCCTCCTGTGATAGAAAGCTACTATACAGACATTCATCTTGAGTAGCCCTTCTAGTTTGCACTTTAGATGTAACATCACCAATGATCAGTTCAAAAGGATGATTCTTGGTCCATTTCCTTTGAGGTGGTAGATTAGCTCTAGATGAGGTTGCCTCAGTATTGTCATGATGTGAGATAGAATGTCGATTGGTTGAAACTCCCCCTGAGTTGCTGATCCTTTGAAAGGAATTGGGAGCTCTATCAACTGATGAAGTGAATTGATTATCCGTTGACAGACTGTAATCAATGGATGCTTCATTATGAACTTCAACGGATGACGCACTTTGTCTTTCAACGGATGCTGCATTGCTTCCTTCAACGGAAGCTGAATTATGACTTTCAACAGATGCAACATTCTGTGCATTATCCAAAGGCAGATTTTGAATTCTTCTTGAGATGCCTTCTTCATCATTTTCATCTTCACTATCATCACAATATATCTCAATATTGTCAAATTTGAGTCCTTCATGATGTCCCTCATCTGTTAGTCCATCAATCTTTTTATCATCAAACACAACATGCACATATTCCATGACAATGTTGGTTCTTAGATTGTAGACCCTATATGATTTTCCAGCAGAATAACCAACAAATATTCCTTCATCAGCCTTTGCATCAAACTTCCCTTTGTGATCAGATTGATTCCTTAAGATGTAGCATTTGCAACCAAAGACATGCAGAAAGTTTAAAGTTGGTTTTCTTCTCTTGAATAATTGATAGGGAGTCATGCCTTTTGCCTGATTGATTAAAGAAATATTCTGAGTGTAACATGCACAGTTAACAGCCTCAGCCCAAAAGTAAGTTGGGAGTTTTGACTCTTCAAGCATTGTCCTTGCAGCTTCAATTAGTGATCTGTTCTTCCTTTCCACCACACCATTTTATTGTGGAGTCCTTGGAGCTGAGATCTTATGCATGATCCCATTTTCTTCACAGAACAACTTCATGGTTGAATTCTTGAACTCAGTTCCATTGTCACTCCTAATATTCCTTACTTTGAAATCAGGATGATTGTTGACTTGCTTGATATGATTGATAATGATTTCACTAGCTTCATCCTTTGATCCAAGAAAATAAACCCATGAAAACTTTGAGAAATCATCTATAATCACTAGGCAATATCTTTTCCTTGAAATTGACAATACATTGACTGGTCCAAAAAGATCCATGTGTAGCAGTTGTAATGGTTCATCAATTGCAGATTCAAGCTTCTTACTGAATGATACTTTCTTTTGCTTTCCTCTCTGACAAGCATCACACAGTCCATCCCTTGTGAATTCTACTAGAGGCATTCCTCTAACTAAGTCCTTTTTGACTAGATCATTCATTGTCTTGAAATTCAAGTGGGACAGCTTCTTGTGCCATAGCCAACTTTCAACTGGACTTGCTTTGCTGAAAAGACAAGTAATAGATTCTGCATCTGTAGAGTTGAAGTTAGCTAAATACACATTCCCTTTTCTAACTCCAGTTAGAACCACTTTATTGTCCTTCTTACTTGTGATAATACAGGCTTCAGAATTGAAGGAAACAGTATTCCCTCTGTCACATAGTTGACTGATGCTCAATAAGTTGTGTTTGAGACCATCAACCAATGCAACTTCATCAATGATGACATTTTCTTTTGAAATCAAGCCATATCCCATAGTGAATCCTTTGCTGTCATCTCCAAAGGTTATGCTAGGGCCAGCTCTCTCCTTAAACTCTGTGAGCAGGGTGAAATCTCCTGTCATGTGTCTTGAACAACCACTATCCAAGTACCATAGATTCCTTCTTTTTCCCTGCACACAACAAAATCAATCAAGTTGATTTTGGTACCCAAGTTTCCTTGGGTCCAGCCTTGTTAGTCTTTTTCCTAGACTTCATTCCTCCTGCATCTTTTGACTTAGGTAACTTTGGGTCAACCTTGGTCTCAGATGTAGTTGGTTGAAGTGTAGGGTTAGTCACAAAATCATTTAGCACATTTGATTGAATTTGATAAGGCATAGATTGTGCAAACATGTTATTCCACATAGGCATATTATATGGCATTTGAGGCATACTAAATGCAGTAAAATAAGGATTATTAATATATGGCATGTTTGCAAAATATGCATGGGGATTCTGATGAGACATAACGTGCATAGCATGCAGAGGTGACATAGACATGTTAGGCATTGAGGGATTTGAAGGCATGGGAGCATTCTTAACAGATTTGCAGTTATCAGATAGATGATTAACACTTTTACAATGCACACAGCTTTTTCTAGGAGCATACTTATCAGGTGTGTAATTGTTATGTTTATTAATCCCTACCTTCCCATTTCTTTTAGATTTTCTTTTAGTTTCCTTTTTATCCTCAACCAACTTAAGCCTATTTTCCAGCTGATCTAAAGTCATGTGTCCTATATTCACCTTACTGGCATCTTTGGATGTGCTAGCTCCTTCTTTGACAAAGTTCTTGAAAGTTGAACCATCCTTCTTATTGAGATTTTTATTTTTGAAATTACTTGCCTGTTTTAATTGATGAGCCTTCAACGGATGCTCTTTTTCTTCCTTCAATGGATAACTTTCATCATCCGTTGATTCCACATCCGTTGACAATCCATCAATTAATTCTAACTCCTTTTTGTTTTTCTTCCAGGCATCCTCACAGAATGATTCAATTCCCTGAACCTTGGCAATCTGAACACTAACATCCCTAGATATTTTCCAGGCCTTGATTACCTCTTGCTCACTCTCTAACTGTTTAGAAAGAATTTCTACTTTCTTAACATCTTCTTCTAGTTCACTCTCAACAGTCAAGCATTTAAGTTTAATCTTTTCAAGCTCAATTACCTGATCCTCTTACACAACATTCCTATCACTTAAAAACACATTATTCTCTTTGATCCTAGTGTTTTCTTTGGCTAGTGATTTAAGAAAAACACGCAAATGATATAATTCATTGGACATATCATTTATGGCTTCATTGCATTCATTTTTAGAAAGCTGAGAGAGATCAGTAGTAATTACCTGGTTGCTTGATGAACTAGTTTCATTTTTATCAGAATTAGCCATCAGGGCTAGGTTGACATATTCCATATCATCATCTTCATTGACTCCATCTGCTGCCCAATCATCTTGAGTGAGAAAAGCTATTTCCTTTTGTTTGATCAAATCAAAATACTTCTTTTTGTAATCAACTTGCTCAAATTTCTTCTTATCAGAGGTTGGCTTCCTACACTCACTTGCAAAGTGTCCACTAATGCCACAGTTATAACATTTGAACTTGGATTTGTCCACCATATTTTTGTTTGGCTTAGTGAATTTTGTATTTTTCCTAAACTTCATCTTTGCAAACCTCCTAGACAGAAAAGCCAGATGTTCATCAACATCATCAGAGTCATCCTGACTAGAATTGTCTTTATCCTCAGCTACTTGCTCTTTACCCTTGCTTGATTCTGATTTGCTTGTGCCAATTTTGAGACTTGGCATTGTCTTCTCCTCATTCCTGGCTTCAATCTTCTCACTGTCAGCTACAAGTGCAACTGTTCCTCCTTTTCTCTTTCCCTTTTCCAGCAGCTCATCCTGCTCCATTTCAAGTTCATAAGTCTTCAAAATTCCATATAATCTTTCAAGTGTGAAGTTCTTATAATCTTGAGAATTTCTTAGAGAGACAGTCATAGGCTTCCATTCCTTTAGTAGAGACCTCAGAAATTTTAAGTTGGAATCCTTGACTTGGTACACTCTACCATACAGCTTCAATCCATTTAACAGTTTTTGAAATCTGTTGAAGGTATCATTTAATGATTCTCCTTCTTCAAAGTGAAAATATTCATACTGTTGAATAAGAAGCTGCATATTGTTCTCTCTAACCTGCTCAGTACCTTCACAGATGATTTGTACAGTATCCCAAACTTCCTTTGCAGTTTGACTATTGATGACATTGTCAAACATATCTTGATCTAAGCCATTAAACAAAATGTTCATGGCTTTCTTGTCCTTGCGGATTTCCTCCAAGTCTTCAATAGTCCATTCTGCTTTTGGCTTGGGAATGGACTGTCCAACAGCAACTATTGCAGTAGCAGCTGTGGCCACTTTGTGAGGGATGTGAGGACCATTTTCAATACAGTTGATGTAGCTTTCATCTTGAGAAAGAAGATGTAAATGCATCTTCACTTTCCAGTGATGATAGTTATCTTTTTCCACGACTGGAATCTTTATTCCAATATCCTTCCTAGCAGGAGGATTCTTCTGTGCACTCATGATGTTAGCAGAATAGATCTTTAAACTCTTTGTATGTTAAGAGCTTGCTCTGATACCAATTGTTATTCCCAGTGGACTAACAATGAGATTTACAGAAGGGGGGTTGAATGTAAATCTCAAAACTTTTTCAAGTTTTGAGCAGTTTCTAAGGCTAAGTGTTTTAGTGAGCAAATGTGTGTGAATTGCTTGAGGCTAATACAGACAGATATATATATTCAAACACAAATGTAAAGAACACAAAGAACTTAAAAACTTTTCTGGTGGATTTGTTGTTCCACCAGAGATGTGTTATTTCAGAAAATCTTTGATTCAAAGAATTAAATCACAGCTGCTTCCTAGTACAAACTAGATGATTTTCTCTCTGGATTTTTCTAAACAGCTCTTGAAAATTCACACCTAATTACTAGCTGCTACTTGGTTTATATATCACCAAGTTTACAAGTGAAGACAAAACTGTAAAATACAATTAAAAAGGCTTTTCACATGTTTCTTCTTCATTTCTCTATCCAATGCAATTTGGGTTTAGCTGTTAATCTTTGAATACTCCCTTGTTTGCACCAGAATGGAAATGCTGCATTTTCTTGATTCCTCTTAGAGGCTGCCACATTCCAGTTTTTCTCTGTCAACCCATGTGCCTCTGTCAGCTTATGAATTGTCACTATCAACTGCTATTGAACTAAGCATCCGTTGAAGCTTTCATCCGTTGATGCCTTATCCGTTGAGGCTTTATCCGTTGAAGCTTTATCCGTTGATGCATTAGCAGTTGAAGTCTTATCCGTTGAAGCACTTATCCGTTGATGGATATTATCCGTTGAAGCTTTAGAGAAATCCGTTGAAGCTTTGTTTCTTATCCGTTGAAGGTCTTCAATATCAGTTGATACTTCTTCACTTATACAAAATTACAAGGCATGAAATATTTACAATTAGCCCTCTTATTTGCATATCCACTAGTAGTCAACATGACTGATAATTTCCTACAATATCTAAGAATTACAACTTGAATCCAGAGAATGAAATGTGCTACAATACTAAACTTATTGCTAAGTAAAGCTACTCCTTCAACGGATAGCCAAGATGGTCTTATCCGTTGAGGCTACAAACACTAGATTTCTACTTAAGTGTTTTGTTTAACTTATCATCAAACTAATACACATATTCCTAACAATTGGGTTCAAGGCTTTCAAAAGTGGAGAACTCAGTTGCTCAAATTCTTCTAATCAACAAACTCAAACTTAACTGCTACAACAATTGGTGGCTGCTCAAACTTCCAACCCTGTTTTACTTGATGATAACAAAAAGGGGGAGAAGGATGCAATTGTCCAAGTTAATAATGGGGAGAAGAATGTGCATGTTCAAGTCAGTAAGGTAATTGTTCCAGCCATTACCTTCTCGAAGCCTCCAGTGTCATATAGTATTGATCTAATCAACATAAAAGCAGTTGAACTCAAGCTGAAAGAATAAATGCAGAAAATTGAAAAGGTATTTGGTCCAATCACAAATCAAGACAAATTTGTGAAGCACTTCACTCAATTAAAACAAATTCCAATAAGTGAAATGAGGTTGGGGAGTATGGAAAGGGGTCAAATCTCATCTAGAAGACATCAAAAGACCCTTGTGATTTTGAAGCCCAAGAATCACTCATCGAAATATTCAAGAAAAAATTCATTGGACCTAGTCTAAACAACTCCTCAACCCGATGAGAAGAAACTGCTTGGTCACTCCATTGCAAATCACAAAGATCCAAGAGACTCAGTCTTGAAGAAAAGAATAGAAAAGATCTACAAGCATGTCAAACTGATTTGTGTGATGGCTGGACATCCCCAATTTGGAGAAGCCAAGAAAGAAGAAAAATTGAGGCTCAAGTATCAGAAAAGGCAGGCTGCCTTAGAAGCTAAGAAACAAGTTGATAAGCCTGCCACCAAGTCAGAAAGTGAGAAGCCCGCCACCTTAACTGAAACTGAGAAGCTTGAGGAACCAAATTAGAAATCAGGAAAGGGGTATAGAAAGGAAAGAGACAAAAGGAAGTTGGTATTTGAAGAGGAAAAGAAAGAACCAAAGCCAATTCAGTCTACCACTACAAATCAACCAACTATGCCCACAATGGAGCAAGTTGAAATCAAGGTCCATCCTGGTGTGAACTTTTATGGTGAGCCAATCATTCCCAAGAATGAACCAATAGAATGGCAAAGCCTGCCTATTCCTGAGCCGAATATCCCAATTCCAACCACTTCTAAAAGAAGAAAGAACATACCAAGAAATCCAGTCAAGTCTATCCCATTTCAATCCAAAACCTTATCTAAACCCAAGCCAACAGTCAACAAATGAGATCAACTCTTTATTTGTAACATAAAGGAGTTTTCAGACATCAATCTTTACTTGGATGAGCTAGATGAAGTGAGAGCAATTGATGCCCATAAAAGACTCCCAAAAAGATTAGTATTCAAGTACAAGGGTGGAAAGGAATTTACTTGGCCTCTTCATAGGATTCTCAATGAAGGCTACTTTATCTTAGTTAAAGTATTCTCTGCAATCAAGAAGGATTTTGGATTCACCAAGGTGGCCAAAACAGAGATACTCAACAAAATTCAACAAATACAAAGAAGCTGGAGAGAACCAGGTGCACTACCAAGAATCTTAACTATTCCTTACACTGAAAGTAGAGTGCACTTGAAGCCATATTGGTTGATGAAGTTCAAGGATGAAAGAAACACCAGAAGATTTTTCAGACTAGAAGACCAGCTAAAAATGTCAAGCAATGAAACTCTCAAGGAAATGCAAGACATGTTGGATCGATCTAATGAAGATGAATCTGAGTTCTACAGATAACTCCAACTTCAGATAGAAGAGAACAATGTAAAGCTGGGAAAGAGGACTAGATAATTAAGGAAAAAGGATTAATCTGCTCATACTAGAGGGGCACCTTGAACAAAACTTATGAGACTTTTTGAACTTTCTTTTATCTACTTTCAATAAAATTGCAGCACTTATCATTTTATCTACTATTGAATAATCCTTTTGTATAAGGTGTTTTGTTATCATCAGGTCCTCTTAAATTTATGCCTACAATTCTAGTAGACATAAATTGGGGGAGATTGTTAGGAATATGTTGTAGGCTTGATGATATTTTACCAAAACACCTTAGTAGAATTAATTAAGTGTAATTGTAACTTTCAACGGATAATCTTATTTTGTCATCCGTTAAAAGAGTAGCTTATGCTTAAATAAGTTTTTGTAGCACATTCCTATATACTGTAATGTCTTAGAGGATCAGAAATTGTAGGATATTTTAAGTCATGTTGGCTACTAGAATGATATGCAAAATAGGTTGGCTAATAGTAAATATTAGATGGATTGTAATTTTACATAAATGAAATTGAGTCAACTGATATGGAAACACTTTCAACGGATGTTTCTACAAGGCTTCGACAGATGACCCAAGTCCCAATAAACGGAT
Organism: Apium graveolens; assembly: GCF_009905375.1. Lineage (NCBI taxonomy): Eukaryota > Viridiplantae > Streptophyta > Magnoliopsida > Apiales > Apiaceae > Apium > Apium graveolens. Next base: position 16,807,702 of record NC_133652.1, read on the forward strand.
GATCCAATAGAGTCTCGACGGATAACCAATAGAGTCTCGACGGATAACCAACAGAGTCTCGACGGATAATCAACAGAGTCTCGACAGATAACTAATTCAAATAGGAGTTGATAGTGATTTGACAGTCACATATATAAAAGGAATGTGGTAGCCTGTAATTAGGATTATGAAGATCAAGAAGTATTTCCATTTCCATGCAAAACAGGGACATTCAAATATGCCATATCTATCTGGATTGCATTGGACAGAAAAATAAAAAAACAAATAGACTTGGGTTTTGTCTTACTACACATGTAACTTGGTGATATATAAGCCAAGCGTAGCAAAGAGTTAATTATCAATTAACACAGTCAAAACAAGCAAGAACTAGAGAGCATTTGTAAGTTGTATCTTTTAAATTCTCAAGTTTTAGTTTTATAAAAACTCTTGTAAGCAGCTATGTGCTTTTGCATCATAGAGATCTTCTATATTTATATATATCTCTGGTGGAAATAACAATCCCCCAGAAAGTTGTAAACATCCTTGTTTATTTACTTTGTGTTTGAATACTTGAATATCTCTTATCCGCAATTAGCCTATTCAAACATTGTTATATTTATATTTGTAAGAAGTTTTAAAATTGAAAACAAACCATAATTCTATTTAACCCCCTTCTGTAATTTTGTAGTTAGATTGTCCGGGAATAACAACTGCAAAATATTTAAATCCATGCATCCCACTAAGATATTCCACCTGTAGTGTCATGGTACGGAGAATCTTTTTTTTTTAAAAAAATAAAATAAAATCTGACGTGCTTTAACGTAACGGAGCGAATAGTGACGGAAATGGAAGCACTTGTTCAACAAAAAGAACATAATGGAGCAAAACCTTAATTTGTTATACATTCATCTAAAGTGAAGATTGTTTAGAGTTCTTGAAAACATTCTAGTTTCACGCTCTTCGGTTATTAGCCAATGTGTGATGTTAAGTGCTACCTATTACTATGTGATACTATTCTTTTACATTATAGTTGAACTATGGATAGCAGACAAAGCTTGATGATACAATCAATTATATATATTGTGCTCAACAAAAGAAGTAGCAGGGTCTGATATCTTACAGATGTCGCGTCTGGGTTCCTGAATGTTGTCGAAGACTTTCTGTAAACAATGTTTTTGATAAGAGCCTGGTCCTTCACCTCAGTATCAACATTGACAATGATCAAGCCTTCTATTCCAGTGACTCTTGACAGAGCCACATACACCTGTCCATGGGTGAATTCCTGGTTAGGAAGGTATAAGCCTACATATTTTAAAGACCGTCCCTCGCTTTTATTGATTGTCATTGCGAAACATGGTGCTACTGGTAGCTGACGCCTATTAAGTTTAAACGACCATTTTGATTCTTTCGGAGACATGATGATATGTGGGATGATAACATTTTGACCAACTTTTGCTCCATAAATTATATTTCCTCGAATAGACCTCCTGCCTAGACGGGTGACTCTTAGTCATGTGCCATTACAAAGACCTGGGGATTGATTTAAGTTTCTGAGAAGCATGATGGGGGTTCCTTCCTTAAGTCATATATAGTGGTTTGGGATGCCCCTGAATCTTAAACTATTCAAAAATTCAGCGGGGTATAACAAATCATCATCATCCCAAATGCCCGTCTTTCACACACCATCAGAACTTAGATAGGTTCTCCCTTCTCCCGATATCATGTTCATTAAAAGTCATTCAATTCATGGACTGTTTCATTTTTTGGTGTCAATATATAACGTTCTTTTAGGTATGCAGGATCCCTATAATTTTCCAACAGTGAAGGGTAGACTTCGTCAACAATGCCTTCCATTGGATTCTCGGCTGTTGGGCTATATAACTCTGGTGGAATTCTTATCAGTTCCTGTTCTGGATTTTCGTATAGCAAACCATTTTCGATCTGCAAGAGCCTTCTATCAAATGATGTAATTTTCTCGGCTTCTATTTCATCAATCCCTTCCTTGTGGAGCCTCATATTTTATTTAAGCTCAAAACTTTCGAAGTAAGGCCAAAGGTAAGATGATTTAAGTGAGGCGTCAATAATATCTGCTCGTTCACCTTGCGGGGTACCAGGTAGAATCTGGTGGAAATCCCCATCACACACAACTGTAAGGCCTCCAAAGGGCTTAGACCGACTATAATCATACCGTGTGCTTAGTAAGTCTCTTAAGTTCTTGTCTAGAGCTTCAAAACAATATTTGTGGGTCATTGGTGCCGCATCCCAAATAATAAGAGAAGTTTTTTTGAAGAAGTTTGGCCAATTGTGTATCATGTTTAATCTCACATGTAGATTCCGTTGTTATGTCCAATGGGATGCGAAATCGGGATTGTGTTGTTCGACCATTCGGTAATAAAAACTATGTTAACCCTGAAGTAGCAACATGTAGGATTATCAGCAACTCTGATCTTAATTTAGAAGAAATTGTATTCCATAAGAATATTTTCCCGGTGCCACCATGACCATTGATGAAGTACAGTTTGCCTTAATCGTTGTGAACAGAGTGCAAAATTACGTCATAATCACCTTTTTGAAATTGATTTAAAGCTTAGTGATTTCTCATGCAAGATCTTCAAAGCATCCCGATCATAATCCACTTTCTCATTCAGTAATCTATTTGATCAATCCCGCGTGGGTGAAGAATCTGGTTGTGGCATTCCATCTATGTCCTTTGGGCTCTTGCCTAATTTTTGCATAAGATCTTCAATTTCAACCAGTGCATATGACTCATTTTGTTTTTTTGTTAGTTTTAGGTTAGGGACCTGAAACCTTTTCCTTTGCAAGTAAAGCATGTCTTCCGAAAGTATTTTTCAATGAGTTTTCCAAAGTTCCGGTACATTGGAAACTTGGTAAAAGATGAGCATTGTGACGAAGAGATTGCGTAACTCATTTTCTGTTACCCAAACCGCGGCCTCAGATAAGAAATCTATCCATTCTCTGTCATCATCCAATAATCCTACAACATAACATGCAGCTTTGAAAGTGGGATATGTCACACCATCTATCGTTCTAATACAGTCAAATGATGTGCTCCCTTTTACAAAATTTAGGAGCATGCGCATATAAAAATGTTCTCCACTTGACGGATGTGCAAAGTAAATTCTACCAACTGCATTCCCCTTTTTCCGTCTGGTCCATAATTTACCCTTGGAATTTTAAACCCAGTGTTGGGGGGATTCTGCGTAAGTCATACTGCGGGCATCCTCATGCTTCCTGTTTGTCTCTCACCATTTCGTGAATTTTGTTTTTTCTATTGAAGGAATATTGAGCACATTTTCAATGCACCTGCTTTTCTCAAATATAATAGTATACTTATTGGGTAGGTGAAAAGGTAGTCGCTCAACTGCTGGTTTCCTATAGTTGATGTTTAATTGAAAAATTATCCAGCGAGCCTCACATGTTGATATGTACCTGATAAAGGTAAACATAAAAGTGATGTAAATATTAAAAATATTTAAATTGAAAAGCTTTCCTGATCATAAAACATACATATTCTAAGTATAAGGTTTAAAAGGCAATATTTTTTTCTTTTACAACACAAAGCACGTACCTACAGTCAAGGTATGCTTTAATTTCATCCCGCTCGTTGACGGTCGCAATCATCGCGGTTGCTCTATATGGTCCTTTGTTAATATATTTGAATAAATATAGAATTGATATTGTATTGTTACAAAGTTAAATATTAATATGAGCATCAAATTTGACTGATAATTTTCTGTTGTGAGGGATGACGTAATGATTGTCCAGGAATGTGGCCTTTTTTCCATAGTAATTCCTGTATTCCTGTGCTTATAAATTGAGAACCCATCTTCTCCAATTATGGTGGCGTCATTAAATTTCTTTGGAAAAAATTTGGTTCATTTTCTCTACTGCATACAAGGAGAGGATATATTAGCTTGACCACATGGCCCGTGAAGCATAAATTTCTTGACCGCGTTATAGGCATCAGGGTCGATATTGATGTCCGGTATCTCTGCACTTATTATGGTGTCAATATATTTTGGAGAAGGATTTTTCATTGATGGGTGTAAGAATAGCAGGATGTGCGCACGGGGTAAACCCCTTTTTTGGAACTTTGTGGTGTATAACACTGCACCAACATTTTGATACTATCAGAATGGAATAAACAAATAAAGCGGATTTGGTACTTAAATACCGGTTGATAAAAAATTTGATATAAAAAAAGAAAACTTACATGCCATGACTTTTCCAAATGGTTATTCTTTTTTGATATAGTGTATGAGTTGCTGAAACTTTATCTCAAATACTCGACACACAATATCAACTCTATCAGAGATTTTTTTTGACCGACTAGGCCAAGCATGCCATTAATCTCTTTTCATTTTGGATTACATTTGAATATAATGAACAAATCCGGATAGCCTACCCATCGATAAATTGCCATTGCATCTTGGTAATTCTGAGCCCTGTAGCATGGACCTCTAGTGCGTGATGATGGCAAGATGACTGATTTTCCTATCGTGAAGCTGTTTGAGTCCCCATGATGCATCACATCCATCAAGCCTGAGTATAATTATGTCCTGAGTTCACTTTAATTGGTTCGAACCCACCTAAATCTTTCTTGCTCAACTGTCATATAAGTGTCGACTATATATTGTTGCAATAGGCGTCATGCTAAAAGTAAGGTATGTCCCTCATTGGACCTTTGTTGGAGTCTGAGAAAATAATACTGGCACATTGACAACACCTGTTTTTTAGAAGTTTGCGAGCCCCTTCCTGCTAAAGATATACCCAGCCTGTAGCCATCTTCTTCATAAGGATAAATTAAGGGATATTCCATTGACATATAACTTGGGTAACTCATAAATGTGTGCAACCTCTTTAGTACGGTGGCACACAATAACGCCACACTCAAATTTCTTCTCGGTGAGCTCACCCACTATCAAGCCTCCCACTTCAGATTCCGTTGGGATGTTATATTATATACCATCCCTGGTACGGGCCACAGGCAGCCGAAAATGAAAAGTGGTTTAAGGTTGTTCTTCGAACATGTTTCTTGATAAGATCTCACCAAATTGCTATACTTGTCTAACATTTTTGACAGACCCCGGACAATACTTTCGTCAATAGCTGGACCTCTCTCTGGATTTCGCAGTTTGTTAATTCTATTACTAATCTCATGATCAGTATTATATATGTAGAGCTGGGCAAACAGGGGCTTTTTACCTGCTGGTGGGAATAATAAGCTTGTGTTGTGATAAATCTGTCCACCAGCACGGAACACATAAGGTCTCCTTGAATTGTTTATTAATCTATCAACTTGGACTCCCAGTGAAGCGACAACAAACTTGGAGTTGTAAGGCCGTATATTCTGCCTGAAATTGGTACCTTGCTGTCCAGAATTTGGGCCAAGAAGATGTTTGAGTAAAGCGGGTGATTCTTTTAAGAGTGGTAGCTTTACGCGTCCTTCTTCACAATAAAAGGTGAATTGTGGGTTGGAGGTGTGACTGTTTCTTTTAATCCGCTCTCCATACCATAGCGGAGCGCCGCATTGTATGTAGTTTCGCCCGAGTGGTCCGAAATACGATGAAAGTGCTCGTTCAGCTCCAGTTTTATAGTAATCGGAGAATATATGAACAATAAGTTTTTTTGTTATGATGCTTGCGGAACATGTGTTAGGCGCCAAACCTTATCCAATTAACAAATTTGATTAATTAAGCTAGTGCCTGCAGCCCAATTCGTAGAGGTATTGCTTGGCCCTGCATCAGCGGTTATTAGTGGTCCATTCATGGTATTGTTCACTGTGCCTGTGAGCGATGGTACTCTTGGTAGTCTGGTCCTTTGTTCTGGAAATAAATGGATCAACTAGATAGATTTAAAACATATAGAAAGAGCTTCAAGACCCAAAATGTGTATTAAAATACCTGACTGAGCCTGGTAAGCTCTTGGCACTGCTCGCTTGGCCAATGTGTGGTGCATTGGCAAAGAAGATTCAGCTCTGAAATCTGAAACAGGTTCAAGAGTGATGAATATGTATATCCTATGCACAAGGAGCCCAAGTTAATTTGCAGGTAGGCGAGGTATAGTTGCATGAGCTTCAAATTTTTCATTAGTTTTTAATAAGATTTGAACACATTGTTGTCTACTACTTTAATAAGCAAGTTGCAAAATTATTTGGCTAAATAGCACAACCTACTAAGATGTTAATAATCGAACTATAAGTTGTTGATTTATTCAAGTAGCCTGAATACTGAAAATAGTATTATGATCGACACCACAAGTCTTACAATCACTGATTATTTGGAGGTTTTTTGTATTATTGAAGCTCCGATTTTATCAATTAAATTCCTGTCAACTAAACTATATAGCTATTTCAACTATATACGCCACTACCAATACTTAAAATAGTGTGATATAGACTAAATGATAATATGTACCTCAATTGAGCACTACAATGACTGGTTTGCAGTGGTTACCGGCCGATTTTACAAGCTCCTGTTAATATTACAAGCTAACTGGTCACCTAACTTATCATCTTCTTCCATGTTCTTTATCAGTTTTTTTTGTTCACTGCAAGTTTTGGAATTTATAGTATTGCAATATTATAATTGTGATGCGAGTTGGCCATGTTAGTGTCTGTATTTTTATATCAACCAGACTTGAAAGAAATATCATTCTTAAATAATAATAAGTAGTTAAGTGTGGAAGTTCATTCCTAGTTATTAAATCAATGGTAATACCATTTGATGGCGCAAGTTCAGTGCAATGGCATGAAATCAGGAGTAGTGAGGGATGCTGCAAGCACATTTGCATCATGTGCATTGCTGAGAAGTAATGCAATCCTTGGTTAGTCTGTAGCTTTCTACTAAGTATAATAATTTTTCTTCTCATCCTTGCTTGTTTGGCAATCCTTTTTTTTCTGCAAAGCAGTGTGAATGTTTCCATCGGGGGAGTTAGCTATCATCTGCCACTTACGGTGGACTTTGAGAGCCCTTTTGTGCCACGTTATGGAAGATAAAAAGCGGCGGAAACTTTTGTTCTGCAGGCAGAGAGCACCCAAAGGGCTATAATCCTTGTTAGTAGGAAGAAATGACTCCATTGGCTCTACCTATTTTATTTACCGCCTAAAGATGTTGGACCACATAGACTAAATATTTTGTGAACAAATCTTTCAGCACCGAAACAGAGAAGGGTGAGTCAAACATGTTTTAGTTAAACTGTTGATGTTTTAAATTCTAACATATCACACTGTATCTATCTGAGTACATAAATTATAATCATATGACCTACATATATACACATTTTCAAGCACCAATATACTGAGGAACAAATCACCATTTTTACCTTAATATATGATACCCTATTTATAAATAAATGAGAGAATTTTAAAATTATGAGAAATCAGATATAAAATTAATTTTTTTCCTTATTTATTATTGTATGTAAGCTCAAATATATTGATATAAAATATTGACATATAATTTATTAGAATGCACATAATTCATTAGCATGTTAATTTTAATATTTTACTTTAATTCTAAAAAGTATTGGGATCCTATTTTACATTTTACCAAGGCAAATGGTAACAAATATTTTTTAAGTCTATTTTCTACTTTAATGTTTTAATTAAAACCTAGTTTTTACTTATATCTAAAATAATCCAATTTTTATATATGGGAGACTTAATTAAATTTTTTTAATCTTAGGTGAGTACTGTAACCTTGATATAAAATATTTGTACACCAATTTGATTCTAATTTATGGGAGCTTTGATTAAAAAATTTCTGACATAAAATATGGGTACATAATCAATTATCATGTATATAATTTATCAGGATGTTACCTTAATCTTAAAAAGCAAGTTATTTTACATCTGACCAAAGTAAAGGGCTACCAAGATTTATTCCTAAATGACTATTTTTTACACCTATATCATAGATAAACTGTTAGGAATATGGTGTAGACTTGATGATATTTTACCAAAACACCTTAGTAGATTTAATTAAGTGTGATTGTAGCTTTCAACAGATAATCTCATTCTGTCATCCGTTGAAAGAGTAGCTTATGTTTAAATAAGTTTTTGTAGAACATTCATGTGTACTGTAATATCTTAGAGAATTAGATATTGTAGGAGATTCTAAGTCATGTTGACTACAAAAATGATATGCAAAATAGGTTGGCTAATTGTATATATTAGATGCTTTGTAATTTTGTATAAGTGAAATTGAGTCAACTGCTATGGAAATACTTACAACGGATGTTTTTACAAGGCTTCGACGGATGACCCAACTCTCATTCAATGGATGATCCAATTGAGTCTCGACGGATACCAAATTCAAATAGGAGTTGATAGTGACTTGACAGTCACATGGGTTGATTGTATACAAAAGGAATGTGGCAGCCTAATAGCAGGATTTTGAGAACAAAGAAGCATTTCCATTTTCATGCCAACTTGAAGAAATACAAAGATGCTCGATGGAGAAATAAAGAAACATGTGATTAGACTTAGATAATTTTGTTTTATTTTTTTGTCTTTTTCACATGTAACTTGGTGATATTTAAACCAAGAGTAGCAAGTAGAAAAATATTGATCGAAAGAACTAAGAAATAGATAAGGCATAATATGTTAAGAATTTCTTAGTTCTCTCTTTGTAAATTTATTTGTAAGTAGTTGTGTGCATTCTAGCATCACAGAGTTCTCAATCAATATATATCTCTGGTGGAAAGTTCAATCCATCAGAAAGTTTTAAATCTCTGTGTTTAGTAACTTTGTGTTTTGAATACATTCATATTTCATTTCGCACACTTGCATATTCAAACACTGATATATTTTGATAAAGTAGTTTATTAAATTTCGAAAAAAAATCAGAATTCCATTCAACCCCCACCCCTTTTTGTAATTCTGTAGTTAGATTGTCTGGGAATAATAATTAGTATCAGAGCAAGCTCTTGACACACTAAGAGTTTAAGGATCAAAATAACTATCAACATGAGCAGGAAGGATGTTGGAGTGAAGATCCATTTTCTGGATAAAGACAACTATCACCACTTGAAGGTGAAAATGCACTTGCATCTGCTCTCTCAAGATGAAAGATATGTTGATTGCATTGAGAAAGGCCCTCATATTCCTCGAAGAGCTGCTACAGATGCTGATGGAGCTGTAGGCATTGAGAAAAGTATTCCAAAGCCACAATCAGAATGGACATATGAAGACATTGAGCAAGTGCACAAAGACAAAAATGCTATAAACATTTTGTTCAATGGTCTTGATGGAGACATGTTTGACAATGTCATCACCTGCAAAACTGCTAAAGATATTTGGGATACAATTCAAATCATATGTGATGGAACTGAACAAGTGAGGGAAAACAAGATGCAACTTCTAATCCAGCAGTATAAGCACTTTCATTGTGAAGACAGTGGATCTTTGAGTGACATCTTTAGTAGATTTCAAAAACTACTAAATGCACTAAAGCTGCATGGAAGAGTCTATCAGACAAAAGATTCAAACCTGAAATTCCTTAGATCTCTACCAAAGGAATGGAAGCCTATGACTGTCTCTCTCAGAAATTCTCAAGATTACAAGGAAATTACTTTGGAGAGACCGTATGGCATTATAAAAACTTATGAATTTGATTTGGAACAAGACGATCAGATAGAGAAAGGAAGGAAGAAGGGAGGATCTATAACCTTGGTAGCTGAACAAGAGAGAGTGAAAGATATGAAGGTTGAAGTTGTGGAATCTGCACCAAACTCTAGGGTTTGTAAAGGCAAAGGAAAAGGGCTAGTGGATGAGCATGAAGATCATCTGAGTTAGGATGAAATGGAGGATATAAATGAACATCTAGCTTTTCTATCAAGAAGGTTTTCCAAGCTCAAATTCAAAAAGAATTTTGGAGCAGCCAAGCCAAATAGAAACATGGTGGATAAATCCAAATTCAAATGTTTCAAATATGGCTTGAGCGGTCATTTTGTAAGTGAATGCAGAAAGTATCACTACAAGAAAAAGGTGAATAGACGTCATATGTTAGACATCGGTCGAATGTGCCACCGATGTCTAAACTGTTATAGACATCATCCCGCGAAAATGCGATGTCTATGTTGTGAATAGACATCGCTTTATTTAGAACCGATGTCTATATTTTGAAAAAAAAAATGAACGCGGCAAACTTCCCCCCCCCCCTTAACAAATTCACTCTCCCTCTCTTCAGACAAATTAATTAAAAAAATCTAAACTAAAAACTAAAAATGCCATCTCTCTCACAAACTCTCTCTCCCTCGTCAATCTCTCTCAAACTCTCTCTCCCTCTCCCTCTCCCGTCACCGGTTCTCTCCCACCCATACTCTCTCTCTCCCTCACTCTCCCTCTCTCTCACTCACCATCTCTCTCTCGTCCGTCTCAATCTCTCTCTAAACTACACAAACTGTCTCTCTCACTCTCTCACTCTCAAACTCTCACCGGAGTCTCGCCGTTGTTTTGCCGTGGTCTCGGTCGTACTCTCTCCGACCTCTCGCGGCTGCTGCAATCTACTCAACCAAAGCAACTGCGCTCACTCTTTGTACTCTCACATTTGCACTCAAATTAGGTTTATTTCTCCTCCTTTTTTATTTTGTAAACTTGAATTACCCTGCATGTTAACCATTAATTTAGAATTTTGAAAACCCTGGATTTGAAAATTGTGTGTTTTTTAAATTGAAACCCTAGATTTTAAAATTGGGGGGTTTTAAAATTGAAACAATAATTTATACTAGGTGGATGTTGCTCTGTAATTATCTTGTTGCTTGTAAATTTTGGTTTTGATTTTATATTTGTTTAATTTTAATTGTGCTTAATTGTATCTCTCTGTTTTGACATCTGTAATTACTTATAGGATAATTGTATTTTAATTGTATCTCTCTGTTTTTCAATGTTGTTCTGTTAGCAATGAATTAGGATAGTGGTACAAAAACAATGATAACAATTTTTTCAATTGTTATCCTAATTTATGTTTGATATTTATGTTTTACTTGTTTTATTTTAAAATTAGATAGTGGTACAAAAAAATAGTAGGAATATAATAAATAATATTAATCATATAAGTTATAAGACTGAAATTTTAGTGATATACCAGGTGGTTTTATATGGACAAGTCTTGGATAAAAGCCGATAGGGATTCTTTGCAATATGAGATTGGTGTCGAAAATTTCTTGATATTTGCCGAGGAAAATGCTAAAAACCCAAAAAAAAATACCGTGCCCTTGTGCACGCTGTGTTAACTTCAAAAAATTTACTGTCAAGATAATCAGGGGTCATCTTTATGAATCTGGTTTTAGTTTAGGATATTTGGATTGGATTTGGCATGGAGAAGGGGTTGCTAGTAGTACTAAGTCATCAGTTGGTAGTACTTGTCCTGCTAAAAAGCCCACACTCCCTTCAGAAACATATAATGTATGTCAAGCAACATATAATGATGATGAAGATTGGGATAATGAATCTGATGACTTTAAGAGGTATGTTACTGATGCGGAACAACCTCTTTTTGAGGGAAGCGAGTGCACTAAACTAGAGTCAGTCCTCAAATTACATAATTGGAAGGCTAGTTTGGAGTTAGTGATAAAGCCTTTATCGATCTTTTTGAATCCGTTGGCTCTTTTCTTCCTAAAGACCATGTGCTTCCGGGTAGTATGTATGAAGCTAAGAAAACCTTAACTGATTTAGGACTTGAGTATGTCAAAATCCATGCTTGTCCAAATAACTGCTTGTTATACAGGGGACCAGCTGCCGAGTCTTTATCAGAGTGTCCCAAATGCCATCTTTCTCGCTGGAAAATTAGGAAAGATGGTAAAGTTAGGGTTAATGTTCCAGCTAAAGTGATGTGGTATTTTCCGATAATCCCTAGATTTAAACGACTGTTTAAATCTGTTGCTACTGCTAAATTAATGAGTTGGCATGCGGAGAATCGATCTAAAGATAGAAAGATGTGTCATCCATCTGATTCTCCTGCTTGGCGAAATGTAGATTGTAGGTGGCCCGAGTTCGGTAGCGAGGCTAGAAATATACGCTTAGGATTAGCGGTCGATGGTATAAATCCACACAACAATGGATTAAACAATCGGTATAGCTGTTGGTCGGTCATGTTAGTAATGTATAATCTTCCTCCATGGTTATGCATGAAGAGGAAGTTTATGATGTTATCAATATTGATTTCTGGCCCGTATGAGCCTGGAAATAACATTGACATATATCTACAACCAATGATCGCTGATTTAAAAAAATTATGGGAGGAAGGGGAACCAAATGTGTATGATGCACATAGAAAATCTTTCTTCACTTTAAAGGCAGTTCTGATGTGGACAGTAAACGACTTCCCGGGATACGAAAATCTGTCAGGCTGCATAAATAAGGGGTATAAGGCTTGTCCAGTATGTGGTGATAACACTGTCGCTAGATATTTAAGTCATAGTAGGAAAATGTGTTATCTAGGCCATCGTCGGTATTTAGATGAGCATCATCCTTATAGGAGGCAGCGGGTAGCATTTGATGGACAACAAGAACTTGGTTACGCACCTAAGCCACTTAGCGGAGAAGAAGTGTTAATGCAACAGCAGCAACTTGAATTTAGTTTTGGTAAGGGGGAAGGCGAAAAAGGTAGAGTATGCATGGAAAAAGAAATCAATTTTCTTTGAATTGGAATATTGGAAATTTCACCACGTGCGTCACTGTTTAGATGTTATGCACATCGAGAAGAATGTGTGCGATAATATAATTGGGACACTACTTAATATGAAATACAAGACTAAGGACAGTGTTGCCTCTCTTCTTGATATGATTGATATGGGTGTAAGGACTGATTTAGCTCCTAAAATAGGTGAAAAGAGGACATACTTACCTCCTTCCCCTTTTACTTTGTCTAAAAAAGAAAAAAAAACTATGTCGATATCATTGTCTAATATGAAACTTCCATATGGACATGCATAAAATATCAGAAACTGTGTATCACTGATTGATATGAAGTTGTATGGGCTGAAGTCGCACGACTGCCATATCCTACTCCAGCAGTTACTACCGGTTTGTATTCGTTCCGTGCTTCCAAAAAATGTTAAGGTAAGTATAATAAGATTGTGCTTTTTTTTCAACTCCTTGTGCAACAAAGTCGTAGATGTGTAAAAATTGAGTAAACTCCAAGAAGATTTGATTTTGACCTTATGTGAGTTGGAAAAAATATTCCCTCCATCCTTTTTGGATGTTATGGTACATCTCACAGTCCATTTAGTAAGGGAATTGCGGTTATGCGGACCATTTTTTTATAGATGGATGTTTCCATTTGAAAGATTTAATAAAATATTAAAGAGCTATGTCCGAAACCGATTTTATCCGGAAGGTTGTATAGCTGAAGGCTATCTGAAGGAAGAATCAGCCGAGTTTTGCACGGGGTTCTTTAGCGAGAGTAGTAGAACTGCAAGTCATCAGAAAGATGATGACAAGTTTTCCGGTCCAGTAGGTCGTGTGACAATGAAGTCTGTTGCCGAAAAAGAACGAGATGAGGCACATCTTGCGGTCCTTCTTAATAATCCTGAAGTGGAACCATACGTTCGGTAAGTAAAATATTTATAAGTATATTTATAAGTGTATTATTTATTTTTAGTAGGTGGCTCATTCTATGTACTTGTAATATTTTCAGATTGCATAAGGAACACTTGGAAAGAATTTACCAAGGAAAAAAGAAGAGTGTACAGTGGCTTTTGGGAGAGCACAATCGACAATTTCCCGATTGGTTTCAACAAAAAGTTAGTTTATATTCTTTTTTTATTTTATTACAAATTTATGCAAGTCATGCATTTAATTGAAATTAACTTTTATGCATCCTTACTTTACTCGTAGGTAAGTATAGAAATGAGGGAAAATTCTGAAGCCGTGTCTGAAACAATTAGATGGTTGGCTGGAAAGCCTTCATTTTCAGTGCTGACGTACGAAGGCTATATTGTTGACGGGGTCCGTTACCATACGAAGGAGCGAGATAATGCTAGGGTAGTTCGAAATAGTGGTGTTTCATTAGTTGCTAGGACAGTCCAAGTGTCTAGTGCTAAGGATGTAAAACCCGTAGAGTGTGAGTTAACATTCTACGGGATTGTACAAGAAATCTGGGACTTAGATTACCACGCATTCAAGGCCCCTTTATTTTTGTGTACATGGGCAGCCACTGATAGAGGAGTCAAGTTTGATGATCTTGGTTTTACGCTCGTGAACTTCAATCGACCAGGCCACAAACAGGACAAATTTGCCTCTATTGACCAAGTCAGCCAAGTTTTTTATGTCGAGGATCCATGTGATGCGAATTGGTCAGTTGTGTTATCGTCAACAACTCGAGATTATCATGACGTGTACAATGAAGATGTGGAAGAAGAGACCTCCTGGAATCCTCCCCCATTCTGTTATGATATCCCTATGTGTGATCCTACTACTTGTGATGATGATGCAAGTGTTAGCAATAAAAGGCAAAATGTAGAGGGTATTTGGGTGAAAAAGTCATAGAATTATAATTATTATGACTTGTACTTATTTAATTAGTTGTATTAAAATTAAATTTCAATGAACTCTCTTTTTTGGCTCCCTGATTACACTTTGTAGTTATAATTATTGTATTATGTGATAGAATTATGTGTATTTGCACCTTATTGGCTCCCTGATTATCATGACTTGTACTTGCACTTTATTTCATTATAATGTTTTGATTTTTCTTTAAGTGTAATGTTATAATTATTTTGCTTTTTCATAATAATTAGCCTTAAATTTTAGGTATTTTTCATAATAATTAGCCTTGAAGTTATGTTAGAATTCTAGGTATTTTTCATAATAATTAGCCTTAAATTTTGCATAATATTGTGGAATTATAGCATAACTGTGTACTTGTTTTAATTATGATAGCTTGTCCAGATTGAAGGAAGACGAGATAAATGGCACCGAAAAAGCAAAAGAAATCAGCAAAGGCAGGCTCAAAAAATAAAACAGAAAATGCATCAGAACCCGAGGTTAGAGCATCTGGTACTTGTGATAATCATGAACCTGAGGTATCAGAACCTCAACTGGAGGAGTCTGAGCAACCCGCAGTTACCTCAACTGGTGCAGTGACAAGAAGTTCTCGAGGTACTCGAGGGGTATGCGCAATGCACATAGTAATTGTGAAGAAAGCGCGTGGGAAAAAATTTAAAGTCACATGTGATCACTGGGGAATTCCTAACGGGGAAACCAGGGCCCGACTGCAGTCCTATATCGGTATGTTGGCCAGGACTACAATTCCAATTGATATTGCTAATTGGACAAGTGTAGATCCTGAATTAAAATCAAAGATTTGGATATATATTCAGGTACTCCACAACCCCTTCAATTTTTTTGCACTTGTTCTGTTAATTTCTTAATTTGAAATTGTTATTATTTCTTGTGTTTTTTGCCAGTCAACATTCAAAGTTAGTCCACAATGTGAGGACATTGTCCTAAAGTCTGCGAGCTCTAAATGGCGATAATTTAAAACCGATTTGATGAGGAAGTTTGTGCTTCCATTTGTTGGAGACAAGAAGAAACTGAATAAGCCACCAAAGAGATATGCTTTTGTCAGTAAGTCAACATGGAAGAATTTTGTGAAGCAAAGGACTGATCCTAGTTGGACGGTATATTTTATTTTATTGGACTTTTGTAATTCTCCAATTATTTTTCCCTTTCCTGTTAATTTTGCACATCAGTTTATGTAATTCTATAAATTTGTTTGTAGGGAATTCATGAAGCGCAGAGTGAAAGGGTTTCGCAGAGAAAGTATCACCATCGTTTGTCTAGAAAGGGCTATATTGGTCTAAAGGAAGACGAAGTAAGAATAAAGTCATTACTGTCTTATTAAAAATATTGCATTTTTAATATTTTGCTGTACATTTTGAACAGATCAAAAAAGGAAAGTTGCAACCGGAAGAAGAACCCGATAAAGCAATTTTTTGGCAAAAAGCTCGGAAGCGGAAAAATGGCGAAGAGGTCGAAGAGGTCGATGAAGACCTGGCTGCTGTATGCGAAAAAATTGTAAGTGTTCATGTATGATTATGTTAATCATGTTGGATTTTTTAATTATTTTCATACTTAGTATTGTTTTTTAATTATCGGCATGGTTGTTTTATTATTATGTTAATCCTGTTGGATTTTTTTAATTATTTTCATACTTAGTTTTTTTTTAATTATCGGCATGGCTGTTATATCATCATGTTAATCCTGTTGGATTTTTTTAATTATTTTCATACTTAGTATTGTTTTTTAATTATCGGCATGGTTGTTGTATCATCATGTTATGCTTAGTATTGTTTTTTAATTATCGACATGGTTGTTGTATCATCATGTTATGCTTAGTATTGTTTTTTAATTATCGACATGGTTGTTAATACTTCTGTAATTTTTTGCAATATCAATAGAATGCTCTATTGGAAAAAAAAAGAGAAGGGTGAAATAAAATTTTCTGGAGGTGAAGACGTTCTGACTACAGCTTTGGACAGTCGTGAACATTCAGGAAGGGTTCGGGCTGTTGGCGGGTAAGTATCTCCAAAACAGTACTTTAAGCTGCCTAGAGAGAAAAAGATTCGAATCACGAAGAAAGAGTTGATGGCGCGTGATCGAGAAAGAGATGAAAATTTTGATAAAAAGACACAGGCTCTTGAGGCAGAGATTATTGAGTTGAAGGCAATGATGGCTTCAGGGATCGCTCTTCACTCCCCCCCAATCATGTCGGAAAAGGCAAGTCATCAGGTAGAAAAAGCATTTGTAGTGGCATGCAGTGATGATGATGACGACGTTGATGAATGTGTTCCAACACCTACACCTCCCGGAGTTTTAGTAATTTATCAATAACTTAGTATTTTTTTTAATTATTATTATGCAGTAATGATTTCTTTTTAACTTGGTACTTTATATTTCGTATTTATGTTTGGTTTTTTTTGTATGTATTAGGGGCGGAGATCGTGTGAGCTATCCGTCAACACGATAAACAACAAGGTTGCTTTTGGTATGGTGTACCCTGGCAAGGATAAAGTAAAAGTGCATGGAATCGATATACCACTTGGACATAAGTGTGTATCTGTCGATGGGCTACTCAAACCAGATGCGTTACTTCCGGTGCTGGTACGTGGCGAAATGGTGACAGTCCGCGATGCACTTGGCTCCTTTTTAGCATGGCCTGAAGGACTAATCAGCTACACAACTCCAGCGGTATGAGGATATTTAAATTGTTGTCTGGATTTTAAAATTAAAAAATGCTTTTATCTGTATTTCAAATTTTGATAGTTTAATTGTCTACAGATTAAGAAAAAAGAACGAAAGCGGCCAGGTACAAAGCCAGGTCTAGATTTGAATAATTTGAAGTCGGATTTTTTGGAAGCAAAGCCAAGTGCAAAAGTGCCAAAAGACTTTAACTTACTCTATAAGCATGCTGTTATATGGATGAAGACTACTGGGGTTTCGATACAAATTAAATGCGAAAAAGAAGTGTTTGGACATGAAAAAGTAATTTACTTGTTACATGAGAATGTTCAGGCGGTGTTGGAGTTTGAAATACTAGGGCAAGCTGTACTTGCATCTTACATGACGTAAGTTTCTTTTTTTTTCCTTTTTTTAATTTTAGTAATTTTACAGTTCAGGTTTGTTTAATTATGTCTTTTGGTAGGTACTTGCATTCTGAGATGAGTGAACGGCCAGAATTGGCGGAGCGTTTGCTTTCATTGATCCAGGATCCACTTATTACTTGAATGCAGAATTTGAAACTTAAATCGTGAACCGGTTGAAAGAGGGTAACCCGGATCGACTATTCTTCTTGCCGTACAATCAGAAGTAAGTTCTTACTTTATGATATTAAAAAGCTGAATAGTACGTAAACTAGTATATAATGTGTGAAATTTGTCTTTGACATGTTTTTTAATAAAAACAGTATGCATTGGATTTTGGCCATTATTTGGGGAGGTGAAATATATTTTCTTAATCCTCTCCCTCACCCAGTATAGTTTCCAGATCTAGAAAAGGCATTATCGAGGTAATTTTGTTTTTTCTGCAATATTTGATGAGAACTTTTGATAATCTGTGATCTTATATCAGTTTATTTAAATGATGCAGGGCATTGAAAAGTTTTAATTCTGAAACTTGTAGGGGCAATCACAAGCCATCCAAAGCAAAATTTCTAAGTGTAAGCGCTTTTTTGTGCTTTCGTAATTATGGTTAATAAGTAGTTTAGTTCAATTGTAATTTTTTGTTTTGGAACAGGGGTCTCCTAAGCAACCTGGTGGCACGGAATGCGCTTATGTAGTCATGTGCTACATGAAAGAAATCATCAACGACACTAGATTGACTTTTACTACAAAGGTGTGCATCCTTGTTTTGGTATTGGGATTATATAAAAGTCCACTTTTCATTTTATAAAAATAAAGTTTGTTTGAATTTTTCAGTGGCTACAGAAGACTCGCATGTGTTACACCGAGGAGCAACTTGATGAAGTACGTGTTGAAGCTCTCGGATACATCCAAGAGCACATCTAAACAGTTTCCAGTGCTACTTTAGTTTTGGACAGGTTATGTAGATCTGAACATTTGATATTATGGTTGTGGACTAGCTAGTGCATGTAGTTATTTAGGAGTTGGTTTTGCGGATTGGTAGATGTTTATTTTGCGGATTGGTAGATGTTGGTTATCCGGATTGATGATGTCGATTTTGCGGATTGATATTTGTTGGATGTATGTTGTGAATGGTATTTATGGCCGGATTGCGGATATTGCAAGTGCGCGTGCAATTTTAAAATTTTGTGTTTGCGTATATAGACATTAGTTTTATTTATGATGCCTTGAAAAGTAATGTCTATTGGTAACATCCGCATCATATTTTTTATAAAACTGATGTCTAAAACTTTTATTAACATCAATTTTTTCATTGCAAAAGCAATGTCTACAAATATAATATACATCACTTCTATAAATAAAAAGATGATGTTGAAAATAGGTATAGACATCAGGCAAAAATGATGTCTAAACAATACATATAAATCAGTTCTAAAATAATAAAATTGATGTCTTTATACTGTTAGGTCACACACACTGTAGAGGGGGTGAATACAGTGTAAAGTACAATCAAATCGAACTTTAATATCACAAGTAACAGAAAACAAACTTTATTGAAACAATAAACTATGTTACAGTATGGAACTGTGACCTCTCAGTGATGAACAAATATCACGAGAGCTGCTAGGGTTACAATGAATAATCTTCTCGCATATGATAACACTTATAGTGTAAACCCTATGTCTGTGTTTATATACTACACAGTTACAAGATAATCGCTAATTGATATGGAATATAATTCTGCTTCGTAAAATATATCAATCAGATATCTTTTCTTCCAAGTATTCTATTATTCATAGAACTCCTTCTTCATGCATATCTCTTCTTATGTTTATCTCGATCTTCTTTCCTTTAATCAGCTACTATCCTTATCTGAACATACTTCAGCACTTAAGTTCTGATATCCATCTTCTGATGATTATCTCCTGATAATATAAGTACTGATATCCTTAAGTCCTGACTTCCAGTAAGTACTGATTTATCCTGTTTAAGTAAGATCTGAAAACTAAACATAAATCATATTAGCCATGACATTATCAAATATATCTAACAATCTCCCCCAACTTGTAAATTAGCATAATATACAAGTTTAACATATATTTGATGATGTCAAAAACATTAAGTACAAATGCATGAGAATTAGACTAGATAACTACAACTTACAGTCCTTAAAGCTTTACCAACATTTAACTTCTGATAACAGCTTCAGTCTGTACAAATATCAGAATTTAATCAGTTGTAGATCTTGACTTCGCTTCATCTTCTAATCACTCTGATGTCAGGAGTAGATCTGAGATAGTTCTTCAACAAACATCTCTCAGCATATCTAAGTTCATCAATCATCCTCCTTTTAGCATCTTTAAACTCTGCATTATCTTCACCAATTTGAAAGATTGCAGCCCTGAGATCATTAATCTTTGCTTTTCTTATATCCTGATCTAGTCTGATCAAATAAGCTTTATCAAACTCAAGATTGAATTCCATAGCCCTGTAACCCGGAAAGGTAGTTATAATTTGAGCAGTGTTGGGTTTCATTTCAACTATATCACCCTTGTAATGTCTGTACTTTGGAACATATGTCCTGTCAGACTTAACAGAATAAAGCCTTTTCTGTCTTTGAATCTGATCCTTCAAATAGTTTGCAGCACTTTCTGTCAATCTGTCATTCACTTGAAGTAAGAATAGTACATGCTCCAATTCTTCAAAATACTTCAAAGGAATGGCATTTTGCCTTATATGATAAACCCTACCATCTGTCATGAAGTACAACAAGATGTGTTCTTTCAAGTAGGTATGGTAAACCATTTGTACAGATTCCAGTTGATTCAATCTCTCAGGAGTTGCTCCAATACCTGGTTCACTCAAGGAAGTTGGATCATTGGTAGTGTTCTGTATTCTTCTTTCATCAGCACTTCCCAATCTAGTTTTATCTCTTGATTCCTTTCCAGTAACTACTCTTGCTTCAAAACCACTTGCAGCAGTCTTCAAAGGTTGAGTCTGTTTTGCTTTAGTGAATCCTGGTAGGAGTGTCTTTGATCTATCTTCTGATATCAAGTTAACTTGAGCTATGTCAGAGGTTACTTGCTTCTTTGGAATATCAGAACTTACTGTCTCTTGACTCTGAACAACTTGAGCCATGTCAGAGGTTGTTTTAAGAACTTTTCTTGAAGTCAGAGCAAGATCATCCTTTTCATCAGTGATTTCTTCATTCTCAGGAGGCACATAAACCTTGATAGGTTCACCAACCTTTTCTTTACCCTTGGATCTTGGATCTATCTGCGGTTGTGATTTAGCCAATGTTGCTTCAGTATTTGTCCTTTCTTTTATCACAATGCCTTTGAGTTTTGGAAGTGTCTTTTTACCAGAAGCTTCAGATTTAGATGTGACTTTTTCTGATTTAAGTCTGGCTTCTTCTTCCATTAAACTCTCCAAGTCCATTCCTGGATTTTCCTGAAAAAATAACTGTCTTGACATTTCTTCATCAAGATTTAAAAGTTCATCAGAACTTATCCTTTTACCAGTAGCAGAACTAATTCTTTTTCCAGCATCAGAACTTGTCCTGTGACTTGTGATTTCAGCTTTTCTTGATGAGAAACCTCTACCTTGACTATGACCTCTACCCATTCCAGAGTTTCCTTGGTCATCCTTTTCATCATCCTTCCCTTTCAGTGTCTTGGCAGTCTTGCATTTGGACTTAATTACTCTCTCCCCTTTTTGGCATCAGCAGGTAGTAGAAGAGAGACAAGCAATTCCACTGAGGCTTGGATTTCAGTAAGTTGAGATTGCTGAGAAGCTTGATTTTTCAGAATATCATCAATCTGAGCTTGTTATTTCTCTTGAGTCTTCTCAATATAAGCAATCCTGTCAAAGGTAGGTTGGAAGAACTTTTTCTTGTCAATTTTCTGAATTTGGTCCTGTTTGATGAATTCTTCCTGAATCTTGTGTAGCTCTGCATGAGTAGTTGAATGGAGACCTTATAGATGTTTAGTACTCAATGCAGTGACTCTAAGCTGGGTTTTGAAATCATCAGTATTTAACATCTCATCAGATTTTGTCAATTGCTCAGCCAGATTCTTTGCAGATGGAACACAAGTAATTGAGTTCCATTCCTTAGTCCACTCCTGACCAGCAGGAGTTTCACTCCAAGGCACTGGTGCTTCTCTGGTAACAAACTTCTTAACAAGTTCAGATTTAAGAACTGTTTGTTGAGGGGCATGTACTGAAGGACCTGCTTCATCAGTATCTGCTTGTAGAGCAGCATCACCAGTATCTCCAACATTTGCAGCATCAGAACTTACAGAATAAGTATCTTCTGATAGAACAACAGTGTGAGTAGCAATGGAGGCTTCAGCATCCTCTAATTGCTGGTCAGGTTTCAAGTTCTGATCAACAGCCATATCCTGATGCTCACCTATATTCTGATCAGCATCTAGATGCAGAGAAGGTGTAGTATATAATTCTGGAGTTTGAGCAGCATCAGTAACAGGTGTTGTTGATGGATTAGTTGTTGTTGGAGCTTTTAAGTAAAGTACTTCAGGCACAACCAAGGTCTGGATATCAATTTCAGCACTTGTGCCTGGAACAACAGGAGATACAGACTTTTGAACAGGAGACACAGATGGTGTGTTGGCCTTTTCAGTAACAGCTTCCTGAGATGGAGTTGATGGAGAAGTAGGGACTGGAGCAGATTCCTTTTCTTGTGAGATCAGAGATTCCTGATCTCCTTCCTTAGCTGCTGCTTCCTCATCATCTGAAACTGGCCTTTTTGCCCTCTGTTTCTTGTATCTCTTTGAAGATATGGATTCCTTGGGAGTTTCATCAATAGTCATTCATCTAAGCCTTTTGAGAAGCCTAGATCCCCCAATTGCAGAATCCTTCTGAGAAGGAACTTTCTCAGCTTCTTTGACAACAGGTTCTGATGTAGAAACCTGTTCCTCACTGTCAGATTCATCTCTCAAAATAATCCTCCTTCTCTTCTGAGGTGTTTGAGGAACAGTCTTTGTCCTATTAGGCTTGGAAGATGAAGGCTTCACAGGAGGTTCTGAGGATGAGGGTTGAACTGTCTGTGAAGTTAAGAGATATGATCTAAGATATTGCCTTAGTGTAGGTTGAGTAGTATGGGTGGTAGGTGCTGATGGTTATTGTGGTGTTTGGGAGGTTGTTGTTAGGTGGACATCAGGATAAACAGATCTATAGGAATCAGGATCAGCATTTACTAAGATCTGCTTCACAGACTGAGGAATCTGTAAAGGTCTAACCACTGGTTTCTTAGTGTCAGCATTTACCAGGTTATTAAAGTATCATTTTGCAACTTTAAAAGGTGGAGTTGAGGTACTGGTTAGTTGAGGTTCATCAGTACAAAAAGTATATATAAGTTGACAGAATCTAGCAAAGTAGACAACATTTCTATCCCCTGTCATCCTATCCCCAATAAAACCAATTATAGTCGTTGCAAAATCAAAATGAGTTTGGTTTATAATGGCATACCCAATATGCTGACTCATTATGGGGATGGCATCAAAATTCAAACACTTGTTCCCAAAAGCTTTAGTGATGTAGTCGAAGAAGAAGCTCCATTCCCTTCTGATATGAGCCCGTTTCAACTGCCCAAGCTTTGCCAAACTTTGTTCATAACCCAAACTGGCCATTAACTCCTGAAGAGCCGATTCCTCTGGAATTAAAAAAGTACATCCTTCTGGGAGATGTAGAGCCTTGCGTATTGTACCAGGAGTGACTGCATATGAAGAATCACCCACTTCGAAAACAATACTAGGAGTACCATTTGGACCACCATTATCAAAGTTTCCAGTCCTCCAAAGTGTCAAAACTTGTTGGCTTGAGAAGACGGAAGGTTGGGTTAATGCATACCTGATTTCACTGTGTGCAAGAAGGTCTTGCACAAAATGCAATTTAGACGGAGCTTCAGCATTATCAAGAATTACAGCATAGTTGTTTGGAACAAATTTAGCTCCATCAATGATTAAATCCTTTGGTGCCATGAAATTAATCGAGATGGTAAGTGCCTGTTAGGTGTTTGATAGAATGTCTATATAAAAAACCAACGTTAGAAGAAGAAAGAGAGTAAAAGCAAATAGAGAGAAAAAGTGAGAAAGGAAATAAAAGATTAAAAAATCCTCTCTCTGTCTTACTTATACTTTTGAAAAAAAAATGTAACCGTTGGACACCTGTCAGACATGCAGTAAAAACGAATAGTTAATGGGCACGAGAAAACAGTAATCATTACTTACCCACTTGCAATTTTTCAAGGAAAAACCGTTCCACTTACCAAGTTATTCCATTAATCAAGGTGAAACAGTTTTAATTCAAAATTGAAACTGTTCCCACTTATTTAATTATTTTTCACTACAACATCAATATTCTGGAAAAAAAATCCGAGTGAAAATGACCATAATAAATCAGATGAGCAAGTACTGATAAAATAAAATCAGAACTTAAGTTAAAACAGAATTTATATGGTCATCAGAATATGAATATGTATCAGGATTTATCAATGCATTACAAAATATCTCAGAGACAAGATCTTGAAACAAAAACAAATTTCATTAATATATCAAAAGAATACATTCATGAAATTTAAATTATATCAAAACTTGTACAAGATTTCCCTAATCTGCTAAACCTAACGTCAACAGCCTTTATCCTAGCTCAAGAAGCAGGGCAAGGCTGATGATGAAGAAAAACAGGAAGAAGAAAATAAATCATTTCTTCTTCCTACTCTCGACAAACAGAATAGCGAGTCGTATGATTCGCTCTTGCTGGCGGAGAGCTTCCAGCCTTTCCTCCTCCAATCGCTCCAGATGGCGATGGTAGTCCATGTAGAAGAACAGGAGGTGGGTAAGTACCTCCTGGGGAACATAGTCCCATATCTCATCAGGAATGGCAGTGACGTGCCATTCCTGCTGCCAATCGGCATAGCTCAGCTTTATGTTGAAGGTTTCGTAGTTCAAAAACATATTATATCTGACCATGGTATTTTTGATAGAAAAAGTATGAAGATGAGTTTGTGATAAAAGATTTGATGGGAAGGCTGATGTGAAATGGTTGCTTATATAGGCAAGAGAATGCCAGGAGACGCAAGGAAATTTAATGCTTACAGGTAGAATTAATTCTACCTCGTCTCCCCAGACTTGGAAAAAGAAAAACATTCATTGGAAAGAGAAAACATTAAGCTAAATATCAGACAAGGAGTAAAGTCTGATTCACTTCTGTACATCTTAGAAATAAGGCATAACTAAAACTTTGCTAAAGAGCTGTCATTATCCTGAAACCTACTGTTGAATGAGTTCATGCTTGAGTTCACCTCAACTATTGTGTGCTAATTTTGTGCATCTTTTTAAATTCCTTTTTACAGTGGCTTCTCAGTGTAAGTGAGTCACGACTGTTTATCAGAATTTATGCTATTATCAGAGTGTTTCTCCAGTAATCATAGAGTGTGAAAAGTCACCAAGAAAATATTTTATTTGCTTTTCTGATGCATATTACTTAATACCATCAATGCACTTGGGTCTTCCCTTCCACATTTTTACTCTAGATCTCAAAGGAGTACCTGATTTTTAATCCTTATTTCGCTTTCTTTTTCTTTTGATAAGTGAGGTTTATCAGCACTTAGTTCATTCAACAGATTTACTAGCATCAGAACTTAACAGATGAGTAGCACTATTCTAGTTTGTGACTTAGTAATAAGATAGACAAAGTAAACTCAACTAAGCTCAATTATCAGAATTTGCTTGTGTCAATAGATTTCCACAGAAATAATTACTTCTTACATGGGATCCCTTGTTTATTGAAGACTACTAGGTCAGCATCTAACACAGTTATCCTCATATGATTGAATAGTTACCTAAACAGACATATCTCTATCAGAGTTTTAGAAACATTGATCAGACAACAGTCAGTACTTAAACATATTTTTCAATTAAGCACAGAATACACAAAGAGATTGAATTCTGTAAATACTGATCATAAAGTCTGATGCAACAGAACAAAACTAAGCAGATTTAGAGAAAGAACCTGAAACCATTCCAAGTTCATTTACCAATCTTGTAAAAGTAGCTTCACACAATGGTTTTGTGAAGATATCTGCTAGTTGTTGATCTGTTGGAACAAAGTGCAATTCCACTGTACCTTCATCTACATGTTTCCTGATGAAGTGGTACCTAATGCTGATGTGCTTTGTCATAGAGTGTTGAACTGGATTACCTGTCATAGCAATAGCACTTTGATTATCACAGTAAATAGGGATTTTGAAATATGTTAACCCATAATCCAGTAACTGATTCTTCATCCAAAGAATCTGTGCACAACAGCTTCCTACAGCAATATATTCTGCTTCTGCAGTTGATGTGGAAATTGACTTTTGTTTCTTGCTAAACCAAGAAACCAATCTGCCTCCAAGAAATTGGCAGCTTCCACTTGTGCTTTTCCTGTCAATTTTGCAACCTGCAAAATCTGCATCTGAGTAACCTATTAGTTTAAAATCTGATTCTCTGGGATACCATAATCCCATATCAGCTGTTCCCTTAAGATATTTGAAAATTCTTTTCACAGCTGTTAAGTGAGGTTCTCTTGGATCTGCTTGAAATCTTGCACAAAGACAGGTAGCATACATGATATCAGGTCTACTAGCAGTTAGATAGAGTAGAGAGCCAATCATACCTCTGTAATCAGTAATATCTACTGATTTACCAGTATCCTTATTCAGTTTTGTTGCAGTGGCCATGGGAGTGGATGCACTTGAATAATTTGCATTCCAAATTTCTTCAGCAAGTTTCTGGTGTACTTAGTTTGACAAATAAAAGTGCCTTCTTCCTTTTTCTTGACTTGAAGGCCCAGAAAATAGCTAAGTTCCCCCATCATACTCATCTGATACCTTAACTGCATCAGTTTGGCAAACTTCTTGCAAAGTCTGTCATTTGTAGACCCAAAAATGATATCATCAACATAAATCTGAACCAGAAGTAAGTCATTTCCATGGTTGAGGTAGAACAGTATTTTGTCTATAGTTCCTCTGTTGAATCCACTTTTCAGAAGAAACTGAGCTAAAGTCTCATACCATGCTCTGGGAGCTTGCTTAAGTCCATAAAATGCTTTATCAAGCCTGTAGACGTAATCTGGATGTTTGGAATCTACAAAGCCTGGAGGTTGTTCAACATATACTTCCTCCTCCAATTCTCCATTGAGAAAGGCACTTTTCACATCCATTTGAAAGACAGTAAACTTTTTGTGAGCAGCATAAGCCAAAAATATCCTTATGGCTTCTAACCTAGCAACTGGTGCAAATGTTTCATCATAATCAATTCCCTCATGTTGAGAATATCCTTTTACAACCAGCCTTGCCTTATTCCGTGTAATTATGCCATCACTGTCAGTTTTGTTTCTGAACACCCACTTTGTACCAACAACAAATCTATTCTTTGGTCTTGGCACTAGGGTCCAGACTTTGTTTCTTTCAAATTCATTTAACTCTTCCTGCATTGCTTGCACCCAATCAGCATCTTGAAGAGCTTCTTCCACTTTCTTTGGCTCAGTCTGAGAGAGAAAAGAATTGTAAAGACATTCGTTTGAAGTACCTGTTCTAGTTCTGACACCTGCATCAGGATTTCTAATTATCAAATCAGGTGTATGTGATTTAGTGCACTTCCTTGCAGATGGAAGGTTTTCTCTAGAACTAAATGCTCCCCCATGATCCATGCTGTCTTCATTTTCTTTTTCTGATGCTCCCCCTGAAACAATGCTCTCTGAGTTGGATTCTTCAGAATTTAGATTTTCAGAACTATCAGAACTTGGCTTATCAGAACTTGACGAATCAGAACTTGAAGAGCCAGATGTATGTTCTGATGCTTCTTGAGATGTGGTATGTTCTTGAGTATGCTCCCCCTGCATAGGTGCATCTTCCTTTGGCGTAGTCACCACAGTTTCAATAACATCAGAGTTTAATCCATCAGAGTTTACAGTATCAGGACTTAGACTGTCAGGATTTTCAGTATCAGAACTTGAGTCTTCATTTTCAAATCTCAGCTGATCATGATCAATAAAATCTTCAAGACCAGTAATATTCTTGTCATCAAAAGAGACATTGATAGATTCCATGACCACTCGTGTTCTCAAATTATAGACTCTGAAGGCTTTTGTGGAAAGTGGATATCCAACAAAGATTCCTTCATCAGCTTTTAGATCAAATTTAGATAGCTGTTCAGGATGAGTCTTGAGAACAAAACACTTGCATCCAAATACATGAAAGTACTTCAGATTTGGCTTCTTTTTCTTCACCATCTCATATGGTGTTTTTCCTTGCTTGTTAATGAGTGTTGCATTTTGAGTAAAACAAGCAGTCTGCACAGCTTCAGCCCAGAAATAGGTTGGAAGCTTTGCTTCTTCAAGCATTGTACGTGCAGCTTCAATGAGAGTTCTATTCTTCCTTTCAACAACTCCATTTTGCTGTGGAGTTCCAGGAGCAGAAAATTCATGCTTAATTCCATGGTTTTTACAGAACTCTTCCATTATCAAATTCTTGAACTCAGTGCCATTATCACTCCTTATGGTTTTCACAGAATCTTGACCAATTTATCCAGATGTTTGACATGATCAATCAAGATAGATGCAGTTTCACTTTTTGTGTGCAAGAAATACACCCATGTGTATCTGGTGAACTCATCCACTATGACCAACGCATATTTCTTCTTTGCAATAGACATGACATTCACTAGACCAAATAGATCAACATGTAGTAGATGATAAGGCTCAAGAATTGATGATTCAGTCTTGCTCTTGAATGAAGATTTTCTTTGTTTGGCCTTCCGACAAGAATCACAAAGGCCATCAGGAGCAAATACTGACTTTGGCAGTCCTCTCACAAGATCTTTCTTGACTAGTTCATTTATATTGTTGAAATTTAAATGAGAGAGTTTCATGTGCCAATTTCAGCTTTCTTCAATTGATGCTACCACGCCTTGTTGAAAGCTTAGCTTCATAAATGTTACCACGCCTGTATCCTTTTAGAACAACTTTTCCTTTGGATTTACTCACAACTTCACAATGTTCTTCAAAGAAATCAACATGATAACCTCTGTCATAGATTTGACTTATACTCAGCAGATTGTGTTTAAGTCCTGAGACCAGAGCTACTTCTCTAATGATGACATTCCCAAGATTAATATTGCCATATCCCAATGTTTTTCCAATGTTGCCATCTCCATAAGAAACACTTGGGCCAGCTTTCTCCACAAAGTCTGATAGCAGGGCTTTATTTCCAGTCATATGTCCTGAACATCCACTGTCCAGAACTAGAATATTTTTTTTGTTGCCCTGCAATCACAAAGACCACTAATGATTAGTTTTAAGGACCCAGACTTGCTTGGATCCTTTGGCCTTATTAAGTTTGTTAACATTTGCAGCGGATTTAGCATCAGAGTTTATGTTAACATTTTTCTTATTAGAACCTACACTGTCAGACTTTGAATCAGAATTTACACTAGAAGGAACAATGGAAACTTTCTTCAAAGAAGGTTTTATTTGATAATAATCATAGTACAAACTATGACATTCCTTACAAGTATAAATTGAATGCCATAAACTACCACAATGAAAATAAGGATTTTGTGGTTTATATCTAACAGACTGACTCTTAACTCCTGATTTTGAAGGTAAGGAGTTTATGTTCTTATTCTTCCTGCAAAAAGAAGCCAGATGGTTAGAACTTCCACAGTTATGACATTTTTTCCTAGGAGCATCAGGAACAGGTTTATAATCATTGCTTTTATTCACACCTTCCTTTCCATTCCTATTTTTCCTAGGTGATTTTACTTTGTTTGCATTCTTAACATCTTTCAGCTTATGCTTAAGCTGCTTCTTAGTCATTAAGCCTATGTTTACTTCAGCTGTCATTTCCTGTTTTAGTTTGTCAGAAGTTAATTCCTCTTTAACTTCTGATTTCTCATTATCAGACTTTACAGTTACAAACTTAACAGGTTTTAACTTTGGCTTTTGCTTAACAACAGGCTTAATTTCTACAGTTCCTTTATCATTCTAATCCTCTCCATAACCTAAGCCCTCTTTCCAATTTTCACTACTTAGCAAATTTTGAGTTGTTCTGCCAGAGTTAGTCCAAGTCCTGATAATCTCTTTTTCCTTTTCTTACTCAGTTTTTAGAGATTCATTCATTTTTAGCACTTCATCCCTAACATAAAAAGCATCATCTCTATCCTTCTGAGTTTGATGGAACATAACTAACTCTTTTTCTAAGAAATCATTTCTTTTCTTAAAAGCAAGATTTTCAGAAGTTAATCTTTCACATGTTAAAGTTTGATCTCTATAACTAACAAACATGGTTTTAAGATATCTTCTCAACTCATTAATATCATCAGTATGAAAAGCATAAGTAGTCTGAGGTACCTTTGTTTCAGCAGCTTCAGAACTGCTCTCAGCACTTTCTTTATCAGCATTTGCCATCAAAGCATAGTTCTCCTCACTTTCAGAGTCTGAGGTGTCTGTCCAGCTTTTCTTCTTTATGAGAAGAGCCTTGCCTTTGTCACCCTTTACTTTCTTGCAATCAGGAGATATGTGGCATTTCTCACCACAGTTATAGCATTTGACATTGGTATAATCTCCTCTATCAGACTTTCCTCCTTTGCCCTCAGATCTTCTGAAATTCTTCTTATCAGAACTTGTGCCTTTCCTGGAAAACTTCTTTCCCTTCCTGAACTTCCTGTATGCAATATTTGTGATCCCTTTCACCATAAGAGCACACAGCTTCATCATCTCCTCATCAGCATCAGTCTCAGGCAAGCTTTCAGAATCCGAGTCATCATCACTTTCAGAACTTGATGACTCAGTATCAGACTTTGTGAAAAGAGCTTTACCCTTGTCTTTCCTTGAGGTAGCTGCCTTGGGGAATTCTTCTTCAGCCTAAAGAGCAACTGTCCTTGACTTTCCTCCTTTCCTCTTGCTTCTTTGTTCCATCTCAAGTTCATGAGTCTTGAGCATTCCATAAATTTCATCAAGAGTTGTTTCATCAAGATTGTAGTTGTCTCTTATTGTTGTTACCTTCAAATCCCAGCATTCAGGAAGAGCTAACAGGAATTTAAGGTTTGAATCTTCAAGTTCATACTCCTTATCAACCAATGACAAATCATTCAAGAGTTTGACAAATCTATCATATAAATCAGTCAATGACTCATAAGTCTTTGAGTCAAAGTGTTCATACTCTTGAGTGAGTATTGTCTTCCTGTTCTTCTTAATTGTATCGGTTCCCTGACACCTTGTTTCCAGAGCATCCCATATCTCCTTAGCAGTCTTGCACTTAATTACCCTATTTGACATTACATTATCAATGGCACTATGCAGTAAGTGTCGTACCTTAGCATCCTTAGCAATTGATGCTATATCTTCAGCAGTATAATCACTCTTCTCCTTTGGTACGGTCTTTGCTGCTTCACCTGCAACTGTAACAGCGAGCTTGGTTGGTTTGTGAGGCCCTTCCTTGATTCTATCAAGATATTCTGGATCTGTTGCTTCCAGGAACATGGTCATCCTCACCTTCCATATGGAATATTCAGATGGTCTCAGTATGGGAACTCTGATGGTCTCATACCGACTTTGAATTTGTGTCTTTGGTGGTTCTTCAGTTTTGGTAGGCTTAGTTGGAGTTTCTGTGTCAGACATGATTGTGTTTGGATCTTTAACTGTATGTGCGTTAACAGATAGGCTCTGATACCACTTGTTAGGTCACACACACTGTAGAGGGGGTGAATACAGTGTAAAGTACAATCAAATCGAACTTTAATATCACAAGTAACAAAAAACAAACTTTATTGAAACAATAAACTCTGTTACAGTATGGAACCGTTACCTCTCAGTGATGAACAAATATCACGAGAGCTGCTAGGGTTACAATGAATAATCTTCTCGAATATGATAACACTTATAGTGTAAACCCTATGTCTGTGTTTATATACTACATAGTTACAAGATAATCGCTAATTGATATGGAATATAATTATGCTTCCTAAAATATATCAATCAGATATCTTTTCTTCCAAGTATTCTATTCTTCATAGAACTCCTTCTTCATGCATATATCTTCTTATGTTTATCTCGATCTTCTTTCCTTTAATCAGCTACTATCCTTATCTGAACATACTTCAGCACTTAAGTTCTGATATCCATCTTCTGATGATTATCTCCTGATAATATAAGTACTGATATCCTTAAGTCCTGACTTCCAGTAAGTACTGATTTATCCTGTTTAAGTAAGATCTGAAAACTAAACATAAATCATATTAGCCATGACATTATCAAATATATCTAACATATACACATATGCATCATCCAAAACCGATGTATAACATCTTAATCAATATCGCTTTTTTATAAACAAAACTGATGTCGATATAGAAAAAGACATCTCCTAAAAGTGATGTCTAAGAAGCAATAACACATCGGTTTTATTTTTAAAAAATGATATCTTTAAGTCCATAGATATCACCCAAAACTGATGTCTAACAGCTTAAAGACATCGTCTTTAGGCGATGTTTAAGGTATTCTTAGACATCAAAACTGATATAAAAACTGATATCTAAACCTTTTTTTATTGTGTTATCAATTGTTCAATGGCTTATACTTGATGTAATTATCACATAAAAATAATATAGTTTAACATATTTTGTAAAAAATAGGATCTCAGACATCAGAAAATTGCTAAAAACTGATATTTATGTTAGTACAGACATCGATTTTTGACCGATGTCTATGTTAGTACAGACATCGGTTTTTGACCGATGTCTAGAATAGACATCGGCGACTAAGACATCGGTCAAAAAACACAAAGACATCGGCCAAAAACCGATGTCTATTAGCTTTTTTCTTGTAGTGTATGATTCTGAAAGAAAGAAGTTTGAGCATGTGGATTATAAAAAGAAGTACTTTGATTTGCTCAAACAAAAGGAAAGGGCTTTCTTGACTCAAGAAAATGACTGGGCAGCTGATGGGGTAGATGAAGATGAAGAAACAACCTATGTCAATCTAGATCTAATGGCCAAATCAGATGAAGCAGAGGTCAGTTCTTCAAGCAATCAGGTAATCACTGCTAATCTAACACACCTTTCTAAAGATGAGTGTAATGATGCTATAAAATGATATATCAACGGAATTATATCACTTGCGTATTACACTTAAATCTCTCACTAAAGAAAATACAAAAATTAAGGAAAATAATTTGTTTTTAAGTGAAAGAAATACTATGTTAGAAACTCAATTTGTTGAGTTTGAGAAACTGAAAATAAAGTGTAAAATTTCTGAGGAAAAAATTATGAATATATTTCTTAATCTCTTTCTTTCAAATACTTTACTATAACCATACGATGGTATTATCTTATTTTACTGACTAAATCTTTAAATAATGAGGAGATTTCAACAAAGTGGTTCTCACTGGAGTGAGAAAAGGAAATGTGTATCTAGCTGACTTCAACTCTTCAAGTGCAAATTCTATTACTTGTCTTTTCAGAAAAGCGAGTCAAGATGAAAGTTGGTTGTGGCACAAGAAACTGTCCCATCTGAACTTCAAGACTATTAATGAATTAGTTAGGAAAGATCTTGTAAGAGGCATTCCTCAAATTGAGTTCTCAAAGTATGGATTGTGTGATGCATGTTAGAAAGGAAAACAAATCAAGGAATCATTCAAAAAGAAGCTTGAATCTACAATTGATGGACCACTGCAACTATTACACATGGACTTATTCGGACCAGTCAATGTGTTGTCAATCTCAAAGAAAAGATATTGCCTAGTGATTGTGGATGATTTCTCAAACTTCACTTGGACATATTTCCTAAAATCTAAAGATGAAGCTAGTGAAATCATTATCAATCATATAAGGTAAGTCAACAATCATCATGATCTCAAAGTAAGAAGAATCAGGAGTGACCATGGAACTGAGTTCAAGAATTCTGCAATGAGGTTGTTTTGTGAAGAAAATGGAATCATGCATGAGTTTTCAGCAGCAAGGACTCCACAACAAAATGGAGTGGTGGAAAGAAAGAACATATCTCCTATTGAACTTGCAAGGACAACTTACTTTTGGGCAGAAGCTGTAAATACTGCATGGTACACTCAGAATATTTCTTTGGTCAATCAAGAAAAATGCATGACTCTTTATCAATTATTCAAGAACGGGAAGCCAACATTAAACTTTCTTCATGTCTTTGGCTGCAAATGCTATATTCTAAGGAATCAAACTGAGCAGCATGGAAAGTTTGATGCCAAAGCATATAAAGGTATTTTTGTTGGGAGAGTCTACAATCTAAGAACCAACATTGTTAAGACATCTGTACATGTTGTGTTTGATGATAAGAAGATTTCCATGAAAGCCTCAAATTTGACAATGTTGAGATGAACTGTGATGATAATGATGATAAAAGTGATCAAGAAATAATCTCTAAGGATAATGCAGAAAAGTCAGCAACAAATGAAGCACATAATTCTACATCCGTCGAAAGACAAGGTGCATCATCCGTTGAGAGAAAAACTGTATCATCCATCGTAAGGAAAATTTCAACATCCGTTGAGCCATCAATAGGAGTTGAAAGTCAATATAGATCACAAACAGAAAGGACCCCAACTTCAAGTCAAAGATCCACAAACTCAAGGAAAGTTTCTTCTAATCAAAACTCGGTCACACATCAAGATAACTTTAAGGCCTCTTCATCTAGAGTTAATATACCACAACAAACGAAATGGACTAGAGATCACCCATTTGAACTAATTATTGGTGATGCATCTTAAGAGTGCAAACTAGGAAAGCAACTCCAGAAGAATGTCTATATAGCAGCTTTTTGTCTCACGAAGAGCCTAAAAAGGTAGATAAAGCTTTGTTGGATCCTGATTGGGTTTTAGCTATGCAGGAAGAGCTAAACCAATTTGAAAGGAATAAAGTATGGAAGCCGATACCCAAACCTAAATGCAAGAATCCTATTGACATCAAAGGGGTATTCAGAAACAAGATGGATGAAAATGGCATAATAGTCAGGAACAAAGCTAGATTGGTTGCTAAGGGCTATTGTCAACAAGAAGGAATAGATTTTGATGAGACCTTTGCTCCTGTTAAAAGACTTAAAGCCATCATAATCTTTCTAGCCTATGCAGCCCATGCCAATTTCAAGGTCTATCAAATGGATGTTAAAAGTGCATTTCTGAATGGAGATTTGGAGGAGGAAGTCTATGTCAGCCAGCCTCCTGGTTTTGAAGACCCCAACTTTCCTGATTATGTCTACTATCTTTTGAAAGCACTATATGGTTTGAAGCAAGCACATAGAGCCTGGTATGACACCTTGTCAAAGTTTCTTTTAGAAAATCATTTCACAAGAGGTACTGTTGACAAAACTCTTTTCTTTAGAAATTTTAATGGCTCTAGTATACTTGTTCAGATTTATGTAGATGATATTATATTTGGCTCTACAGATGAGAAACTTTGCAAAAAGTTTGTCAAATTGATGCAAAGTAAATATGAAATGAGCATGATAGGAGAACTAACTTACTTTCTTGGTTTACAAGTTAAGCAAGTTAGTGATGGAATATTCATTAGTCAAACCATATATATTTATGATCTTTTAAAGAAGTTTGACTTAATGGATTGCACATCTGCAAAAACTCTTATGACCACTGCTACTAAACTAGAATTTAACACTACTGAAAAGCCTGTGAAAATTTCAAATTATAGAGGCATGGTTGGCTCACTTTTATATTTAATAGCTAGTAGGCCAAATATATTATTTGCTACTTGTCTTTGTGCTAGATTTCAAGATGATCCTAGAGAATCTCATTTAGTAGCTATTAAGAGAATTTTCAGATATCTCAAAAAAACACCAAATCTTGGCATTTGGTATCCTAGAGATTCTGGTTTTGATCTAGTTGGTTATTCAGATGCAGATTATGCAGGTTATAAAATTGATAGAAAAAGTATAACATGAACCTGTCAATTTCTAGGAAATAAGCTAGTGTCATGGTTCAGTAAAAACAAAATTCAGTTTCTACTTCTACAGCTGAGGTGGAATACATTGCTGCTGGTAGTTGTTGTGCACAGATCTTATGGATAAAGAATCAACTATTGGACTATGGTCTACATGTGGACAAGATACCTATTTTCTAAGACAACACAAGTTCCATTACTATTACTGAAAATCTTTTGCAGCATTCAAGAACCAAGCACATTGACATCAAGTACCACTTCATTCGAGAACATGTCATGAATGGTACAGTGGAACTTCATTTTGTTCCAAGTGAGAAGCAACTTACAGACATCTTTACCATGCCACTTGATGAGTCCACATTTTCCAGGTTGGTAAGTGAGTTAGGTATGCTTAATTATTCCTAAATTGTTTTGATGTCTTAGCAATTTGTAATGCAGCCAAAGTCAAATTTGATTTTTTCTATAAAGATGAAGTTTTGGCTAAGTCAAAATTTACATCTCGATATCCGTTGAAAATGAATATCCGTTGAATTTCATTATCTGTTGAAAATCAAATATTTTTCTGGGTACTTTTTATCTCGACGGATATCTGTTTAATCTATATTCGTTGAATTGCTTTAATCATAGTCGTAAATTCTATTTCTTATCCGCCGAATTTACTTACAGTATGTAAGTATATGTCGATGGATAATCTCTAGAATTTCTACAGTTTATTTCATTTTTAAACGGCTATTTTGGGCAATTTTCATTGGGTACTTTATTGTACTTTTCGATTTTTACTTGTTTATTTCTGAGAAAGTATAATTTCATTTTTCATTTTACTTTTATCTTTCTCAAATCAATTTTACTATCTTCGTCTCCAAAGCAAAAACCCTTTTCTCTATAACTTCTACCAATCACAGCAATGGCACCTGTAGTCAAAATGATGTCTTAATGTGGATTTGTGTATGTAAAGAACAACTTTGTAGCACTGGTGAACAAATATATTTCTGCTTCCAAGGACTATCACAAGATGATGGACTTTATTCAAAGTTGCAAACTGAGCTATGCGATGCTTGAATCTCCTGTTATCTACTGTGAATTTGTGGAGGAGATTTGGACTACTGCAGTGTACAGCTCTAAAGATAAGACCATTGCCTTCTCTCTCAAAGGTAATGACTATTGCATTAATTGTGATGAAATTTAAGCATGCTTTCATTTACCTGAAAATAATACACTTGTTCCACACACAGACACAGATGTTAGCACCATGCTTATGTTTATGGGTTATTCTCTTAATCCTGCCAAATTAGGTGAGGTTAGGAGAATGAGCCTTAGAAAAGAGTGGAGATTTCTCTGTGACTCTTTTATAAAAGCATTTTCAGGAAATATTAGCAATTTTGATGCCATTACATACTCTATGATTAACATGCTTTTAAGTAATAAATACTTCAATTTCAGTAGTTCTGTCATGTATGAACTAGGGTATAAATTAGGAGACATTAAGAAGAGGTCTAAGAATATATACTATGTTAGGTTTATTATGATGCTAGCAAACCATATGTCTAAGGACCTCTTGATTGAGAACCCAACAAATAAGCTTGATTATTGGGTCCAAGAAAATAGGGTTCTTGCTGATCTTAACAGAAACAATCTCCACAGTGAAATGCCTTTCAACTACTTGCCAATCATGGAGGCACCTCAGGTAAGTGAGGTAACTGTTTATGTCTCTACCATCTCTCAACCTCAAGGTTCTTTGCAAACTAATGTGGTTATGACATCTGTGAAAGTGACCAAATAGATGCCTACCCAAGCCACAAAATCCAAAATTTCAAAAACCAAGTCAAAGAAACCACACTCTAGTTCCTCTCAAAATAAACTAGTTTTAAAAACTACCAAAACACAAGAGGGGAGTGTGAAAGGTGGTGAGACATGTGAGGGACAGGGTGAACATCAAAGAAACCCTAAGGATAAGGAAAGTGAGGTTTGTATGACCCAAACCAGCCATATTGGAGTCTCCCAACATACTATAGTGCTTAATAAGGAAATAAGCTCACTGCTAGTTGTATCCTCCCAAAAGGATGTGACTATTGAAACAAGCTCTCAACCAAGAGCACATGCCAAAAGGGGAAGGGACACTGACCAACCTCAGACTTATATCAGAAAGAAAAAATCTAAACCTATGGGGGAGTCACAGGGTGCACACACAGTGCCAACTGCAGTCAAAGACCCAGTTTTTGCATCATCACAAAGTCATGTTGTTGTGGCTCCAATAAATGTGGAGTCACAGTCAAAGTCTCTAACAATTGAAACACCTCATACATACAATTCTCCTAGAAACTCACTGGATGTGGACATGATAAACATATCAATTTCTGATTCTTCATCTTTGAAACTCATGGAGGAGCCAAAATTCAAAGCAAGCATCATCTTATAGATGATTTGTTGGCTCACTTTCCATTTCTTTCTGATACTACTGAGAAATCTGTGCATAATCTCAAATCAATCACCACAGATTCTACATTAGTTTCAACTCCTAACTCTATCATTTCTACTCTCTAGACGGGTATTCCTCCACTACACCATATATGGGCTATTGTAACACTAAGAAAGTGTAGTATAAGACCCCAAATATGTTACAATAGAAGCTTTTGCAACATTTTTGTTAAAATTCAGCGTTGCATTTGTTGCCGTTGCAATAGACCCCTGTAGCAACATTTTTTGGAGTTATTGCAACATTTTCAAAGTATTACAATAATCCTTTTGTTGCAACATTTTTCTCTATTTTTAGTAGCACATTTATGATGTTGCAATAGACGTCTGCAACATTTTTTTGTAACATTTATTCAAGTAAAAGTGTTGCATGGAAAATTTATTGCAACATTTAGCTGCTATTTTTTTGCCTATTGTAATGCTTTTTAGTTTTTAGCAACATTTATATACAATATAACTGTAAAATATTTTATTAGTCCAGATTTTACTATCATGATTAATTTTTTATATACTATCACAAAATTATAACAAAAAATCATTCACACTCTATATTTTTCTTGATATCAAATCCGAAAAAATAAATGTTAATACATCACAAACAAAATCATCTTATACCATTACATCACCTTACATCTAGTACTTGAGTCTAAAGTCCATACAAGATTATGAAGAATAACACATAACCAATAATACAAGGGATTACAGCTCCTGTTATAGCTAATCCCCTGGCCTTTGTTCCAGAAGGCTCTTTTTCAACTTCTTCTTATTAACTGGTTGTCGAGTGTTACGCTTTCTTGTCTTATGGTGATATGAATGCTTCCCCTGCATAACCTATATTTCCCCTGCAAATCAGTATAAATATCAAACCAAATAAATATCTTTAGCAGTGTATAATTATCCCACATATATGAACTACTCAATAACATTTTGTACGTTAACAATTTAATATAACACTTGCTACCATCCAATATAATATAATAGTAATGTAGCAAGGGCGGTGTAACACCCACGGGAAGACTAATTAGTTGGTGGAGACCAGAACCTGAGTGCGGTGCTTGGACTCCAACTTTATTTTGAGTATCTGTGGTGAAGCAATATATATGTATTAACAACTATTTGGGTGTAATAAGTGTCCCACACAAATGAGCTAACATACGTTCCTAGAGGAGAGTAAAGAATAACAAAATATCTATAAGGAGATTAAGAATAAACTGATCTCTATATCTGTATTCATTCCAGGTCCACCATGACCCTGTAAACAACAATGAAAGGCAAACTATTGCAGTTAAACATAAAGAATTTTGGTGAAACTATAAATTTTTAAACCTGATTTCTAGATCCTTGAACGTAATTAAAAATTTTGTTGGTCACATTTCTTTAAAAATTAGAAGTACATACAAAGTAATTAATTAGTGATAGTAAGATGTCCCACTGACTACTTCTAATAATGAGATGATCTAATGGTTATTTCTTTAAATCTAATAATTTTGATTCTTAATGAGATGATTTATTAATGTGGTTTACATACTCCGAAGCAAGAGGATGACTATTTCTGTAAGGTAATCAGGAAATTTTATTTCATGAATGTTATATAATTTTACTCTCAAAAGAACAGACATTCAGATATCCATAATGTTGCTAGTTTTCAGTCATAAGCAAGTACAAATGATTCTGAAAAATTCACAATACAACTTATATATAATTATAATTGCAATAGAGTTATCAATATAAAATTAGATTTTAAAATTATGACACTGCAACATGGTAAAAAAGAGAAGGAGAAGGCCAAAAGTAGATTAAACCTTATCTCTGCAACTTTTAATTCAACATCAAGTGCAAGTTGACAATCCTCAAACAAATTTGGATACTCTTCAGGATCAGCCAAAGCTTCTGCAACTTTTTGGTTCTGCATTAATTTTAAAGGCAGATGGTTGAAGTTTAGATTTAGGCAAGGAATTTGAAGCTCAAAATGCAAATAAATTCAATCACAGGTGTCAAACATTAAAACATTGTAAATATATGTGTACAAATTTAATTTCTATGAAAACTAATTAGCAAAACGAACAAGATTAACATTAATACACATCAGGGCAATATTACTTCTTACCTTGACAGTAATCGATTTGTCCACAATGTTTGAAGCTACCTGAATTAACAATATCACTAGTAACCTTATCTTAATGAGCACAGACAAGACACAGAGCATAGAATTAAATCAAAGGGAATCATGCTATGGGTGGTGTTTGATACTATTCAGGAAAAACATTGCTTCATGCAAGAAAAAAGTAGATTTCAGAGTAAAATTTAGTCATTGTGTTTTTCATATGCTCAAGAAAATTATGTACCCAAAAATATAATTCAAAAGCAATTATACTTCACTAGCTTCCATTCTGACTTCATTGACCAATTTAAATAAAATAGTTACATTACTACAAACCTGTAAGAGGTTGGTGCACATTTCCATCTCACCACATGTTACATCAGCGCCTAACACCTTGCAAACCCTTCGAAAAGGAAGATTTCCAACAGTTGTAAGAGGTGCAAGATAGAGCTTGTCACTGAAATCAATAAGCTTCTTTTCTCGAGCGTGTGTTTTTAGGCTTTTGTCCGTTTCGGTAGAAATATGGTTGTCTGTACTTGTAGGTTTCACGCATTCCTCTAGATCGATCTCCTGGACACTTGTACCTATTTCAAAAAATAAATACCAAGATTACATATATGACCCGATAAACAACAGTAAAGTGCCACATAGACAATTTTGTAAGACATACCATTATTTACTTCACATGACTGACTTTCATTGATTGATGCCTTGGCTTTTTTTAAAGGTCTGAGCTCATTAGGCATAGAAGTGTTATCTATCTTGACATCTTCTTCTACCACTTCAGTACAACAGTCAGATCTAATACTCATGTCCACTTCAGCACAACCATTTCCTTCATTAACATGTGAAGCATTTAAAACTGTAAGATCCTCTTCTTCATCATCTGCCAAATCTTTCTTCTTTGAATTAGCCTGTTTTTGCTATTAAAAATAAGATCAAATACTTTAAGTGAGTAACAAAAGTAAATTCACTGGTTGTGTAAATTGAAAAAACAATCACTCAACACATTGTAATAACAACATATGATTGCATAAAAAGCATTTACTAAGGATAGGCTTATAAGTGTTTGATTATACCAAAAGTCCGAGTATTTTCAGTTAGGCATCAGCCTTGGGAAATTTCATTTAGTTTTTCCACAAGAGCTTTTGAACATCTTTTCTCATTCCGTTAGTCTCAGATTCCTTTGTTCGAGTACTGATTGTCCCAGCATCAGCTTTATGTGTACCAAAAAATCTACAGGCCAGCCCATAAGGGCATGGACCTTCCTCCTTTAAAAAAGGACATTTCCCTCCAAATCCACTGGTTTCTGTATTTAGGAACATAAACTCAAAACAAAGAGTTGGCTGGGAAAAATATTTTAGTCCGGGATGTTGCTTTTACCACAGACTTAAAACAATAAATAATTTAATGGAAAAGTTGCAATGAAAAAATAAGAAAGAATATTGGATATGTTACAAGTTTTAT
Source organism: Apium graveolens (assembly GCF_009905375.1). Lineage (NCBI taxonomy): Eukaryota > Viridiplantae > Streptophyta > Magnoliopsida > Apiales > Apiaceae > Apium > Apium graveolens. Next base: position 16,849,306 of record NC_133652.1, read on the forward strand.
ACTAATTCTACAAACAGGGCACATATTTATGTTAAACAGTCCAATTATATAAATAGTACATCCACTCACGGAGATTTCATCAAATAGGGAAAACAAGGAAGGTGAATGATATGACCACAATGCATTGCTGTTAGAGCTCCTGTTGTCTCAAATAGATACTCTTAGTGCAATATTTATGTTCAAATTTCATCATCATTGATATTTAATTGAAGTATATAAATCTGTACTATATGAAAAGAAAAAACAACTACATGTACCTCGGAGCAGATATGACACATATGATGTAGCAAGCCTTCAATACAACAAGTATGTGGTTCTCCTCTGCAACACTCTAGAAAAGATAAAAATATAGATAAGCTAACATGTGCTTTAATTTATCAAGCCGAAGATCGAGTTGTAAGAAAAAACATAGGCTAAAAATATGTTTTCCTCGTCTGATTTAAACGTCTAAGAAAGAAAGAATTATCATACCTACATCCACCGCAGTTGTGGTAGTGGCGAAGTTTCTTAGACGGCTGCAAAATGCCATAATTCTAATTTAATTTGGAACAACCCAATAAAAAAAGAAATAGGAGTATATAAATTTTCCATTTGGGCAGATAGTGGGATGCAATAAGAACACATAATAGAAGAGAGCAACATATTCACATCATCAGTGAACACCTTGCAGATTTCACAAATGTATCTGCTCATACATACACCATAGCTGATACATATTTGCTGAAACTGAATGAAGTTAGTTGTCATTAGTATTGAAACAATTAAGCAGGCTAGCCAATAATTTTAAAGCAAAAGTAATGATGAACATGAATGTGAATCTCTTCTTGTTCAGTGTTTCATAGGAACATAACATCTGAAAATCGCCAAACACATAAAATCAGATGAAACATGAGACCAAGAAACAAAAATATGGTGGACAATATAGTCACTTGAACAATATACTTTTCCTGACGAACTTGTCTATGTGGCAATATGTGTCTATCTTATATAGGAGGATTTTCTGCACAAATATAAAAAATATAATATTCAGTATCAACCAGACCATGAAAATTAAGCTTAGTTATGATGTATTGTTATCTGCAAGGATGTACTACTGGACCAAGAAAACAATATTAATTGTAGCATATCAACACAAGAAAACAATATTAATAATATTTCAAATCAGTAACACAAAAATCATAATAAAATTAAATATTTAACACTGAAATTAAATACATAAATAATTACCCAAGGCTCAGGAAGTTCCATTGTCCCAATTTAAGTCATCATTCATCCAAAGCTATAAAAAAATAATTGCAATTAAGGTTTCAAAACTTACCCAAGCTAACTTTTAAATTGTAGCATATTATTAAATAAAAAAAATTAACAGGAGAGGATGAAAATATAGGGCGAGGAGATTAAAGTTTATCTAGGCCGATAAATTTGTCGATGAAAAGATTTAAGGAGACCGGATTTATAATTCAGTATAATCAGAAAAGGATGAGTATTTTACCTTTAATTGAATCTTTACTTTGATTGTTGCTCAAATATTTGCTCAATTAGGGTTGGGGCTTTTAGGCTTCTGCTCAATCAAAGATGAGAGGCGTGTATTTAGAGAGGGAGTGGGAGGGAGGATGAGAGAGAGAGAGAGTGAGAGAGTGAGAGTGGTGGAGAGATATGAGAGAGATGTGTTGTTGAGACGTGGTCGGGAGAGAGATGAAAGAGAGCGAGGAAAAGAAACTATTTTTGTGATATAAAAAATATTAAAAGGAATGAAATAATATGGTAACAGTTTATCCCGCCCATTGAAAATATTAGGATCCCGCTTAAATTTTTTGGTAAAAGGAATGAAGAGTGTTTTGGCTATTGTAACACTTTGCTAAAGTATTGCAATTGTTCCTAAAATTTTAAAACTATCATTTTCCTTGTAACACTTTTAGATTTTATGTAATATTTTTCAAAATATTGCAACAGACTACCAAATTTTTTATTTATAGCAACACTTTATGTAACACTAATTTATATTGGGCTTGCAATAGCCCATATATGGTGTAGTGCTCATTCGTCGACTAGTGATTGTCTCTCGATGGATAAGCTTCACAGCAATTATTCATCGACATTCACAACTACTATTTCGACGGATGTTTCTCATCCGTTGGAAGTCTCTACACAACTTGAAATTTCCAGACATGTTACTAGTGTAGATGATTTAGTGGTAGTTCAATCACTCTTAGGATTGAGGGAAGGGAGTGAATTGAGTGAGAGGCTGAGTTGCTCTCAGGCAAAAGGAGAGGAAAAGAGTGAACAAATGCATGTTATTTCTTCTAGCATGGCAAAAGTGAGTGAGAGGAGTCCTACCTTGGATGGTGAAGGTGAGGGTGTGAGGGTGGGAAGCCAAGGGGAGCCCTTGATGCAAGAAAAGAGAGATAATGAGAGAAAAGCAAGTACAACAGAATGGGAAGACCCCGTTGTTAGTGAATTAAGGGATGTCAATGATGCAGAAAAGGAGCAACTATTTCAGCAAGAATATAAAGTTGTTTTAGATTCTATCTCCTTTGATGCTGAGGCATTTACTCATCCGGTTCCAGCATATCAAATTCTAGATGAACATGGCAATGAGGATGCTGAGAAGATATTAAAATTGGTGCACACAATAGCTTTTATGCTAAGAGCCAAGGATGTGATCAATTCCCTTCCACCTACAGCTGGTGATGATCTTGAGTTAGATTCTAGTGGCTCTCCTGGAGATGCTTTTAATGAGGAAGATGATTGCACAAACAGAGGGGGAGATGCAGGACCTAGCTCAATCACAGCACTCCAGCCTAGATGTTTAACAAGGACTGCATTGATCATCATTTTAAATCTACTCTATTCAAGCTTATCCATCAAACTCAATCAGCTCTTCAAGCCACCACAGATGTCAATACCGAATGTCTTCTCCAAGCCCATCTTCAATCTCTACAACTGCACAAGATTCAATCTCTCAAACAGAGTCAAGATGTGGATGACATCAAGACCAACATTGAGCAAGTCAAGAAGGATATCAATGACAGAATGGAGTATAAACTTCCTGAATCAACAATGAAAGACATTCACCAGAAAATCAGGAAGGCCTATGACTTGAGTATCAAAATTGATTCTTTGGACACTAGGATGACAACAGTGGAGAACTCCATTACCAATGTGTTTGTCAACCAAGTCCATCAGACACTCATTCTTCAAAAATTGGTGGCTGCTCAAAATCTAACCCCTGCATTACTTGATGATAATAAAAAGGGGAAAATGATGCAATTGTCCAAGTTAGTGAGGGGGAGAAGGATGTGCACATTCAAGTTAGTAAAGTAATTGTTCCGACCATTACTTTCTCAAAGCCACCAGTGTTGGACAGTATTGACTTGATCAACATTGCAGTAGCTAAACTCAAGCTGAAAGAATAAATGAAGAAAATTGATGAGAAAATTGAAAAGGTATTTGGTCCAATTGAAAAAAAAAACAAATCTGTGAAACATTTTACACAATTGAGACAGATTCCAATAAGTGAAATGAGCTTGAGGAATATGGAAAGAGGTCAAACCTCAGCTAGAAGACATCAAAAGGCCACTGTGATTTTGAAGCCCAAGAATCATTCATCAAAACATTCAAGCAAGAATCCTTTGGACCAAGTCTATGCAACCCCTCAACCTGATGAAAAGAAGTTGCGTGGTCATTCCATTTCAAATAATAAAGATCCAAGAAACTCAGTCTTGAAGAAAAAGAATAGATAAAATCTACAGGCATGGAAAACTAATTTATGTGATGGCTGGACATCCTCGATTTGGAGAAGCCAAGAAAGAATAAAAATTGAGGCTCAAGCATCAGAAAAGGCAGGCTGCCTTAGAAGCTAAGAAACAAGCTGAAAAGCTTGCAACCAAATCAGAAACTAAAAAGCCTGCCACCTTATCTGAAACTGAGAAGCTGGAGGAAACAAAACATAAATCTGTAAAAAGAGTAAGAAAGGTAAGAGCCAAAAGGAAGCTGGTATTTGAAGAAGAAGAGGTAGAACCAAATCCAACTCAGTCTAATAATACAAATCAACCAACTATGCCCACATTGAAGCAAGTCGAAATCAAGGTCCATCCTGGTTATGGTGAGCCAATCATTCCCAAGGATGAACCAACAGACTGGGAAAGCCTACCTATTCTTGAGCTGAACATCCCAATACCAACACCTCAAAAAGGAGAAAGAACATACCAAGCAAGCCAGTCAAGTCTATCCCATTTAAATCCAAAACCTTATCTAAACCCAAGCCCACAGTCAACAAAGGAGATCAGCTCTTTATTTGTGACATAAAGGAGTTTTCAGACATTAATCTTTACCTGGATGAGCTAGATGAAGACTACTAGAAAGATTAATGTTCAAGTATAAGGGTGGAAAGGAATTTACATGGCCCTTCATAGGATTCTCAATGAAGGCTACTCTATCTTACTAAAAGTATTCTATGCAATCAAGAACAATTTTGGATTCACCAAAGTGGCCAAAACAGGGATACTTAACAAAATTCAACAAATTCAAAGAAGGTAGGGAGAACCAGGTGCACTTCCAAGAATCTTAAATATTCCTTACACTGGATGTAGAGTGCACTTGAATCCTTACTCGTTGATGGAGTTCAAGGATGAGAGGAACACCAAAAGATTTTTCAGAATAGAAGATCTGCTCAAAATATCAAGTAATAAAACTCTAAATGAAATGCAAGAGATGCTGAATCTATCTAATGAAGATGAAACTGAGTTCTACGGAAAACTTCAACTCCATATAGAAGAGAACAATGTGAAGCTTGGAAAGAAGACTAGACATTCAAGAAAAAAAAATTAATCTGCTCAGACTAGAGGAGCACCTTGAACAAGACTTGTGAGACCTTTTATGAACTTTCTTTTATCACTTTCAATAAAACTGCAGCACTTATCATTTTAATCTGCTATTGAATAATCTTTTTGCAAAAGGTGTTTTGTTATCATCAAGTCCTCCTAAATTTATGCCTACAATTCTAGTAGACATAAATTGGGGGAGATTGTTAGGAATATGTTGTAGGCTTGATGATATTTTACCAAAACACCTTAGTAGATTTAATTAAGTGTGATTGTAGTTTTCAACGGATAATCTCATTATGTCATCCGTTGAAAGAGTAGCTTATGTTTAAATAAGTTTTTGTAGAACATTCATGTGTATTGTAATGTCTTAGAGAATTAGAAGTTGTAGGATATTCTAAGTCATGTTGACTACAAGAATGATATGCAAAATAGGTTGGCTAATTCTATATATTAGATACTTTGTAATTTTGCATAAGTGAAATTGAGTCAACTGTTATGGAAATACTTCCAACGGATGTTTCTACAAGGCTTCGACGGATGACCCAACTCTCATTCAACGGATGATCCAATAAAGTCTCGACGAATACCAAATTCAAATAGGAGTTGATAGTGACTTGACAGTCACATGGGTTGATTGTATACAAAAGAAATGTGGCATCCTATTAGCAGGATTTTGAGAACAAAGAAGCATTTCCATTTCCATGTTAACTTGAAGAAATATAAAGATCCTGGATGGAGAAATGAAGAAACATGTGATTAGACTATAGTTTTATTTTATTAGTTTGTCTTTTTCACATGTAACTTGGTGATATATAACCAAGAGTAGCAAGTAGAAAAATATTGATTGAAAGAACAAAGAAATAGATAAGGCATAATATGTTAAGAATTTCTTTGTTCTCTCTTTGTAAATGTACTTGTAAGCAGCTCAGTGCATTCTTGCATCACAGAGTTCTCAATTAATATATATCTCTAGTGGAAAGTTCAATCCATCAGAAAGTTTTAAATCTTTGTGTTTTGAATACATTCATATTCCATTCCGCACACTTGCATATTCAAACATTGATATATTTTCATAAAATAGTTTCTTAAATTTCGAAAAGAAACCTAGAATGCATTCAACCCCCTTCTGTAGTTCTATTTTTAGATTGTTTGGGATTAAAATAAAATTATTCTAATAAATGGGATTCAAAATTTTGAAGTTTCAAACTTTTAAAAATAACCTCTAGCTAATTTAGTATCTTCAAGGTGTAAAACTGAACTTTCTAAAATTATGCCACTGCCAGCTAATCTTTCTTTTACAACACTACTAATATCTTTGGGTGTAGTGTGCCTATAAAATTTCAGTTCACTATACATTATGCAATATAGTTCTATCATAATTTAAGTGTAACTGGCTTGGAAAGCTGGTCCTCTGAATGTGCAGACAAGTGAAAAAGCGTTACAAAACATGGCATGACCAGTGCCAATGGCAGAGAAAACCTGGGAGCTATTTTTTCACTCAACAAATCACATGTTAACATTTGCTTAGTGTTCAATATACAACATGAATTCATGAGCCTAGAAAGAAGATAAATTAGTCTACCCGTATATTAATGATGAATCTAACTAAAATAAGAACAAAAAAAGGCTATAATTTGGGAAAATGCAAGAAACTGAGGTTGCGAAAAATTGTAAAAACCTAAAAACTTTGTAAGAAAAAAAGGTTATAAATTTATAGCAAAGAAGGAGGAGATGTGAGATTAATATACAAAAGGTATGAAGAAGTACAAAGATAAATCAAGACAAACGAAGCTAAAAAAATCTGCAGCTAAATGACTAATTACGAAGAAAGTTGGAGCTGTTAAACAATAACTTAAGGAGAGTGTTGGCGTTAGAGATGATAAAACTTATTCTCCCTCTCCTCTTTCTCTAGAAGAAGGGGTGAAAACATTTGAGCAAAAAAGGTCAATGCAATTGCCATTGAATGGTTAAAACTTGAAAACAACTAAAAATATCATAAGTAAACCGGTCTTTTTTATTTATTGCTTGTATTTCTGTGGAGCATTAAAAGGTTCAATCCACTAAAAGGCTAAAGTGAAGAGTTGCGAGCAACTATTCATTCGAAAAGATAAAGCAATTTATTTTAATGCTCTCGCAGCAAGCATAGTGGTACTTGGTCTAAGGGGCGTCATTGCCGCTTCCGATGGAAGCTTCAACAGCTTCAATAACAACGGATACCTTCCTCTTATGTTCACTGCTACCTCCCGATTCAGAGCTGGTGGAACAGCCGTCACGATTTTGAGAAGCCTATAACATAGGATAATAAGATAAATTGAAAGTTGTTAAATTGTATATCACTGTGGTTTAAGCAAGAGCGTAAGCACATATGATGGGACGATGATTGGCATGTGCTTGAGCATTTTTTTCATAAGCAGCCTCCAGTTCTTTCAATGGTGTGAAAACCGCCGATATACTGTAGTCTTGTAGACCTTCAACCAGATTGTACTTGTTCAATTTCAGCTTGTAAACAAATTCCTTACCCACAAGGGCATGCCGTTTTTAGGGGTACAAAAGTATCTTCTTCTGGAATTTTATTAATTAGTTTCTTGGCTGAGACGTCTAGCAATTGCTCGACAGTAGAATTGATGAAAGGGTTGGGGGGAACTATGCACTTAGTTAAATTATATGCCAAGCCCAGATGTACACGTGATTAACTGTAAACATGTCGCCTTACATGGCTAGAGGGTACTTAATTGGTTGCTTGCAATAATTGCAGATAAAAACCGCATCCCGAAGAGTGCCCATTTTCACGCATGACTCGCATGATATATAATACCATCAAAAGTGATTATTGATGGCAGTTATGGTGGCCTTCAAAGTCATAACATCAACATACTATAGTTTAAGATTAAAAAGCCCTTATGATAATATGGAACATTTTATGCTGATTAACACGGAATGGCGTGAGATTTCACCTGAAGTTTAGCGTATATTTGTAGTTCACCAACACATGTAGCCCTGACCAGGGATTCCACGATCATTTGATTAACAAACATTATTTCCTCAGGGGTTAGCTTGGCATCACCGGGGCCTTCAATAGCCACGATTGTTGGTGTTAAGGCCTAGAACCTATCCCTTATAGAAAAGACATGTCCCACCTCTAGGTTAACATAAATTTTGTTAGCGCTAGTTATAGCGAAAGTCAAAGCACCTGCGTGACATAAGGGGGGCATTATAGCTACTTTATAAATATCGAGAAATGTCACAAAAAATGTAGAATAACCTTTTTCTCACGACTTGACTACACATTTTTACTACTAAGGAACATAGTCCTTATGTTGAAAGGTCTTGATTGTGACAGAGAAGATAACAATAACATTGAGCGCTTCATCTCCAATATATAGCGTGGGATCAAACTGCTCGCCTAGTTTACCCCACAGAGTGGCGGTGCTGGTGAAAAAGCTAAAAAAATAGTAAGAAGGTAAATACGTCAGGATGAATACTTGGTAAATAACCAATTTTTTTATTAGCAATTCCCATTTACTAATCTGTGAAAATTATAATATCCCTTTTTTTAAGCCAACCCTGACAGCCTCAACCTCACCATAACCGCAGAAGCATCCCACAATATCTGCAATAAGTAAAAGGTATTAATTACAGTATAGTTTGTGTAATAGCAACCCAGGAAAATAAGGTAATGATCTTAAATGGACCCAACGCAATAAATTATTGAAATATTAGGAGTCAGGAATCGGTTTACGAATAAATCAGAGATCTTATAGATTTGACGATTAGCTATTTCTACGTTCAAGCCTTACTGGTAAAGCCATCCGAAAGCTTTCATGGTCGAATAAGTTTGCTAAGAATCGTGTGTATATAAGGGAGTAAGACTAAAATAAGCCAATATTGTCATACAACAGTAAAAATGGATTCTAAATAGCATAAAGCTTTCGATCATAAAAAGATACATGATATATTTCTCGTATAAATAAAATCTAAGGTGATGTAAATAGCTAAATACAGTATAATGATATAATTTAAATCTTTAAAGTATAACCTTCTAAATTAAACCGGTTAACGACGGAATTTGTTGAAAACAAATTCGGGGAGGTTTGCTGGAATTGTAGTGGTAGTTGACAACGACGAACGGCGTAGGACGTTAGTTGATGACGGGTAACGGTGCAAGATGATAGTCATCAACGAGGAATGACGTAGGATGATTAGGGTTAGGGTTTGATATTTGGGGATGGTTGAGATCGTATGGATTGTCGAATTGCAATCAAGAGCGAATGTCGAATTCTCTCTATTTCGCAAGGGTTACTTCATTCCATATAATATGCCTATGTACCCCTATTTATAGGAAATCAAGCCAAATGTAGTTATTAGGAAACAAGTAACCTAGATGGGCCTTGACTCACCTTTATGATGCCCTAATGGATCGGAGCCACCTCCTTTGATTAGAGTCGTTATGGGCCTCACAAACCCAGTTACCTTTTCAAAGTATGGTGGCCAAGTCATTGGCCCAAAAACATCGGAGTCAATGTCAAACTAGAACCATGGAAAAGGGAAAATAAGTAATGGTTTTTGAGAGCTATGACTTACAAAGGGGTGACGTCCTTCGACCCCCCTAACTGTGTGATCCCTGTTAGCCGGGATGGGGCATAATTCATAAAGGGATAAGTCTTGAATGGATTGGATTTGAATTAATGAACAGAGGCCCAAAGTTGATGTTTGGGTTAGGACATTTTTTTTGACAATCTTCGTAAAATAACTATTTTGCGCTGGGCTTGACCTTTGGGCTAGGACTTTCCCTAGTCGAGGTTCAATGCCAACTTTCCCTGGTCGAGACCTAATGCTAACCTTTGGGCTAGGAATTTCCTTGGTCAGGGCCGAATGCTAACCTTTTCTGATCGAGGATCAATCCCAACCTTTGGGCTAGGACAGTACTCCGTGAGCCCATAGCCTTTAAGTCCAATATTTTTAGTGCTTTTTCCTCCAATAGAGCCTAAGCATACCTTTGGGTTTGAACAAAGCTTAGTGGGTTTTTCCCGCGTAAAGCTGAGAGACTTATAGAATCTCATATGTAAATAAGACCCATAACCATTCTTTGGGCGGGTTATACCTTTAGGCTAACTCAATATTTTTTTGAAACATAAAATTAGGTTACACCTAATTTTGGGTGTAACAATTGCCCCAGTTTCTTGCAACTTTAAGAGTAAAAGAAACTTCTGATAAAAAATTTCATGATACTTGGGCGAGCCCAGTTCTCCAGTCCAATGTCTTTATGTTTTCTTCTACGACCAAGGTCCTAATCAAACCTTTGGGAAAACTCTATCATTGGGTGAGCTTCCTAGGCTTTAATAGAGAACACCTTTGGGGGAGGATACACCTTTGGTAGAGAACACTCCTTTGGTGGAGGACACTATCTTTGGTAGTGAACAACTTTGGGGGAGAACACCTTTTAGTTGAGGACAAACCTTTGGTAGAGAACATCTTTGTTAGAGGACAAACCTTTGGGGGAGAATACCTATAGTGATGGACACCATGCATTAAGTTACACGTCAAACTTGATAGCTAAAATCTCCTACCATTAATTATGTCCAAAAGGGGGCATCCTTCACAAGTGGGCATGGTCCCTACCTTTGGACAATGTCTTTTCTCCCATCTTTCGGGTCGAACCCCTAGGCTTAGGCGATGTCAAAGTAGGGTCGATGCTCTTTTTTGGGCATGACAACTCTAGTTTCTTGCAACAAGTATTTGTAAGAGAAACTAACTTATCCTCCCGATATTTTTTCTTTCCCTTCCTTTAAAGAGTGACTGCTCAAAGCATGAGATACATATTCGTGAATTTTCAGTTTTTGGGTGAGATCCTCCTTACAGGTTGTCGTTCTTCATTCTTTAACACTACTCTCGGGGGGTGACACCAGATCCACTAACGGATGACAACAATTCAATAAAGGAGAAGTTGGTACATTAACGGGCAACTTCAGTTCACTAATGGGTGGCACATTATGCCACATAAACTTGTTCTAAATGATTAGCCTTCAGTGTTGAATATTTGAACTTGGCATTTGGCACAAAAGGGCAACATCATTGTAATGAGACACCGTTAAAATGAAGACATCGTTGAAAAGTGGTAGGCCGATTTAGTGTTTTTTACTTCTTATATTGGTAAATCTTTGGAGTTTGACCCAATTCCTTTAAGGAAATACCTCATAGCTAGGCCTAGTGGACGATGGCACCAAAAGAATAAGAGAACTTTTGTGGAGAGTGAGGCTTTTCCAGTGTGGCGGTCGCTGATAACTGGGAGATACCCTTAGTTGTTAGAAAGGCACAACTTATCATCTTCAATTTCTCATTGTAGCATTCCAATATCATTTCTTACACATATTATGTACTAGGATCTAAAAGGCGAGGTCTCATAACATAGGGTAAGGTCATTGATAAGCCCATTACTTCATGTCTCAGGTATTACCGCATTCTCCCGACCTCGTGAATAATGAATTATGAAAGGTATGGCCTTCTTTGAAGACGCTAGGTAGCGGGTACTTCTATAATTTTCTTCCGGCTCTGGATACTAGTCACGAGCTAGACTCACATCTCGATGGTATTCAAACAGAATCACCCTATAAGGATCTTCAAAGCATAATCACCCCCCCGGGGCCTTTTTCAAGAGATAACGTCTTTTTTTTACTAATGATAACATCCTTCTTTTCATGAGTTATCCAAATAATATCTTCCTCTTTTGGAGGAGGTCTTCCAAATAACACCCCCTTTCAGAAGAGATCTTCTTTAAATAACATCCTCGTTTGGAAGAGGTCTTCCAAATAACACCTAATTTAGAAAAGGTCTTCAACTTATGGCATCTCCTTTTAGAGAAGGTATTCTATAGACAACATCCATGTCTAAAGGAGGTCTTTAAAAATTAGCATCCCCCTTTAGAGGTCTTCAACACATGACATCTCTTTTTAAAGGAGATCTTCTACAGATAACATATGCCTTCATAGAAGGTCTTCAAATAATATCATCCTTCTTTAGATGATGTCTTTAAAAAAACATCTCCATTTATAGGAGGTCTTTAACACATGTCATCTTGCTTTAGAGGAGGTTTTCTCCAAATAACACCCTCCTCTACATGATGTCTTTTAAAAATAAGCATCCTTTTAAGCAAAACTTCATATCTTTATAAAAGCACTGTCTTCATATAAGTCAAAAAATGTAAGGCGAGTTCAAGAGCTTTGGGCGACCTCTCCCGGTGAACTCACAAACAAAGGGAGAGATTTGGGCGATCACTCCGTGTGAACTCTCAAACAAAAGGAGAGGTTTGGGCGACCTTTACTAGGTGACAACTCCCGGGCGACTTTTCAATTTGAGGGGGGAGCTTTGAGCAAGCTCTTCAGTAGAAGACAATTTTAGGAGGATTCTCCTACAGAGGGGCGACTTTCTTATGCTAGAGCTTTAGGCGACTTGTCATGTGGGGTGAAAGCCTTGGGCAAGCTCTCAAGAACAATGAGAGGCTTGGGCGAGCTCTCCTACAAGTGTTAAGCTAAACACAAAATTCTTCTGTACATGTCACGTCTCACGAAGAGGCATCTCACATAGAGGCATCTCACGAAGAGGCATATCACGTAAAGGCATCTCACGAAGAGGTATCTCATGTAGAGGCATCTCACGAAGAGGCATCTCACATAGAGGCATCTCATGAAGAGGCATCTCATTTAGAGGCATCTCATGTAGAGGCATCTAACGAAGAGGCATATCACGTAGAGACATCTCACGAAGAGGCATCTCACAAAGAGGCATCTCAAGTAAAGGCATCTCAGTTAGAGGCATCTCACGTAGAGGAATCTCACGAAGAGGCATCTCACATAGAGGCATCTAACGAAGAGGCATCTTACGTAGAAGCATCTCATATATAGGCATCTTATGTAGAGGCATATTACGTAGAGGCATCTTACGAAGAGGCATCTCACTTAGAGGCATCTCACGTAGAGGCATCTCACGTAGAGGCATCTCATGAAGAGGCATCTCACGTAGAGGCATTCTTCTGATCCTCATGTTTAGAGGTCTTCAAATAAATTAAGAATAAACCTATTCCCAAGGAGGACCAATATCAATCCTACAATATTACAAAGGTGTCGGGAGTACGGCTCACCAGAGTATTCCTGAGATGCCCAGAAGTACGAGTCATAACAATATGTTGGGCGACGTTCTCTACGGAAGAGAAGCCAAAAATTGATACCACAACAGTACTAAGGCGTCCGGAAGTACGAACTACCAGATCAAGTTGGAATGTCATGCTCCTTAGGAGATAGGCTGTTGAAAATATGCAAATATCCTCATTCGGAAGAGGTATTCTATAAATAACATCCTATAAATAACATCCTCATATACATGAGGTCTTTATAAAACAAAATCCTTATTTGAAAGAGGTCTTCCACAAATTATATCCTCTCGTCGAGGGAGGTCTTCATCAAATAAAATGCATCTCATATAAAGGAGGTCTTCAACATAATTCTCATAGAAGGTCTTCAAATGTATCCTAGTTTGAGAATTTCAGAGATAGAGAAATGCATTATATATTCATATTTAGAGGTCCTGGCTAATAAGACCCATAAATACTACTCCCAGACTTTGTAGACAATAAAATAAATACAAAGTTTAAAGTGCAATAATAAAATAGAGAGGAATAGAAACGGCGTACGTGTTTGATAGTAATTATTGAGAGGCTCTATCACTCCAAATCAGCAAGAGGCTCCAAAGAGTCCATAACTCTGAATCCTCAAATTAGGAATTATTATCGGCAATACCATATTTTCCCATAGCTTGAATCCTTATGTCGACCTAGACCTATCCATTATGATACAATTCATCTCGATCACAGTCCTCTTTGTCACTGAATGGTGATGGTCTTCTAATAAGGGCGACCTCTAATGATCGCTTTTGGGAGACGCTCCTTGCTTCCACAGGGTCGTGGCAGTTCTTTGAACTTGGATGAAATTCATCTGAAAATGCCTCTCCTACTCGGTGGTATCCATATAAGAGCCATGCTCTTTATTATCTTACTCATCAAACAAGGATGTCTTCCCCAATTAGAAGGATGGGGTTTCCCCTACCTTGGGTGAAGACTTTCTCAAGATCTAAAGTCTGCCTACTTGACATAGCATGTAGCATAGATCGGGAGTCTTCCTAATAGAGGGCTAATAAAATAATCTCCCTTTTTGGAAAACCCCAAATACATTCCATCCAGTGTTCTTCTTCGATGATTTTTTTTATTGCGATATCCTTCCTCTAGAGATTCCAAAATCCCCTTCTTTTAGCGCCAATTGTTAACAAATGAATTTGGTGAAAACAAATCTGGGGTGGTTTGCTGGAATTGTGGTGGTAGTTGACGATAATGAACGGCGTAGGGCATTAATTGACGACGGGGGACGATAATCGTCAACGAGGAACGACGTAGGATAATTAGGGTTAGGGTTTGATATTTGGGGATGGCTGAGATCGTATGGATTGTCGGATTACAATCAAGAGCGAATGTTGAATTCTCTCTATTTTGCAAGGGTTGCTTCGTTCCATACAATGTGCCTACGTACCCCTATTTGTATGGGATCAAGGCAAACGTAGTTCTTGGGAAACAAATAACCTAGGTTGGCCTTGACTCACCTTTATGCCCTAATGGATCGAAGTCACCGCCTTTGAGTAGAGTCATTATGGGCCTTACAAGCCTAGTTACCTTCTCGAAATATGGCGTCCAAGTCATTGGCCCGAGAACATCGGAGTCAATATCAACCTAGAACCATGGAAAAAGGAAGCTAAGCAATGGATTTTGAGACCTATGACCTACAAAGGGGTGATGTCCTTCGACCCCCTAACTGGGTGATCCCTATTAGCTTGGATGGGGCCTAATCCATTATAGGGATAAGTATTGACTTGATTGGATTTGAATTAATAAATAGAGGTTCAATGTTGATATTTGGGCTAGGACGTTTCTTCTTTGACAATCTTTCTAAAATGGCTTTTTTGCTCTATGATTGACCTTTGGGCTAGGACATTCCCTAGGCGAGGCCCAATGCCAACTTTCCCTGGTCGGGACCTAATGCTAACCTTTGGGCTAGGATTTTCCTTGGTCAGGGATGAATGCCAATCTTTTCTGATCGAGGCCCAATGTCAACCTTTGGACGAGGACTTTCCTTGGTTAAGGCCCAATGCTAACCTGTTATGATCGATGCCCAATGCCAACATTTGGGCTAAGAATTTCCTTGGTTAGGGCCCAATTCCAACATTTCCTGGTCGAGGCCCAATTCCAACCTTTGGGATAGGACAATAATCCGCGGCACCTTAGTTTTTAAGTCCAATATCTTTAATTATTTTCCCGCCAATAGAGCCTAAGCATACCTTTAGGCTTGAACAAAGCTTAGTGGGCTTTTCTCGCGTAAAACTGAGAGTCTTCTAGAATCCCTTCTGTAAATGAGGCTCATAACCATTTTTTGGGCGGGTTATACCTTTAGGCAGGCTCATTATTTTCCCGAGACATACAATTAGGTTACACCTAATTTTGGGTATAACAAAACCCATTCTGGCGATGGCTCTTAATTGCTCTTAATTTAGAGATGGAAGGGAGGCTGAAAGGTTCGTCTATATGTAATCAAAGATCAAAGCTTGCATATAGATTATTTTTTTAAAAAAATGACAGAAATTGGAGAAATCAGAATATGAGAATATGAGGTATTAGTATCTCCCAGGTATAAATTCCTTACCGTTATAGTCATTCGAAAGTTGTCATGGCAGAATAAGTTTGATATGAACCGTGTGTATAGAAGAGATCAAGGGAAACAAGACTAAAATAAACCAATATTGTCATACAACAAAAAACATGGATTCTAGACAGCCCAAAGCTTTCTATCATAAATACATGCATGATACATTTTTTATACAAATAAAACCCAAGGTGTTAAATAAATAGGTAAATGCATTATAAAGATCTAATTTGAATCTTAAAAATGTAATCTTCTGAATTTATTCCATTCAAATGGATCTACCAGGTATAAATCCCTATTTGGAACACCTATCGCAGACCAGGATGAATAGAAGAACATGGATTCTAGATAGCACAAAGCTTTTGATCATAAATGCATGCATGATATATTTTTTATATAAATAAAATCTAAGGTGTTGCATAAATAGGTAAATGCACTATAATGATCTAATTTGAATCTTAAAAATATAACCTTCTGAATTAATTTAATTAAAATGGATCTCCCCGGTATAAATTCCTATTTGGAACACTTATCTCAGGCCAGGATGAATTGGAGATAATTGGGTTTTTAGAAATACCCAATTCAACACAGAATTAAACCAAAGAAAAGAAGCTTATTCCAAGAGATTTACCTGAAAGAGTGGACATGTCACCGGCACGAACCTGAAGCTTGGACAAATCAACAAACTGGAATTTGTATCTCGGGATGCACACAACATCCTCATCTAGCTGCACAACCTCGGTAGCCGGCAAGAAAAACAACCTTTAATTTCTATCCAATGGCCTATAGTGGGAGGTATTCATCGCAACCTTGACATTTCTGAGACTGTAGTGCGGGCCCTCACTGACACAGTGCCTGAACCGAGGCACCAAATACTTACGGATAACAGCATGCATAAGATTCTCCTGGAATGAAAAGGGAATCTTTGTGTTAACATTATCCCACATCCTGCAAAGCGCGGACCCAAATCAACCAGTCGTCCGCATCACCCTCAATGTCGGGAAGATAAGAAAACTCCACAACTATATCAGTTTATAACAAATCCAAACATTACCACCAAAAAGATACATCACAAGACCGAAGTTAAACTAACTTATCCATGACATGAACAAACAGAATTACAACAAATGATATAAGTTTAGAACAAACCTAAACATGATCATTAAAAGACAGAGGTTTGAGCATAAAATAGCCTCACAACAAATGATAAAGCATATTCACGACAGAGGATAAACACTTAGAAAAAAAAGACAGATATTTAAATAAACAGAATCACAACAAATGATATCAGTTCCATAACTATATTGGTTTATAACAAAGCTAAACATTGCCACCAAGTTGATACATCACAAGATCAAAATTAACTTAACTTATCCATGACATGGACAGTGAGAATTACAACAAATGATCTTATTTAGAAAAAAAAGATAAAAATTGTCACCAAGAGATAGAGGGTTGAGCAAAAAATTAGACTTCGAACATATGATAAAGCATAATCATGGCAGAGGGCCAACATTCAGAAACGAAAACATATATGTAACCTAACTTATCCATGTCTTGAACAAACAAAATTAAAACAAATGATATATATTTAGAACAAAGCTAAACATGATCATTAAAAGTCAGAGCTAAACATGATCATTAAAAGTCAGAGGGCTGAGCACAAAAACAGACTCACAACAAATGATAAAGCATATTCACGATATATGGCAATATTCAAAAATAAAGACATATATTTGAACAAACGGAATCACAGCAAATATATAAGTTTAAAACAAAGCTAAACATGGTCATTAAAAGACAGAGGGCTGAGCATAAAAATAGATTCACAACAAATGATAAAGCATATTCACCAGAGAGGGCAACATTTGGAAACAAAGACATATATTAGAACTAACATAATCACGGCAAATGATATTAGTTCCATGACTTTATCAATTTATAATGCAGTCAAATATACAACAAAGCTAAATATTATCACTAAGAGATATATTACAATACTGAAATAACTTAATTCATCCATGATGAAAAGGGTTGAGTGAAAAATTAGACTTACAATACAATAAAATGATGATAAAGCATAATCATTACAGTGGGGCAACATTTAGAAATTAAGAAATATAAGAATAAATAGAATTACAATACATTAAAATTACATTGTAACAAATGTTAAAATATAATCACCACATAGGGGTGAACAATGCACGAAAATATAAGTAGAATATTATCTTTTTTATGAGACAGTCTCGTGAAACAATCCAGTAAAGCCCAAATAATGACATGACGCCACAATATATTGTCGGGCATACGAGGGAGCTGTAACCAGCGTTGACTCTTAATTGCTATTAATTTAGAGGTCGAAGGGAGGCCGAAAGGTTCGTCTATATGTAATCAAAGATCAAAACTTATATATAGATTATTGTTTCAAAAAAAAATGATAGAAATTGGAAATATTAATGAGGTATTAGGACCGCCCACGTCAATCACACGTATTTTTCCTTTTCATAGATATATAAATGATGCTATCCAGGAATCATTATATAGTCTGAACTTAATCATATTATTCAAAACATTTGGACCATTTTCACATCACTTATATATCATTATATAGTCCGAACTTAATCATATTGTTCAAACCATTTTTTCTCATCACCTGTATCCCTGCCATCGACTCTGCAGCATGCGTGGGAGATAATTTGTTTCCCAAGGGAGATAAGATAAGATGAGGATTAAAGTGACATATTCCCCGTGATTTCATGAACATATGATATGGCAATTGCAGTAACATTTGTTTAATTATATTTTTCATGTAAAAGAGTCTCTTTGTTTCTCCATTTATATAAATTATTTATAATTTATAAGTCCGTAAAAATTTATCGACAGCCAATTTAATTTATAAGTTGAATTTATAATTTATAATTTATAAGTTGATAAGTGATAAGTTGAATGTTGGTGATCATGTATTTTTTCTTAACTTATTTTAATTTTTTATTTTTTATTAACTTTAGTTTTAATATATATTTTCTTAAATATTAATCTAATTTAAAATTTACGAATTAAGATAATTATATTTAAAAATTATTTATTTTAGTTCATTCAAGTAAAAAAATACGTCTTCTAAGTAAATTATCCAAATACTTATATAAATTATAAGTATCTATGGAGACCACTTTTTTTGGAGACCTTGGAGACCACTTATGTTCTGCAAGTTAAATATTGCAAAAAAACATTGCAAAACATATTATTTTGCGAATCATGCTCTACAAAGATCCTTATTTTATTCAAAATCTTAAATATCATATATGTACTGCATGTAAAACATTACAAAAATATTTTATTCTGCAAAACATGTTAAGTTTGCAGAACATTTGTTCAGCTTGCAGAACATACACATTCTACTTATTAAATTTAAATGATCTTTAATAATTTTAATGAATTAGTGATACTCGTAAAATATACATCACAAAATAATATATTTTATAATATTTTGATTGCAGAACATGGTCTCCAAGGTCTCCGATGAAAACGTGGCCTCCATGAAACTTTTCTCTTCATATACTTATCATTTATAAATCACTTATTTATTTTCAGTTATAATTTAGTTATTTTAAAAATTTTCAAAAGGACACCCGGTATATTAATCCATTTTTTTAAGTGCACGCCTTAGAATTCAGAAATCTGCCATGTTTTGGGATTACGGGCCTGGCCCTATGGACTGGGTCATGGTCCACGGAATGGCACAATCAAACTGACAAACTCCAACTTAATTGTCTAGCGGACTAGTGGTCGGGCAAGCAATATATGCTATAATTATAAATTTTAGAATGAAAATATTGTAAATTTTAATCGATATTGGGTATTAAAATATTAATTTTAAAATTGTTTGATTCTCTCCCATGTATACTATACAATTTAAAATTCTGTAGCACTTTTTGTATTTTAAAATCTGTGTTTTTTATATAAAATATAGTAACCTTAGAGTAAACTTTATAAAGATTTATTTTGACCACAAATTAAGTCGGATCAAGTATCATGTTAGAAAAAGTTATGATCGATTGTATTATATACTAGAAAAACCGAATGTTTTTAATATTGTATATTTTTTAATTTAATCAGAAGTGAAAATTTTAAACTCTTTGTTAGAAATTTTTAATAATTTAATTTGATAATAATTTTAAATATACATGTGTATAAATTAGTGATATTTTAGTTTAAAAAAAGGTCACTTATTAAAAGATATAGTTTTATTAATGTTTATATGTGTTTTTATGAAAGATAATTTTGTTTTAATTTAAAGGTAAATTTTAGCTCATATACGAAATATCTTTAGATTGGTATAACGACCAAATTTAACTAATGAAATTCAGATTTATTCTAGTTTAATTTATTCAAACCCGGAGTTGTGGTAAAAAAAAATATGTATCAATGCTAAAATATTTATGTTAACTCAGATAAAAGTACATTTTTTTTTGCTAAATGAGTACATTTTATTTTATTTTAACTGGTCTAATTATTTTCTTATTTTAAGTTTAATTTTAATTTAACATGAATTAATTGTATAATTTTTAGTCCGGATAAATAGCATATTTTGATTTATTTTAGTCCGACACAGTTATACTCACTAAAAAATCATCTATATTGTTTTCTTATTAAAATAGTATATGTGTTATAAAATTTGAAATAAACACGTAATTATATAAACATCCACTGGTACCAAATTTTTAATATTTCTGTTTTTAGGGTTGGATATCCTACTAAACTTACATTGTACCTACCAATGAATTAGGTAGATTTTCATTTTATGTTAATACCAATTAATAATATAAGAATCATCTTTAGCTGAAATTTAATTTTTGTTTAACGTAAATCAATAACAAACATTATTTGTTTTAATATCAGGCATGTTATATCAAGCACATAATTATAATTAGTTTGTTTTTAATTTTATTTTAGTTCAAGTGAATATTATTTTGTTTTAAATTGAATAAATAATATATATTTTTTAGCGTGATGACATTATATCGACCAACGTATTACATTTAAAATTTTATTTTTGTTTTGGCATGGTTCAATAAAAAAAGTTTTAGCCAGATCGGTAGTATTTATTATATTGTTTTAGCATGAGATATCAAATCTTGGTTTTAGCCTCAGACCCGTTATATCAACCAAATCCAGCTAATTATATTTAATTTTTTGTTTAATTTTAT
The DNA here is from genome assembly GCF_009905375.1 of Apium graveolens. NCBI lineage: Eukaryota > Viridiplantae > Streptophyta > Magnoliopsida > Apiales > Apiaceae > Apium > Apium graveolens. Next base: position 16,870,075 of record NC_133652.1, read on the forward strand.
TTTAGTCCGGGGTAAACATTATTTAGTTTTAGAGCGAATGGATAATATATAATTTTGTTTTAACCTGATGACATTATATCAACTAAACAAATTTTCTTTTAAATTTTGATTTTCTTTTAACTTGTTTTGTTTTAACTTGATAACATTATATGAATCAAACGAATTTTCTTTCAAATTCTTATCCTTATCCGTCGCTATTATTTTGTTTTAGTCTGAGACTGCAAAAACCGCTAACTGTACACAGTTAAATTTTAATTTATATTTAAGGCTTGATCAATAATATAATTTTATTTAATTCGGCTCCGGTGAATATTATATATTATTTTATTTAAATCAATACCATTAGACATATTGTAATTATATTTACATTTAAATAATTTTATTGTAAATATTAATCTATTTATGGGAGTATTTTAAATATTAACCTTCATTATTTCTTCTTTAATATAATAGTATAGATAGATATATTGAAAGGGTTTATCTAGTGTGTGACGTAGTAATTTATAAGTTTAGTTTATTTTAATTGATGTAATTTTGATGAATGTTGAGGTTTATTATTATTAGAAAATAGTAATCAATTAAAATCACTTATAAATTTTGATATTTAGTATGAGCTGGAAAACGATATTTGAAATTAATTGCGAGTATTGTATACTATATACAACTAATACACAAAACACCCCCGCCAAGAAGCTTGGACCACCATTTTCTTCATTTAAACATTATTCTCATCGGTCCTATTCTATTAAAGGATCCAATTAATTTGATAGGACTATTTTTTATAGTATCAAATCAATCATTGATAAACAATTTGATGTTAGTTTGTATTTTAATTGACATAATAACAGACCTTTTTTTACAATAACTTTGGAACTCAGGTCTCAGAGTAAAAGGGTTTAACTTTGCTTTGCCAAAATTTCTGTAAGGTTCGAGAAATATAATGGCGAACAAAGATATCAGAAACGGATATTGTATTTTAGAGTGGCATGTGCCATGATTATATTTTTAATATAATCTACCTTTCTTGACGAGGTGGTCATCCGTGCGGGTCGTGCGGGCCGGATCGGATTTATAACGGGTTGGGACCGAAAAATTTGAACACTGAATCGATACTGGAAGCGAGCGAATTGGGCGGACTGTGTTTAAGCTTACAGAAGGTAACCCGAATTCGGCACTGAGCTCATATGCGTGCCAGGCGGTTCACGGGTTTGCGGGTTGTAGGCACGCGGGCCGGCGGTTATGTGGGTTGAAAAGAGTCTCTGTAGAGGCTGTTGTACTTTTCCTTCATGTTTCAAGCACTTACCAATTACCATTATAAAATATATAACACTTGTGTTGTGTGTTTAACCCCGTTAAACGTACACCCTTTATTGCTACTTGATAGTTGCTATTGTATTTTGATTTGTTCAGTTTATAATATTCGAATTGTATTCTAATTTAAATTCATGTATTGAAGATGTATAATAAATATTTTTATACTAATAATCTATTGATATGTTTTTAGAAGTACAAAGTTATTTTTATACTAATAATATGTTGATTGTACGTGTCTCACTTAGAATCAGATCTTATAGGATGTACATAGAAATTGCTTCTTGCAATCGTGATTTAGTAGGGTCTGAGGTCATTTATATATATTGTTTACATGAGATCTAGCTATTATTTTTTAAACTATTATATTTATATACCTTACAATCGATTATAAATTCTCATAAAAATCGTGATAAACAGGAATATAACACAAAGAAGAAATAATAAGAGATAAGCTCTTCGGAGATCACCATTCTTGAACGGTGCAAAAATATCATACTTTTCTCATTATATGAATCTATTGTAATATTGAGGTAATATCGGCAATGTGTATTGACGCCGGTTATCAAGTTTATGTTCCAAAATAGTTTATCCAAACAATTTGAGATGACGCAATATAATATAATATATTTTATTCCATTTCGAATATGAGATGACACGGATGATTTAATTTTATTATTGCTATTTTTTTATGTCCCGAAAAGACTATGTCATCTCATAAAAAATTATCCCGCCCCATTTGTTGAAATATATTTGAGATAATAATTTTACACTTTTGAATATCAGGATTCTTTTCAAATAAGTCATATGATTTAGGATCCAGGGTTAAAACCGCACACTAAAATCATATAATGGTTCTTTGACGTGTTTGTGATTTTGGCTCTCGGGGTCTCTTTTAGGATAATTGATCAAAGTATGACCCGCTAACCCATAAATAAGTATCTCCAAATTGAAACTATTCATTACGTGAGTATAAAAATATAGCAGAAGTCATTTAGATTAGTCGGTAAGAATATTTTTCCAATAGAATACTCTTCATCGCGACACATTTTTTATAAATGTGATTGTGATTAAGGTTAAATGTAATTGAAGCAACAAAAATTACGCAAAACTAAACGGTGTACCAATAATAAAAGTGGGATGTTATTGAATCAATAGGGCAGCGCTTTCGATTCTTTCGTGTTGTCAAATAGTTGACAATGATTTTCTGAGAAGAAAAATATGTTGTAATTTATAATAGTATAAAAACACAGCGGCCGGATCATTAATTTAAAAAACAATTAAAATCATACTAAGCTATCATTACAGAATAATCATAACAAACCTCGTGACTTCAAACTTATTTTTCACACATTTTTACTAGTAAAATATTTAATCAAAATTTTAAAATAAAGATTTGTTAGTATTTCTTTCTCGATAGATTACACAACCAACTCATTCAACCATTTGTGTGACATACTAGAATAAAAATACGACCTAATCGATTTCAAATTTAAAAACTTCATTTTTTTTTCATTTTAAGTTATTTCTTAGTATTTTTAATATGAAAATAAATTTACCGGGATGATGGATGGCCCATACAATAACTTGTATTGCTTGCGGTTAGGGCCAAACCCGAACTAAATGTTATAGTAGGTGATACATACATTTGGCTCAAAATAACGTACTAATCAAAATAAATGGGCTATCCGTAACCTCATATTTTTGTTGCGACAAAAGTGAATCAAATTTGATTTTGATACCAAGTTCAACTTACCACTGATCATCAATGCGAACCAAATGAGTAACATTTCAACATCATGCATGTCAATCTCCGTGTACATCCCGCCACGATTTAGGTCCCTCTTGTATTTTGGACCCATTAACTACAACTCCAAAAAATTATAATTACACAATTATTTGGTAAGAAATGGAGAATCCGTGAGAGCAAAAGCATATGGCCTTAAACAGAAGAAGAAATTGCAGGGATTCTTACTAAATCATACTATATGGTTCATACTCCTCCATACCAGCAGACCGCAAACAAAGGCAGTGATGGGAAAGGGGCCCCTGGCTCCGGCGATCATACCGATCATTTTGTCACATGGACATGAACTTCAACTTATATATATTTATCTATCTAGCTCAATTTTAGATAAATAGTGACAACAACTACGAAGGATAGGAGTAGTGTTTTTTGAGATAATTTTATTGCAGAAATTATTTACTTTCCGACTTTTTATTTTATGTGTGTTAGTTAAATATTTCAGATAACTTTCGGTAATCTTTTGCAGCTAAAAATGGATACATCAAATATATGAGTTAAATACATTAATAGACAATTTTTTTTTTCTTTAACAAGTTTCGAACTCTCTCCATCATGCAAGGGCTGATCATCAAAGGGCATTAAAATTGAAGGTTATATAATTTTTGATTTTTTTTGACCATGTAAAACTTATACTCCATCTTTTTTTAAATTATGTGTTTTTCAATACTAATCACCTTTGTTCTCTCTTTTCTTTATGACTTCAGGTAAACATAACTTTTATCTTGAATGCACCTAATAATACACTTTCCAGGATCAAGATAAAGTGGTTGTCTTTTCTCCGTTATATATTGCTTACAATCTCACTTACCAAATAGTCACTCCCTTTGTATTCTCAGTTCTCACTCACCCCTCCCTCATTCTCCAATCATGTTCTCTTTTTCCCCATTCTTATCTTCTTCTACTCTCCTTAAAACTCTACTTCTTCTAGCAGCATTGTTTGTATGCTGCACAAAGGGCTCTGCTTCAACCCCCACCGCCCCACCCAAGATTGGTAAAGGCTACCGTCTCATCTCCGTCGCAGAATCCCCTGACGGTGGCCTTGTTGGCCACCTTCAAGTCAAGCAGAAGAATAATATTTATGGCCCTGACATTCCCCTCTTACAACTCTACGTTAAGTAAGTCTTCTCTCACCCCGTTGCATATTTTGTAGTATAGTGACATGTTACCCTCTAAACTTTAGTGTCACATATAATCTTGTGTCTCGTTATTACTCTCACCGGCCTAACCAATTCTTATCGCTGTTCAAATTATATGAGAAAAAATTTGAACAATGTTATCAATTCAATAGTACGAAACGAGTGCAATATAAATAATATTAACACAAATCACCCATCACAATATTATCATGTAAAATCACCTTTTCACAGTTAAGTAGTACTATATAACAACGTGCACTTCAGTTGCTATGGTCTTATAAATTTGTTACTTTTACGCTAAATTAGTTTGTATTCGAACGAAGGGTAAAAATATATGTTACGTTGTCAATTGTGACTATGCTAAATGATTTATGATATATTTTTTTCAGACACGAAACTGATGGGCGTTTGAGAGTTCACATAACTGATGCAGAAAAACAGAGATGGGAAATCCCATACAATCTTATACCCAGAGACCAACCAGTTTCATTAAAGCAAAGCATTACTAGTAAATCAAGAAATGACCCCATAACAGTTTCAGAATACTCAAACAGTGAGCTTATATTTAGTTACACCACAGACCCGTTTGGTTTCGCAGTCAAAAGAAAGTCAAACGGTCAAACCCTTTTTAACTCAACATCTGATCCATCCGACCCGTTTGGCAATCTGGTTTTCAAGGACCAGTACATAGAAATATCAACCAAGTTACCAAAAGATGCTTCACTCTATGGACTAGGAGAAAACACGCAGCCCCACGGTATTAAACTCTACCCAAACGACCCCTACACTTTGTACACAACGGACATATCGGCTATTAATTTAAATGCCGACTTGTATGGGTCACACCCGGTGTACATGGACCTAAGAAATGTGGGTGGTGACGTAAATGCCCATGCAGTGTTGTTGCTGAATAGTAATGGCATGGATGTGGTTTATAGGGAAAGTTCATTGACGTATAAAGTGATTGGGGGTGTTTTGGACTTTTACTTCTTCTCTGGACCCACACCACTTGCTGTTGTTGATCAGTATACTGAGTTTGTAGGACGCCCTGCTCCCATGCCCTACTGGTCACTAGGTAACATTCACAACTCATTCCTAATTATATTTTGTTCTTTTACAATATACACATACTAGCTACAAAATTAAATTTGTGTCACCGAACCTTATTAAATTCTTGATGGTACAAAGTGTTGTTCAGGTCCAATGTAGGTGGTTCAGTTGTTTCTGCAAGTAATATTAATGTATGTTCCAGCTTAGTGTGTCAGTGTAGTAAATTTTTGTGCAGTCATGTTGTTACCAAATGCTTGTGTTGTAAAAGAAAGTTAGAAATCACAACTTAGATGTATTGTGAAGAAATAATGTCAGGGTTGCGGACTAAACTAACAAAATGTACGCAGACATTACTTTACTCGGAGTAGTTGATAAGCTTGTTATATGGAGAGTATAGACCTGGTTGGAATATAGAAGATCTCTAGTTAGTATTTTGTAAAAACTTGTAGACATAAGATTTCTGATTTCTTTTAGCAAATCTAGCTCACACGTTTCTTTGACAATCTCGAAAAACTACTGTTGTTCCAAAGATCCTCTGTTGTTTCCCTTCATATTTTAATCTTCAAAATGATCTTAGAAGGACAACGATAGAGATGTGTTGTTAACTCCTTTGTTCAGTAATCTTATTCTAATCAACAACATTGAAAAAAACCAAAGATATCATCAATCAATCTATTGATTCTTTCTAGAGGAAGAAGTGGGTCCTTTGACTGAAGGAAAGGTGGAAAAGATGGAAAAGATAATGGAAGAAAACATGGGTTTGTCAAATAATCCACCCACCCGGACAAGAAATAATGCACTGGTTTTATTTATGTGAACACATACTGTGCATGAAATGCTCTTGTTGTCTCATTGGCCATTGGCCCATTGCCAGTTTACTACTCATACAACCATGAAACCATCTGTCTGATGAATCAGTCTTCTATTTCTATGAATTTACTGGTTATATATGTCAATCCAATGGAGTGTTGTACCCAAATTTTGGTAAATTTAAAGTTTTTAAAAATGCATAAGGCCATAGGCTTATGTAGAATATAGTAGTAGCTTTGTACACACGAATATACATGAACCAAATTTTGTGTAGGTTTTAGTTTGTTGTGACTAATATGGCCTGCCATATGATCATATGAGTGATTAGTTTTAGTTTGTCGGTGACTAGTTTGGCCTGCCATGATGCGTAGGTTTCGCAATCCTTTCCCTTGAAACACGGAACACTCCTTGCCAGTAATGTGGACCGTATATAGTGCTGTTCGTCTAAATTAATTGCATCTATTGCTGCTGTTAGAACTAAGGATGTTCATGTCAATATCAAGACCTCCATGCCTAAAACATTAGCAGAGATTAATATATTTTCTATACAAGATATGTGTAACTGTATCAGAATGGAAACGTAAATATTGCTTATGGATGGATGCGTGGTAACTTTAGGGATCTGTTATGCACATCATATTATTTATCATTTGAGACAATTTTATGCATAGTTACAGAAATATGTTTTCCCAATGATGTTTTTATCCTTCATCTTTATTCCCAAAGTCCAGTTTGCTATTAGAAAATGGTTCAGATGTTCTAGATTTTCTGGATGCACATTTAACTATAATTTCAACCTATCAGGTGGTAAATCTTTAATGAAATTACTCTTCTGGTTTCCATTTCTTCTTGAATGTGTCAAAATGGTGGCCCTGCATCTTTCTTTGAGCTTTGCCAGAACTGCTATGAAATCAAGCAATAACAAACATATCAACATAAAGTATAACAATAACTAACACAATTATGGAAATGATATTTGAATTAGATTCTCGTTTGTTAAAATCTAATAGCGCGTACTAATGCCTATGAAAATCGACTCAGGCCTCTTTTGCTCCTCTATTCTACAGGATTCCACCAATGCAGATGGGGCTACCACAACTTGTCTGTAGTTGAAGACGTTGTTGAGAGCTACAAGAAGGCCAAGATCCCTCTTGATGTCATCTGGAATGACGATGATCATATGGATGGGCACAAGGACTTCACCCTCAATGCTAAGAACTATCCTCGTCCAAAGCTGTTGGCATTTCTTGATAAAATTCATAAACTAGGGATGAAGTATATTGTTATCATAGATCCTGGTATTGGTGTAAATTCCAGTTACGGTGTCTACCAAAGAGGTCTAGCTAACGACGTCTTTATCAAATATCATGGCAAACCTTTCCTAGCTCAAGTTTGGCCTGGAGCTGTAAACTTTCCTGATTATTTAAACCCGAAAACTGTTTCATGGTGGGCTGATGAAGTTAAACGGTTTCATGAACTTGTACCAGTTGATGGCTTGTGGATTGACATGAATGAACCTTCAAATTTCTGTAATGGTTTGTGCACAATGCCGGTGGGAAGAATATGTCCCAATGGAACTGGACCTGGTTGGATCTGCTGCTTGGACTGCAAGAACATCACAAGCACAAAATGGGATGACCCCCCTTACAAAATTAATGCTTCTGGATTGCAGGTTCCAGTAGGTTTCAAGACCATAGCAACCAGTGCAACTCACTACAATGGAGTCTTGGAGTATGACGCTCATAGTTTATATGGTTTCTCTCAGTCTGTTGCAACTCACAAGGCACTTCAAGGACTTCAGGGAAAGCGTCCGTTTATATTATCACGCTCCACTTATGTTGGTTCAGGAAAGTATGCTGCTCATTGGACTGGTGATAACAAGGGTACTTGGAATGACCTAAAGTACTCAATTTCTACCATGTTGAATTTCGGCATCTTCGGGGTTCCAATGGTTGGCTCAGATATATGTGGATTCTATCCAGCTCCCACTGAAGAGCTCTGCAACCGTTGGATTGAACTCGGTGCTTTCTATCCTTTCTCTAGAGATCATGCAAATTTCTATTCCCCAAGACAGGAGCTTTATCAGTGGAAGTCTGTGGCTATTTCAGCTCGGAATGCTTTGGGAATGAGGTATAAGCTCCTCCCGTACCTGTACACATTGGCGTATGAAGCACATATTAGTGGTGCTCCAATTGCTAGGCCTCTATTCTTCTCTTTCCCCAATTTCACAAAGTCATATGGCTTGAGCACACAGTTCTTGTTAGGAAAGAGTCTAATGGTATCTCCGGTTCTAGACAAGGCCAAGACAAAGGTCCATGCTCTTTTTGCTCCAGGTACTTGGTATAGTTTGTTTGACATGACACAAGTAATTGTAGTCAAAGAAGGCCACTATCGCGCCCTTGATGCTCCCTTGCATGTGATCAATGTTCATCTATATCAGAACACTATTCTCCCAATGCAGCAAGGCGGACTCATATCCAAAGAAGCAAGAATGACACCTTTCAGCCTAGTAGTGACCTTTCCTTTAGGTGCTAGTGATGGAGAAGCGAAAGGAAACCTGTACCTCGACGATGATGAGCTTCCTGAAATGAAACTTGGAAATGGCTACTCTACGTATGTTGATTTCTACGCAAGTGTAAGCAAAGGAAAGGTGAAGGTGTGGTCAGGTGTCCAGGAGAGCAAGTTTGCATTGGAGAAGGGCTGGTTTGTTGAGAAAGTCACTGTCTTAGGATTGAATGGCATTGGAAGTGCACTTGAGGTCGAAGTCGATGGAATTGCAGCTGTTGATACCTCTAATGTGGAGTTCACTGCAACAGAACATAAGTCTCCTGATAGATTAGAAGATGTGAATGAATATGATGATATGAAGAAGGGTATGATGCTTGAAGTTAAAGGGTTAAAATTGCCAATTGGGAAAAAGTTTGTCATGTCATGGAGCATGGGAATCAAAGGCTGATCCCTATTATCTTTCACTCTTTTACTATTTTTTTGCGCTGTTATAAATTGTCTCATCAAGGTGTCTAATGGAGAGGAGATAGGCTTAAGTTGTGCACATCCTTCTTTAATTTTCATTCACAAGAATCAGAAGGCATTAAGATTATGAATTTGAATTCTATCAATTACTTCTGAGTCATTTTACACTGTAATATTTTTCCAGAAATGCAAGTTCATGGGCCTGGATTTAAGCTCATAAGACATTCTTAAGCCTTTGAACAAACCAAAATTGATCCAGTTATTGTTTGGTGCTTGTGAGATGTCATAATGTGAACATTTCACTGAACAATGAAAGCTAGTGTAGGTCCATCATGAGTGGAATGGTTTAGTTGAAGCCCATGTTTTGTGGTTGAATAAGTCTTAGGTCCATATTTTATGTCTGAAATTTAATAACAGTCTGTAGCAGTGGGAGCAGATATTGAAAATTCTGGACTTTCCATTATTTTTCGTAAGGTTAACTACTGACTAATGCCCATATCTTCTCATTTCACCAAATTCATTTAATAGCATTTTTTTTGTAAGCTTCGAGGATATTGAAAAAGAAAAAAAACTGCATGTGATCTTGTAAAGTCTAATTCTTGCGTTTACAAAGAAAAAAGGGAGTGTTTATGTGTGTTTGTTTGAAATAATCAAACACATTCATTGTGAAAGCGGATCTAGAAATTATGTAGAAGCCAAGTTAAAGAAAAAATATTGGATTGTTGATGAGCAAGCAAATCACGCAGAGATTTGAACTTGAACCAAAAGCGGATGCTGTGAACTAAAGTCAACAAACAAGTTAGTAATAATTTTGTGATCACAATTCATGACTGTATACTATTTCAGCAAGAAGAATGTGCAAGGACGAGCATGCAGAGGATCTGATAAAATGTTTATTTACAGTCAAAAATATCTTTTTTATTAATCAATTCAAAGATAACATATAAAACTCGGAAGACAGTATTTCATTCATGCACTTGCTTATTACTAATTTATTAGCCCACATGCTACCTCCTACTATGACTTGCAAATTTTACAGAAATTTTCGAGGCACATGACCAATAGAGAACACAATACATAAATTGCTCACACCTGCATAAATGTGACAATGTCATGTATGATCTATATTAGTGTAACGTTATTTAACAAAATAATTGTACAATAAGTGTGACGTTACTTAAACAACAAATAAATAAGTGTGACGTTAAAAAAATGAATACTTAAAAGTTTCTTGTTCAACCATAAAACTGCAGATTTTGTTGCATTATGCTCATGCTGACTGTTTAGCTATCAGTCTGACACTGCAATAGTATGGGCTTCATTCAAGCTACACGTCAGTTTACCTTTATTTAGTGTTCTCACTACAAATTCATGATATACTAATATACTATACACGAAAACTAAAATTTTCTGCCCTATTTTATTTAATTTTTAATCACATTTGAATTATTTTAAAAATAATTATATTAATTTAGAAAATATAATTTAAAATTTTTCACAAAATAAATATAATTTATATAGTATATTTTTTAAAATATTTTTAACACCTAAAAATTATGCACAATAAAATGGATAGTGGAGAAAGAGAGTACACTAATTTATTTGTCTTATTTGACTTTTGATGATCAAATTGACTCAACTTTGACCGTAAATAAAAACTCATTGTTTCATTATTTTGAAAAATTGAAATATACTTGTAAAAGTATATTAAACATACTTTCTAATTATATAAATTTTATAAATATTTTTGATATTATACTATATGAAATTTTTGTTCAAAGTTGGGTCAATTTAATCATAAAAAGTCAAACAAAAGGTACCGAAAGAGTATATAGGAAAATCTCCAGATGTGACATGATCATTGATATTAGTAATGATATGGTTCCATTTACTAGGCGGCGCGTGACGTGATTTGACGCGTGTCAGATCCTAAAAGGGAGCAACCCTGGCGGTGGTGAATTTGGCGGGAAGATAAAGAGGTAAAAGTGGCGGGAAGGGCTGAGGTTGGGGTCCACGTAGGCGGCTATTGCGAGAAATGGAAGCGATGTTTGATTAATATGGACCACTCATTTCTCAACTTGCGTATCGCACTTGTCCTCTTGGGTTTTATTGTTCCTTCACACTCTCCACTCCATTTAGTCAAACAATATGCATCGCTCATTTTTATATGTATATGCACCATGTATGTATGATTTTAATAATGTTACATGACTGCATGGCATGTGGTGTATGATATGTTTATTATGGTACATGCACGGGCGAGGATGTAGGTCACGTGACTATGTTGAGATCCTAGATACAGTAGCCTGCAGTAGTGTAGTAGTAGGTGTAGGTCTCCTTTTGCCGATTAAAGAATCTGATTTATTTAGCTATGTAGAAATTGTGTTTGGATTAAAGAAAAGGTGTACGGATTAGATTAAGAGGGGAGATACAGTCAAGAGGGGGAACAGGACTTTGCCCTTGTGCCTAGTGGATTCATTCTTTATTTTTCTTGTTTATCACGCCTGTTGGAGCTCACCTGACTACCCTGCCTCTTGTCTCGTTTATTGTTTTTCTTTACTACTACTAATAATTAGGATAAATCGTGCAACCCAATTAATTCTTAGCAATTGAGGTAAGGCTGTAATTTGAATTGGACGAACTATATGTAATTTGAGTCGGCCGAGGGCTCGAGTCGGCTCATTTAATTAAATATATAGATTCCGTGCAGATATTCCGATTTGTTTAGTTATTCGAGTCGTTTCGGCTCGATTCGTGAAATTAAACGAGTCGAGTTTAAGGAAAGGTTTAATCTTGATTAAGTGTAAAATTAGACAAGTCAGTTCGTCCGACTTGTCTAAACTGACTCGTTTAGCTAAACGAGCCGATTCGACTCGACTCGTGAAATTAAACGAGTCGAGTTCGGGCAGAGGTTTAGGCTCGTTTAGTTAAACGAGCCGGCTCGGTTCGACTTAATTAATCTCTGCTCGAATTACGGCCGACTCGAAACCTAACTCGCTCGTCCTGAATTAAAACCCTAACTGGAAGTTTCCGAATGATATTTTGTAGATAATATCTCGAATAATATTAGTTACTAATAAAAATGATTAATCGCTTATTTAAGATTAAAAACGGATTTAAATTTTTTAAAAATCGCAACCGCAAACCGTAAATTATATTTATAATTGTATAGAAACATATTTAGTATATAAATAAATAAATAAGCACATTCATTTTGTTCAAAATATTTACTATTTAATACCGTAAGATTAATAGATTAAGAAAGTCAATCAAATGTACCTTATTATACGTCTAATTATATAATTTCGAATTTCGAGCCAGACTGGATTTTCACAAAAAAAAAAAAAGGAAACTCCGTTAAGGGCCGTGGGTCTGACCGAATCATACCGGGATTTTTTCCAGATCAGATTTTTTAGACCTTTTTTCTGATTAGTTTTTGAGTTTCAGAATTTTTGAACATCTTTAATCGACCTGCGACGATATAGTATAAGGTATAAGTATTCAAGACACAAAGTAAGTAAACACAATGGTTTAAAATCTTTCTGGTGAATTGATCTTTCCACCACATATATATATATATAGTCTTACTCCAATACAAATAAAATTAAAATACAAACAACAAACTGCACCACCCCACACACAACTCCACCTTATTCCCTCTATTTTTAATTGAATTTTTCCCGTTAATTGGTGAATTCTTTTTGAAATCAAACTTCACTATGTTTTTCTACATCCTCCAACAATTGGTATGAATACCATATTTGATATATTTCGGCGATAAATCAGTAATTATGCCTACGAGAATCAATAAAATATATTGGTTCTTGAAATAGTATTGATTTCAACTTAATGATTCATTTAAGCTTGAATACTGATTTCTCGTCAAAATATAGCAAATATGCTATGCAAATTGATGAGTGGGACATGGAGAAAATTACGGTAAAAATATTTTTTTTTTAAAAGTTAACCGATTAACGGGAAAAGTCAAATTAAAAACGAAATGGAAAATATATACATGAATACATAGTGCACATGGAGAAAAGAGGATTGGATTAAACATGTGGCTCTTAATGGTTTGTAATTTATATTCTAATATTGGTTTGTATTTGAGCACTTGCATATATATATATATAGAAAGAGAGAGGGGAATGATTAAATAAAAACTAAAATTAAAATAAAAACTATGAACCAATTTAAGTCATTAGATCTATCTAATCTAATGGTCCCCCCTAAATCACCCCACCCAACTACTTTGCACCCTCCCACACCCAATTTCAGCTTTTCCCCTCCATTTTTAATTTGATTTTTCCCGTCAAACCGTAAGTTTTTTTTAAAATCCGATTTCACTATATTTTTCTACATCTCTCAACGATCGATTTGCATACCATATGTGTTATATTTCGAATTAGTTTTTTTTTAAAATTATTTGGTTTCTAGTTTCTATTCTAAATTGGTTTCTATTGGAGTAACCCCCTATATATATATATGAGAACTCTGTGATGCAAGAATGCACACAACTGCTTACAAGTGTTTGCAAAAGAAGAACAGAGAAATTCCTAACAGATGCAACTTTTTCTATTTCTCAGTTCAATCGATTATTATACTACTTGCTACTCTTGGTTTATATATTACCAAGTTACACATGAAAAAGGCAAATATATTAAACAAATATCTATGTTTATTCACATATTTCTTCATCTCTCTATCCAGCATCTTTGTATTTCTTCAAGTAAACATAAATTTGGAAATGCTCTTTTGTTCTCTCAAACCTAAAATAGGCTGCCACATTATTTTTGTATGCAATCAACTCGTGTGACTGTCAAGTCACTTTCAATTGCTATTTGAATTGGTTATTCGTCGAGACTTCGGTGTTATTCGTTGATACTCTGCATGAGTTATCCGTTGAGTCTCTAATGGATCATCCGTTGAAAGTGTCTTGAGTCATCCGTCGAAGCTTTGTAGTTTATCTTTTGAAAGTATTTTCTTAGCAGTTGATACTATTTCACTTATCCAAAATTATAAGACATCTAATATTTACAATTATCCAACCTATTTTGCATATATTTTTAGTAGTCAACATGACTTAAAATTTTCTACAATTTCTAAACTTCTAAATCATTACAGTATACAGAAATGTGCTACAAAAACATATTCCTAACGAAATCGTTGTATTTGGTTACCATTTTTGTGTCGTCGGTTTCTTGTCTGTATTCGTCAGATAAGAGGTTGTGATTGTTGGTTGTATTTGAGGTGGTTGTCGTTGTACTGTTGGGTTGTCTACTGCATGAATAAACTAAAAACCACGCGGAATCGAGGAGTTTAGGGCGTTAACGGAGCCTGGTCGGAGTTCTGACCGTTCGCCAAATTCTGCAAAATCCCGGTGGAACTTGGCGATTCTTCCCGACTCGGGTCTGACCCATTTAACCGTTTTTTGACCCAGAAGTTGACCCTGTTTTGATCCATGTTGCCCGGACTGAATTTACAAGAACTGTTTCTGGAATTATTTCTAAACAAAAATTCATTTTAAAATCCAAATTCAGTTTAGTTAATTATATTTAATTATTAACTACATTATTTTAATTCTAGAAAATTGTTTTTTGTTGTTATTTTCAAAAATCCGAATTTGATTTAATTATTTGTAATCTATTTTAGTTAATTGTTAATCATTTAATTGACCAATTAATTTATTTAATTGATTAATATTGTTTATAAGTAGTTAAATGAAATAAAACTATTTATAACTAAGCCAAGTAATATTTAAAGTTATGTTGAGATTTTAAAAATATATAAAGGTACTGGATATTTAATTAATATTATTATTAATTGAATTATTCTTATTTTATTCTTAATAAATAGGTTGTTATTCCGTTTAATACGAAACGAACGCGTCTAGACTCAGAAAAATATTTCGTTTCTATTAAAAATATTTTCTAGACATAAATTCTTTTGTATTGTAATATCGCTTGTTTTGTAAATCATTTTGAGTCGAATAATTGTCGAAAAGTCATATTTTGACCTGAGTTTTGATTTTTAATTATTTTTAAAAAAATTATTTATTTTTCTACATTTAATACTTAATTTTATCGTAAGTAAATTATCAATTTATTATCATCATAAATTCACCTCCAATTTTTCATATTTCATATACAACATTTAATAACTTATAATTTACATAAACCAAATTTAGGTAAAATAATAAAATATCATAAAATTTTGACATTGTCATTTTTAAAAGTAATATACGATTTATAAAGTGACGAATGTCTCAATAATTTAAAAATAAAATTGGATATACTGTATTTTTAAAAGTCGTCTTAAAAAATAAAATGATATAAATTAAGAAACAACTGTAGAGTGTAGAGCATGAGTGTGAGTATATAATCGTAAGATAAGAATAATAGTTGATCTTAATACAATTTGTAAAATTATAAATTATAATTTAAGGTTATTCGATTGAAAAATATATGCAAGCTATTAGTAGACAACTCGACTCGACTCGAGTCCGGCTCAGCTCGATTATTCGTGAACAAACTCGTGTTTGACTCGGACTCAGCTCGTTTATAAATGAGCCGAGTTTTAACATCACTTTTCGCTCGATTATTAAACTCGGATCGAATCGGACAGAACTCTGCTCGACATTGTTTATTTGCGGCTCTATTGAATTATATGTCTACGTGATTCGAGATTCATTTGTTTAATTATTTGATCAATTTGTATGTTATTGTATGGGTAGACGTTAAGGTTTTAGACGAATATTTCATCGAGTAATTATCATTTAGATGATTAAAGATGTATTTTTCAATTATAAATGCGGATTGTTCGAGACGATCAGGACCATACGTTAAATGAAGAGTGAAATGGAATAGTATTGGGTATCGGGCTTACGGTCATTGCAAAGCAAAAGATTAAAGAATTAGTGAAATAAAAGGCGATGTCTTGAAACAGAACACATAGATAGTTATGTGGTTGCGAGTGTGACTAATTGCTAAAAATCTAAAGCAAGCAATACTCTTCTATTTTACTTTTAAAATAGATAATTTTTTTACATATCGTTGAATTAAATTTTGATTATGCAAGTACTCTTCTGTTATTCTATGTTCACAATAATTTAGTGTTTTTACATATCCAAATGTTAGATTTAAAAATGTTTTATATTGTGAGAAAAATTATTTGATTTTTGAGATTATTCCTGACCACGTAAAATGGGGATATTAAGTTTTCAGGGTTGTCTTTTGATCCGACTTCTTTATTAATGTATTTTAAGATGGAATGGTTAGCTTAAGACGACTCGTGGCAGCGGGTGCAGCGTGTGCATGGGTTACGATATAGTATAATATATATCATAGGCCGACGATTGCCTTTTGTTTTGGGTACCCCTTGATTTTTTGGATATGCTTCGGCATGCTGATGTTGCTTAGCGGTTGATCATCGGAGGCAGCACGTCCGTCAGGAAAGATTTCCATCTAAATTATCAAACATAATCATCACTTGAATAATTTATTTGGTACTCATGTTTTAATTCAGCATTTATATAAAACTTATGATTTCAATTTTATTATTGTCTCGTATTGATTCCTTACAATTTTTACCGTGGATAGAATTTTATTTGTTCTGATTTTGTTAGAGATTTAAGTTGTTGCGTGGTTTACATCAAAAATTGATACTGATACTTAATTTGCTGTTAATATCAAAAATTGGTATTAATATGTAACTTGTTGTTGACTTCAGTATGAGATGTTGTTAGCATCAAAATTAGTATTGATATCTAAGTTGACGTTGATATCAAAATAAGTATTAATATCAGGATTGGGGTTTTAAATAAAGTTGATATAAAGTTTTATGATTCAGTCCATAATCACTGCTTCATACTATTGTTTACGATATTTCGTAAATACTATTTTAATTCAAATTATTGCTGAAGCATTTTTGCTCAAATATATCAAAATGGTTTTGAATACGGTGGAGGAAACAATTATTGGATTCCTTAACAAATTTGCTGGTTCAACAATTATTGTTATAAATGTTTATGTTATATATAATTGATGATATCTGGACAGAAACTATCGGGAGGAGACTCTGATGAATCATTTTCGTGCTCCTCCTTTTAGTGTTGAAGCGAAGAAACGACATCTGGTGAGGTCATTGTAATCATATATGTTTGAGATCTGTTCAAAGTAGTTGAGATGCTCTTCAGGGTTGGCAAACCCGTCAAAAGAGTCGAAGTTGAAGTGTTTTAGTATTGGTTCCCTGAGGGTGGATTCTAGCTTTCTGGTGAAGGGCGTGGCCGCCGCCCCGACCTCCACGTCTCCTTCCACTTTTCTTTTGAGATCCCGGAGAACCCGGGCCATCTGTTCCTGCTTAGATTCCTTATCCGACTCTGAATCCGAAGAGACCTGAATCTGGCGTGTCTTCTTCTTTAGTTTTACCTCCTCCTCTTGGACCCTCTTTTCAATGTTGGCCTTGGCCTTGGCCTCTTCTTCTTTCCGGATGCGGTCCCGGAGTGTGGCCCTATTGATCTCGTCCCATGCGTGTTCTGACGGCTTCTTAGTTCTGCCAATTCGGTCCAAGACTGAGCCCCAAGATTCTTCCGAGTGCTCTTCCTGGTCCCCGGGACGGGTTTCAGGAGCCTCGTTCTTTTCCTTCTACAGGTCCATAGCCACTTGAATCTGCTCCGGAGTCATGTTTCCCCAAGGGTTTGTAGAGGTTTAAGCATATTTGTGGGCTGCTTTCTCTATAGTTATTCTCTGGTCTCCGGGCTGGAACTGAGATGAAGCACGAGTTATGGGAGCTCTTCTTCTATCTCTTCCATTTCGCCGTCCCTGGGTGGGACAACGGTGGGCTGAATAGTTCCGGAGATCGAAGTTTTGCTTTTTCTCGTGGCCATTATTTTTAGAACATATTATGGGAAATAGTAATAGGGGTGCACCATGGTGTGTGACTGTTCTGGAAGGAAAAATAAGAAAAATGAGTTGTGAAGAGAGTGAGGGTTTTGTTTTACCGTAGAGGGGGTTTTCTTGGCTTTTGGAGCTGTATAATGTAACTGGAGATGGCACCACACCACCGGAGGTTCGCCCCCTCCTTCTAGCGCCAATGATAACTCTGTTTCTTCCCAGGTCTTCTCCTCTCTCACGTATGCTAGAGCTTTGTCCACGTGGCAGCCAGGGTGAGGTTAGCCAGCTAGATAGGGGACTTTGCAAAACAGAACCGGAGGGGGGGGTCGTTTCCCACGGCAACTCCGGTGTGAGAATAAGAAATGGAGTTTTTTTTGAAGAAGAAGAAGTGGGAAGAATGAGCTATTCAAAATATGTATAGTGGTGTGTGTATAGGTGTGCAGCAGTCAAATGTTTTTCAACCCCTAAAACCCTCTTTTTGGGGCCTTTTATAGGTCCCAAGATTTAAGATTTTGGGGTTTGTACCTCTTCATCTTAGCCTTTGATCATTCTTGGTTGGTGAGTGCGTGGACGGCTTGGATGGACTGTGTGGCCATGTGTCTTTTCTCCATCAGTGTTGCCTTGGGATCTTTACATATGGACGGCTGGGATGCAATTGTTCCATTTTGGGTAACATGAGACAGTTGACTCTTTTGTCATGTGCCACGTGGCACCGGGGACTGCCCCACCTTGGGCCTGGGGTGGTTTCTTTCTTGGCTTTTGCTTCTTTGTTTGGGCTTGATTTACTCATGGCCTATCATATGGTATCATAGAGATTCAGATTTTAAGCTAGTTGGATATTCAGATGCTAATTTTGCAGGATACAAAATAGACAGGAAAAGCAGTGCTGGAAGCTGCCAATTTCTTGGTGACAGATTGGTTTCTTGGTATAGTAAAAAACAAAAGTCAATTTCCACATCAACTACAGAAGCTGAATATATTATTGCAGGAAACTGTTGTGCTCAGATTCTATAGATGAAGAATCAGTTACTGGATTATGGGTTAGACTATTTTGCTATTCCTATATAATGTGATAATCAAAGTGCTATTGCGATGACAGGAAATCCAGTGCATCATTCAATGACTAAACACATCAGCATTATGTACCATTTCATAAGGGAACATGTGGAAGAAGGTACAGGACAGTGAAATTGGTCTTTGTTCCAACAAATCAGCAATTATTAGATATATTCACCAAGCCTCTATGTGAAGCTACTTTCACAAGATTGGTGAATGAATTGGGAATGATATCATGACATTTCTCAAACTCTGATAATTAAGGAATAACTATTGATAGTTAAAGTATAATATCTTATCATTATGTATCAATACTTGTTAGTTATTGATAATTGTGTTAAAGTCTGATGTCATGCAAGCATGCAATTAATCCCATTCAATATATGCATGTAAAACTCTGGTTATATGTATAAATTATGATATTGGTCAAACCTGTTTTGACTGATAGATCATGATAGTAGTTGTTAAATTATGATATTGGTCAAATTAGTGTTGACTGATAAATCCTGATAGTTGTGATTAAATACTGATAATGGTCAGACTTTGATTGACTATTATATTTTATTGATTATTTTGAATTTATTCGAAATAAATGGTTATTCGGTATTTTTAATTAACAGTGAGTTAGTGGAATTTTTTTAATTACTTGCATGGGTTAGCTATTGTTGTAAGTAACTATCAAACACTTGAGTACTTACATTGGGAATATGAATTTGAAGAGAGAGATTACTTTTTGTTTGCCTAGATACACGTAATAGTGTATGTATGTTATGTTTAATTATTATATGGTTAATCAAATAGTCTTTTCAGTTTCTATTTCCTCTGCTATAAATACATACCCTTCACTTCCAAAACAAATCACCGCATTCACATAAATAACTCTTAATATTCTCAAATATTTTGTCCACTCATCAAAATAATGGCTCAACCCCAATTCTACAAACACAACGGTGGATGCTACCTACCAATCTTCAATCCTAGTGATGAAAAGATGTACTTCGATCCATACGGACTACTGGTCCTGATTGGTGGTGAAATTTATCACCCAGCTGCCGTTCCAAACTCAGTCTATGATCATCTCTCTTGGGATGATCAGTTAGAACTGCATTTCTTCACCAGCGAAGTTCTTCTTGAGGAATAACAACGTGTTAGGTTGGCTGAACGCTTTGGTCAGGCGGCTCTTGAGCTGCAAGAGAATATCATTTATCTTGCAGGCTCTATGTCTAGAATTTATCATCGTAGGGCGATGAGGGAGAAGCAGGCTGCAAAGAGGAAGAAGAAGACTGAGTAGTTTAGATTAAGTTAGGATTTTAATTTAAAATTCTAAATCTTGTACTCGTCTTCTTAATATTAATGAAAAATATTTTGCCTTCTTTGATTTCTTAGTTGAATGAATGTTTATTGTATTGTTTGTGCTTAACCAATTATGATTGTTCATATTCAAATTAGTACTGCATATTTAATTAAGAAAATACTCAATAGTGCATGTGTACCACTAATCTCTGCTTGAGTTACATATGTTCACTACAATACAAATTGAGCACAATATTACATGAAGCAACTGATATCATGGAAGAAATTGATGAAAGGTTTATCTTATGAGAAGTATGATCTTTGAGTGTTCTTGTCTATCAAAATGTCTAACCATATCTATGTTTCAAAAGTCTGATATTATGGAACAGGACATACTATTTGAAACTTTTTTCTTCTTTCAAAGGAAGTTGTCAACACTCAATCTCAATATCATATATATTTTATCTCAGATACCTTCTTTAAAATGAAACACTTAAATCCATTTCTCAAATATTTCCAAAATCAAGTGACATGGTTCTTGAAACTATGCTCACCACTTAGAAAAAATATTAAGTTGATAAGAGACTACATGTTGAGGTAGATCTTTATGACACCAACAGAAACACAGGGGTTTCATCAGTTTTTACTGAAGATCCTATGATAGCTTTAAATAACAAATTCAAGTGTCAGTTCTTTGCAAGAAGAACAAGGTTTGAGACCATGGTACATGACGGTAACCTGGTCAAATACTCTCCAATTCAAATGAAAGTTCCCATAATTGGTGACAACACACTGTCATAACCATAATTTCGACTGTGAGTTCAACTTTGACTTCAGATTCAAAAGGTATAAGTATTGTTTTTACTTTATCAGCATTTTATCTAAATACTGATTTGGTATTTTCAATATTTATTATGCATGTTATAAATCATGTTGGTATAATTATTTCTAGACCTTATTTAAGGATTACCTCTAGTTGTATAACCACAAACCACCCTTCTTTAGCCATCTCTTATTTCTGTAGGACAAATTATCTGAGCTTTTCTGTGAGTTGTGTGAAAAGATTTAGAGAAAAATAGAATTAAAGAGAGGCGGGATCCTTATTGGAAAAAGGAGAGATAGATGAGAGACATGATTTAGTAATTCTTATGAGGAAACTCTGACTATTAAAAGTTATGAGTTGTGAGGAGTAGCGATACTACTATAAAAGAACATAGAGATTAAGTGTTACTTGTTATAATTTGCAGGTGCACATAGTACACAAGAAACATGTGATGAACAACAATCTGTTGACCCTTTGATAAACTCTGATGTACCAAGTGTTGATAATCTCCCTGCAGGTCGAAGTACTGATACTTTCCTGCAGTCCATTCCCTCTACCATTCCACCACCTGAAATTCTCCCCGTTGTTGCTGAAGATGTATTAGCACAATAGTCCGTTCATAAAGTTTCATCCATTACAGGGTCATCACAACACTCTACAGAAACTGAGGTTCTAGAATTAAATTTAGAAGCTCAAGTTCATTTATCTACAATTCTTGAAGATGTGGAGTTAAATGCTGATAGTATGGAAGCTTTTTAAGCTGCTGGATCACATGCTGCACCAATTTATGATTTTTTCTTACATGTTGAAGCCGGTGATGAAGTTCAACAGATAGTTCAAGATCCAGTTATAAATGAAGAATCTAATGATGGTGAAGAAGCTGATATTTCAAATGTACCATAGATCCTAAGGATGATCTTTTCTTCCCTGAAGATATGCATACTCATGTGAGGTAACAGAAGCTGAAGGAGTTAGGTGCCAAGAAGAAGCAGGATTATTTTGATGAAATCTGGAATGCTAAATGGAAAGATGATACATATCCTATTTCCCGAAGAAATGTTGTTGAACATCTGGAAATAGTTAAATAGAGAATTCAAAATCCTGATATGCTCACTAGTTTGAAAGTATCTACTCTGGTTGCCAGATCCTTACATCCAACTCAAGAAGCAACTACTTCTCAAATCAATCAGATCAAAGAATCATTGATTGTTTCAAGACTGACTACTCATCAGGAAATTCAGAAGCAAATTACACCAATTATGGCCAGACAAACTACAATTGAGGCCAATCAAGCTAGATTGGAAGCTAAGCAAGTTCAAATATCTGAACAAATTACAGAGGTACATAATTCATGTTAGTGTTTGTGCCCTAGAGACAACACTATGATGTTTTAGTTTAAGATATTAGGATTATTAATGTTTATGTTCTATCGATTATTACCTTTATAATTTATTAATTCTTAATTTACTGCGATATAAATGCTAGATTAATAAATGTCCTTGGAACATGATATGCAATTCTATATCTCTAAGTACGTGACTTAGAAATGAGATTATGAGAATAGTATCAATATTTCTAAAGGTCCCTAGTCGAGTATTATTATTAAGGGACAATAATAATGCATTAAGACTAGTGTGTTTGCTGACTGATGATCACATCTCATTGATCATATGTATAGTGATACTAAAGTCAAATACACAGGCAGATGTACTTGTACATGGTGCTGGACAGACCCGATGTGAGATTCTACATGTCTGTTGTGTCATAAGTAATTCTGACAGTGATAATGATGTAATGGTCCTTAGACCTGAAGTCATTATATTTCTATACGAGAATTAATATACATTGATTCCATTAAAAATTATCCTTAACCGGGTAATAATAAAAGTGGATATTGGGTATATTATGAATCGTATGAGAAATATAAATGATCTAGATGGGATTTAACCCTCCTATTTTAGGAGTGATATTATTGGCCCCTTGTGTGAGCTAGACTATGAAATGCGTGGCCATGCTCAAATGTTAATTTGATATGATAGTCTACTGATTGATCAAGGAAACTTGAATCACACTATGATGAGGATAACACATTACATGCCTCTAGTTTAATCTATAATATTTGGTTAAAGGGATTATATTACATTGTACATTATTCACGAAAGGTTTAATCAATCACCGATTCAATTATTATTACTTGGGTAGCAATGATGTATTACTAGATGCCGCTCATTGTTTATGATTTTAAATTAGATTTAAAATTCGTTGTCAACTTAATAATAACCTATAGGATCACACACTAAGAATGCTTCAAGGATTATTTAATTTAAATTGGATTTAAATTATATTAAAGTAATTCGAATTATTTATAATATTAATTAAGTATGACTTAATTAATTAGATAAATATTGATATTCGAATTTACTAATATTAATTGTGAAATTTATTTGTTAAATAATTAAGTGAGACCTAAATATAATACAAATAGGAATTTTGAATTAATAATAACTCCTAATTAGTTAAGAGTTATAATTCGTTTTTCTACTCTCTATATAATATCTCTTGTGTGACTGATTTTTGGTGTGCAAAACTTTTAAAAAAACCCTAACCACCAAGAGAAAAGATGGAGAGAGCAAGAAGAAACGAGTTTGTACTAGTATTACATCCAATTCTCGAGTTCAGACATTTGTGTGAATACCGATAGAGCGTAGATCGGCAGAGCGGGATGCGTGGTGATTGAACAAGCTTTGGATCTCCATTAGTCAACCAATTGGTAAAGCTTCTTAAGGTGATCTACAAATTAAATATATGTTTTTTGCATGGATCCTGCGGTGGGTTTCGAAAATTCTGATTTTTTACATTTTTAATTATTGTTTCCGTTGCATTTATGTGCTCGAAACCCAACAATTCAATGGAGCCGATTCTTTCTCTACTGCTTGGTGATGATGCTAAAAAGGGGAATAAAATTGTTCAATCTAAATGCAAGCAGATAACATTGACAAATACTGATGATGAAAATCCTGATGGAGGTAATAAGGGAGGACATAAGGATAGTGAAAGGAGAAGAGGTGAAGAGCTAGTTAGAATTAGTGGTTCATCAAAAGCAATCACCATGTCTCAATCTAGAAAAGGTGAAGAAAGTAAGAGAAGTGAAAGAAGAGTTAAAGAACTAAATGTTACTACAACAACTCAACAAACTTTAAAAGTCACAACTACT
The DNA here is from genome assembly GCF_009905375.1 of Apium graveolens. Lineage (NCBI taxonomy): Eukaryota > Viridiplantae > Streptophyta > Magnoliopsida > Apiales > Apiaceae > Apium > Apium graveolens. Next base: position 16,894,439 of record NC_133652.1, read on the forward strand.
GATGAAGACCAAGGTATTCTTGAGATAAAAGCTGGTGCAGAAGCAAGTCAGTATCTTCAAACTCTGAAAGTAAAAGTAAGAAATACAACTCTAGTCTAAAAGGATCCAAAGATTCAAGAATTTGACTATGAGGTGAGTAGAAGAATCTTTGAGAAAGAAAATCCTGGAGTTGATCTAGAACAACTAAGGCAAATGGAGGAAAATTTCAAGAATTCCATGAAGACAACAAATATTGATACTGCTCTTATCTCTCAAGATCCATATGAAAATGATCCTTCTAACAGACCAACCACAGGGATAGTCATAAGGGAGGTGAGTCAGTCAGAGGCTGAAAGATCTCTTAGGTCTCAAGCTATCTTAACTTCTGACAGGAGTCATAAAGGGAAAGAGAAGATAAGAGAGAAGTTTAAGCCTTCAAATCCTAAAGTTAAAGTCGTTGCAAAGAAGAAATCAGTATCTAAGGTAACTAAATTATAAATACCGATAGATCCAATATATACAGTTGCTCAATCTTTTGATATTGATAAAATTGCTGAAGTAGAAGAAGTCAGTCAAGCTCATCAATGAAGGAAGATTTATGTAGCTGACTGGGCTGAAAAATTGAAATTAACCTCTGACATTGCTCAAGTTAATAAAGAAGAAGCTTTTATTAAACCAAACACAACCTTTGATCCTACTAATGTTGATGATTTTTCAAACTCAATTCAAGATGAATTATCAAATCCTGATTCTGAAGACACAGTCTCTGATAAGCCATAATCTACTCTTGAAGAGAAGAATAAGCTGCTATGGGGAAACAAGAAACCTGCACCTAGAAGAGATTCTTCTGAAATATTAAAGAAGATTTATAGTGGAAGTTCTGACTCTAGAAAACCTGGAATCACAAGTGGTCTGGGAAGGTTAAATGCTGATTCATTTATAGGAGATACTTTAACTTTAAGGAAGCATGCTAATTTGACAGAAATTGGAGACAATGTGATGCTTGAAGACTTATAGAAGATGATATCAGTTTAAATTGTTATTGATCTTGTTGGAGAGAAAATAATTTATTTTCTGGAGTCTTGAAGAAAATTATGGTTGATTCAAGAACTGTTAAGAGATAAACCATGGCAGGAATTGGAACTTATTGCTACAATTCTCAAGGTAACAAATTATGTAACTGCCAGATGGTCTACATTCATAAAGAACCTGATACAGTTAAAGCAGACGGGAATGCTTTACAAATCTAACTACATTCCAAAGTACATTGATCAAACTGGATATGTTGTCGATATGCCTATAGGAGGAGTTAATATAGAAATGAGTATAGGGACTAAAGTTTTAACCTTTAATCCTGATGGAAAGAAAATTGGATTTCTGGAACTGGATGATCTATCTCTTGGAAATTCAAAGTTACATGATCTCAGGGATGCCATCGATCAGAATGATGAATCAACGTATGAATTAAAAGAACACAAACAGATGATGCAATGGTATTTGGATGTAATGGAAGAAAATCTGCTGAGGAACTTTCTTGAAGATTCTCCGGAATGAAGAGTAAAGTTTGATATTCACTAAAGTAAGAATGAATATGTTTACTTGATTACTGCATTTAGATAGTTTTGACATCATCAACTGGAACTTGTACATATTTTCATAATGCACAAGTCGGGGGAGATTGTTATATATAATTGATGATATATGGACAGAAACTATCAGAAGTTCTTATCAGGACTTATATCAGTATTTATTAAAGAGTGACGTCATCAGTACTTATATTAGTACTTGATGATCAGCAGATGATGTCATCAGCATTTGTCACTTCAGTTGATATTCGAGGAGGAAAAGGAAAGTAGGAATTGAAGGCGGTGAAGGACTTTAACTCAGAAGCAATCATACATGGATATGTAATAGGTTAAATTATTGTAATATAATAGGATTCCCTATTGATTGTGTAACTGTACTCTATATAAAGCACATATTAGGTTCATGCTATAAGCATTGTGACATTGTTATATCATTCGCATAACCTAGCAGCTCTCAATGATAATTTTTCATCCTTTGAGATAGTACTTATGTAATCAATTTTTATCTGTTAATATAAAAAATGTTGATTCTTGTTAGGAATGGGTTGTGTACTTGATGATAAGCTAAACAAAACATCTTAGTAGATTTAACTTAGTGAATTATGTAGCACCCGACGGATGATCAATTACAGTCCCGACGGATGATTCAATATAGTCTTGACGGATGACTAATTGATATCCATCGGGTGAGTAGCTTATGTAACAATAAGTCATGTAGCACATTTCTGTAAACAACTTTGTATAGTTTCTGTAGTAGCTTATGAGTCATGGAGACTGCTAGTAGATGTGCAGAATAGGTTGATTAAATGTAAATATAAAATGTCTTGTAATTATGCACAAATGAAATGGAGTCAGGTGATAAATGGCTACCCGACGGATGATTAACAAAGCTACCCGATGGATGATCAACAAGGCAACCCGACGGATAACAAGCACGTACCTGACGGATGATCAATTCAAACATATGTTGACAATGACAACACAGTCACATGCGTTGGGTGTTTGTAAAAGGAATGTGACAACCTGTTTAGCAGGAAAATGAGAACAAAGAAGCATTACCATTTTCATGCAAGCTATAAATGTTTTCAAAGATGCTGGAATAGAGTAATGAAGTAGCATAGAGTTAGACTTGATAGTTTTATTTTATTATCTTGTCTTTTTGCTATGTAAACTAGGTGATATATAAACCAAGTGCAGCAAGTAGAACATCAACTAACTTGAAAGGCATATGTCATAGCCTATTTTTTATTCGAGGATTTAACTCAACTCAAATAAGAATGTAACAAGTAAATAGTGGATTTATCGTCAAAGAGATCTCACAAAGTAATATATGTCAAAGGATTCAGAAACAATGTTCATCTACAGACTTGAGGAATTACTTCACTGGAAGAAGCTCAAGAAATTGATCAAGCCTCGGTGATATAAATCAAGATTGTGGATTTAATCAAGTGACAGAGATCTTGTTAGGGTATCAGATAATTACAAGGATTTAATCTGAAGAAAATCAAGTGATCAAAGTCAAGACATGAAGAAACCTCACGGAAGTTAGTCACTCATGAACCATATAGTACATCGAGTGTCAACATTGAAGTGGTGGAATTGATTCATAATTTTCATTGATTTTCAGAAGATTTTTCAGAAGACTGGTTGCTGTTCAAGAGTAGTATTAATTCTCTATTAATTAATTAAGTCATACAATTTAATTAAGAAAATAAATTAAATCTGCAAAGATTAATTTATTGATTAATTGAATTAATTGATTAATTAATTCTAAATTAATATTAAGAATTTTCAGAATTATAATTGAATTAAAATCAGTTTTGATTCAGTAAGATAATTGAGATTGAACTGGCATGACAATCTGGATTGTCATACCAGGCCATTTTCAATAGTCTCACCAAAAATTATACTGGAAGGAGGATTGTCTTGCCAGTTCAGTTTAATAGTCTTGCTAGTTCATTCGATAGTCATACCGATTGTCATGGTAGTACAATAGATTGTCTCACCGAAAGTTCTACCAGCTATGGGACTGTCATTCCAGTTCAAGTGGATTATGTTGATTGAATTATAAAGACAGAAACAGCAGATTCATTTTCAATCATTTTCTCAACAAACCAAGAACAAAAGAAGCAGACGCCCAAAAACATTCCATCTCTCTGCTGAAATTCAAGATCAACAATTTCTAGTAATTAAAGTTAAATCCAAACCACTAGAAATCATTATCTTTTACATGTGTAACTATCTAGCGGATCAAAATCCCTAGAACTTAATCTCAAATTGCGTTTAGCATTTGATTCCTTTTATTGCAAAAATAGAAAAAGTTCATGTCAAATTTATTCTAGATTTGTGATAATTAATTTGAGATAAATCCCTTGTAATCGATACCGTTGTTGTAACACCTTTCAAGTTTAATAATATTTTTATTTAACTTGAATTTTGTTTCAATTTTTTTATTCCGCATTAAATTCGATTAAACGGTATAGTTTGTATTCAACCCCCCTTCTACAAACATGTTGGAGTGAAGATTCCATTTCTAGACAAAGAAAATTATTACCACTAGAAGGTGAAAATGCACCTACATCTTCTTTCTCAAGATGAGGCCTATGTGGATTACATAGAAAGAGGTCCTCATGTACCAATGAGAGCTGCAACAGGGAATGAACCATTTGTTCCCAAGCCTAGGCATGAATGGTCAGATCATGATATTGAGCAAGTCAGGAAAGACAAGAAGGCCATGAATATATTGTTCAATGGAGTTGATGGTGATATGTTTGATAACATCATTAACTGCAAAACTGCCAAGGAGGTTTGGGATACAATTCAGATTATTTGTGATGGTACTGAGCAAGTAAGGGAAAATAAGATGTAGTTGCTAATTCAACAATATGATCACTTTTATTGTGAAGATAGTGAGTCTCTCACTGACATTTTTAGTAGGTTTCAAAAACTACTAAATGCTCTGAAGTTGCATGGAAGAGTCTATCAGACAAAAGACTCCAATCTCAAGTTCCTTAGATTTCTTCCAAAGGAATGGAAACCAATGACAGTCTCACTGAGAAATTCACAGGATTACAAGGAGTTTACCTTAGAGAGACTGTATGGCATCCTGAAAACTTATGAGCTTGAAATAGAGCAAGATGAGAGGATGGAGAAAGTAAAAAAGAAAGGAGGGTCCATAGCACCGGTTGCTGAGTTGGAGAAAGAGAAATAGGTGAAAGTAGAAGCTGTTGAGTCTACTTCAAAGGTCTGTGAAAACAAGGGCAAGGGGCTGGTAGCAAAAAATGAAGATTCTTTTAGCCAAGATGATATGGATGATATTGATGAATATCTTGCATTTCTTTCCAGAAGATTTGCCAAGCTCAAGTTCAAGAAGAACTTTGGAGCAGCTCAGCCAAATAGAAACATGGTGGATTAATCAAAATTCAAATGTTTCAAATGTGGCTTGGCAGGGCACTTTTCCAGTAAGTATAGAAAGTCATATTCCAACAAGTAGAAGTTTGAGCCTGTGGATTATAAACAGAAGTATTTTGAGTTGCTCAAACAAAAGGAAATGGCTTTTATTACACAAGAAAATGACTGGGCAACAGATGGTTTGGATGAAGATGAAGATGTCAACTATGTCAATCTAGCCCTAATGGCCAAGTCTGATGAAACAGAGACAAGTTCTTCACGTAATCAGTTAATCACCACTAACCTTGCACATTTATCTAAAGCTGAGTGTAATGATGCAATTAATGACATATCTACAGAATTATATCATTTGCGTGTTAGACTTAAGTCCCTCACTAAGGAAAATGCTAAAATCAAAGAAAATAATTTATTTTTAAGTGAGAGGAATAATGTGCTAGAGTCTCAGTTTATTGAATTTGAAAAATTGAGAATAGAATGTAAGATTGCTAAGGATGAATTAACTGAGTCCTTGAAGAAAGAAGAGATTTTGAAGAAGCAACTTGAACGAAAGCAGGAGGTGATTAAGGCATGGAAATCATCTAAAGATGTTCATGCTCAAATCACCAAAGTTCAAGGAATTGAGTCATTCTGTGATGCAGCCTGGAAAAAGAGTAAAGAGAAGTTGGAATCCAATTTGGTTGAAGGATTGCTAACAGCTGTAGACTCGACGGATGATGAGAGTCATCAGTTAGATAATCAAAAAGATTATTCGTTGAGTGACATAAATCCTCATTCGTCGGCTGTGAGCAAACCTGCGAGTAAAGCCAAACTTGCCAAGTTAAAAGAAAAATATGGATCAGTTTCCAAAAACTTTATTTCAGAATAATCTAGTCAAGTGAAGAAGGAGAAGAAAGTGAATGTTGGTCATCTGTCCATCAAGCAATTGAATGACAGACTAGAAAAGAATGAGGTTAAAACAGAGGCTAAAAAGAAAAATAATAGAAATGGGAAAGTAGGGATTAACAAACATAACAACTACACACCTGATAAGTATGCTCCAAGAAAAATCTGTGTTAAGTGTGGTAGTGCTAATCATTTGTCTGTTAATTACAAACTTGCCATGCCTACTCCCATATCTGTACCACCTTCTTTTTCCAATATGAGTGCTATGCCTTCTATGACCATGAATGGTATGTCTGCACATAATATGAATGCACAATTTGCTATTATGCCATTTGCACCTAATCCTTATTATGTTGTATTTAGTATGCCTCAAATACCATTTAGCATGCCCTACTGGAACAACATGTTTGCAAATAGCATGCCATTTCCTGTTAATCAAAATGTGCATGATAATTCCTGTTAATGACTTGATATCAAAGGATAATGTCATCATTGAAGAGGTTGCCCTAGTGGATGGACTCAAGCATAATTTATTGAGTATTAGCCAGCTTTGTGATAGGGGCAACTCAGTCATTTTTAATTCAAAAGCCTGTGTTGTGACCAACAAAAAGAGCAACAAAGTGGTTCTCACTGGAGTGAGAAAAGGGAATGTATACTTAGCTGATTTGAACTCATCAAATTCAGAATCAGTAACTTGTCTTCTCAGTAAAGCAAGTCAAGATGAAAGTTGGTTATGGCACAAGAAGCTGTCTCATCTAAACTTCAAGACCATGAATGAGCTTGTCAAGAAAAAGAATTGGTTAGAGGTATTCCTCAAGTGGAGTTTTCTAATGATGGACTGTGTGATGTTTGTCAGAAAGGAAAGCAGATCAGAGCATCATTCAGAAAGAAGCTTGATTCAACAATTGAAGAACCTCTGCAATTGCTCCACATGGATTTGTTTGGACCAGTCAATGTGTTGTCCGTCTCAAGGAAAAGATTTTTCCTAGTAATTGTAGATGATTTCTCAAAATTCTCCTGGACATATTTCCTAAAGTCTAAAGATGAGGCTAGTGAAATCATCATCAATCACATAAGACAGTTCAACAATCATCCTGATTTCAAAGTTAGAAGTATCAGGAGTGGCAATGGAACTGAGTTCAAAAATTATGTTATGAGAGCATTTTGTGAAGAGAATGGGATTATGCATGAGTTTTCAGCATCATGAACTCCACAACAAAATGGAGTAGTGGAAAGAAAGAATAGATCACATATTGAAGCTGCAAGGACAATGCTTGAAGATTCAAAATTACCAACATATTTTTGGGATGAAGCTATAAGTACTGCATGCTACACTCAGAATATTTCTTTGGTTAATCAAGCAAAGTGTATGACACCCTACCAATTGTTCAAGAACAAGAATCCATATTGCAAATGTTATATCTTGAGAAATTAAACTGATTAAATTGCAAAGTTTGATGCTAAAGCAGGTGAAGGGATTTTTGTTGGATATGTTGTTGGTATAGCATATAGAGTCTACAATCTAAAAACCAACATTGTTATGGAATCAATACATGTTGTGTTTGATGATAAGAAGATTGAAGGATTGCAAGATGGAGATTACCATGAGAGCCTCAAATTTGATAATGTGGAGATGGTTAGTGATGATAGTGATGATGAAAGTGATCATGAAATAATGACAAAGGATATTGCAGAAAAATCTACTACTAATGAAGCACAAAATTCAACATCTGTCGAGTTACAAAATACTTCATCTGTCGGGAGACAATCTGTTTTATCCGTCGGGAGACAATCAGCTACATCCGTCGGAACTCAAAATACACCATCCGTCGGGTCATCAAAAGAAGCTGAAAGTCAGAATAGATCACTCACAAAAAGTTCCCCTTTCTCAAATCAAAGATCCATAAACTCAGGGGGAGTTTCTAATAATCAAAACTCAATCACACATCAAGATAACAATGAGGCCTCTTCATCTAGAACTAATTTTCCTCAACAAAGAAAATGGACAAAGGATCACCCCTTTGAGCTCATCATTGGTGATGTATCTTCTAGAGTTCAAACAAGGAGAGCAACTCAAGAAGAATGTCTATATAGCAGCTTCCTATCTAAGGAAGAACCAAAGAAGGTAGAAGAAGCTCTGTTAGATCCTGATTGGATTTTAGCTATGCAGGAGGAGCTAAACCAATTTGAAAGGAATAAAGTATGGAAGCTGGTACCCAAGCCTAAAGGAAAGAATCCAATAGACACCAAATGGGTATTCAGAAACAAGATGGATGAAAATGGCATAGTAGTCAGGAACAAAGCTAGATTGGTTGCTAAGGGCTGTTGTCAACAAGAAGGAATCGATTTTGATGAAACCTTTGCTCCTGTTAAAAGACTTGAAGCCATCAGAATTTTCTTAGCCTATGCAGCCCATGCCAATTTCAAGGTCTATCAAATGGATGTCAAGAGTGCTTTTCTAAATGGATATTTGGAGGAGGAAGTCTATGTGAGTCAGCCTCCTGGTTTTGAAGACCCAAATTTCCCAAATCATGTCTACTATCTTTTGAAAGCACTCTATGGACTGAATCAAGCACCTAGAGCCTGGTATAACACTTTATCAAAGTTCCTTTTGAAAAATCACTTCAAAAAAGGTACTGTGGATAAAACTTTATTCTTTAGAAATATTAATGGTTGTAGTATACTTGTTCAAATCTATGTAGATTATATTATATTTGGCTCTACAGATGAAAAACTTTGCAAAAAGTTTGCCAAATTGATGCAGAGTAAGTATGAAATGAGCATGATGGGAGAACTAACTTACTTTCTTGGTTTAAAATTTAAGCAAGTTAGTGATTGAATATTCATTAGTCAAACTAAATATATTCATGATCTTTTAAAGAAGTTTGATCTAATGGATTGCACATCTGCAAAAACTCCCATGACCACTGCAACTAAACTTGAATGAAACACTGCAGAAAAGTATGTGGATATTTCAAGTTATAGGGGCATGGTTGGTTCACTTATGTACTTAACAGCTAGTAGGCCAGATATAATGTTTGCTACTTGTCTTTGTGTTAGATTTCAAGCTGATCCTAGAGAATCTCATTTAGTAGCTATTAAGAGAATTTTCAGATATCTCAAGGGAACACCAAAACTTGGCATTTGGTACCCTAGAGGTTCTGGTTTTGATCTAACTGGTTATTCAGATACAAATTATGCAGGTTGTAAAATAGACAGAAAAAGCACAACAGGAAACTGTCAGTTTCTAGGAAACAAGCTTGTGTCCTGGTTCAGTAAAAAGCAAAATTCAGTTTCTAGTTCTATAGCTGAAGCTGAATATATTATTGCTGGTAGTTGCTGTGCACAGATTCTATGGATGAAAAACCAATTGTTGGACTATGGTCTACAAGTGGATAGGATTCCTATTTTATGTGATAACACAAGTGCAATTGCCATAACTGAAAATCCAGTACAACATTCAAGAACAAAGCACATAGACATCAAGTACCACTTCATAAGGGAACATGTGATGATTGGTACCGTGGAACTGCATTTTGTTCCAAGTGAAAAACAGCTTGTAGACATATTTACCAAGCCACTGGATAAATCCACCTTCTCAAGGTTGGTAAGTGAGTTAGGTATGCTTAATTATTCTTGAATCATTTCAGATATTTTGCAAGTTGTAATGCAGCCAGAAATTTAATCAATTTTTCAGTTTTGGATGAAATTTTGGCTAAGTCAAAATTTACATCCCGACGGATGATCATTATCCATCGAGTTCGATCATCCGTCGGAATACAATTTGTTAATAAAATTAATTATTTTTCTGGAATATTTTATAATTCGATGGATAACTGATTTATCCTCATCCGTCGAATTGTCTCAATCCTAGCCGTTAATTCTCTGAACATTATCCATCGAGTATACTTACAGTTTGTAAGCATAACACGAAGGATAAGTGATAGAATTTTTACAGTTTATTTTTAAACGGCTATTTTGGGCAATTTTTATTGGTCACTTTATTTTACTTTATTATTTTTGACAGTTATTTTCTGAGATAGTATAAAACAATTTCACTTTTATTCATTTCTTTTATCATTCTCAAGATTCAATTGCTCTAATTTCTTTCTTCTCAAAAGCAAACTCTCTCTCTGCAAATTCCAAATCTCTAACAATGGCACCTGTAGTGAAAATCATGTCTCAAACTGGTTATATCTATGAGAAAAACAACTTCTCAGCTTTGGTGAACAATGAGATTCAACAGTCTGGTGACTATCACAAAATGATGGATTTTGTGAAGAACTGCAAACTCAACTATGCATGCTGGAATCACCCACCATTTACTGTGAGGTTGTTGAAGATATATGGACAACTGCAGTGTACAAATCAACAGACAAAAACATCACATTCACTTTGAAAGGTGAGCAGTTTTGCATAAATAGTGATGTTATTAAAGCATGCTTCAAGATTCCTGATAATATTGTAACTGCCTCACACACAGACTCTGACATTGTTGATATGCTTAATTCCATGGGCTATGCACTCAGTACTTCTAAATTAAGTGAAATTAGGAAGTTGGGTCTTAGGAAAGAATAGAGTTATTTGTGTGATGTAGTAACTAAGGTATTTTCTGGTAAAATTAGTAACTTTGATTCTATAAACATTTCTATGCTTAACATGCTTTACATGCTAGTTAATGATAAATACTTCAACTTCAGTGATTTAATTTTGTTTGAGTTAGGCTTTAAGTTAGGAGAGGTCAATAAGAGAGGTAGAAGTATCTATTATGCTAGATTTTTTATGATGCTTGCTAACCATCTTGTTGAGGAAATTATAATTGAGAACCCAACCAACAAGCTGAATTATTGGGTTCAAGAAAGAAGGATAATTGCAGATTTAAATAGAGCAAACCATCACAAGGAGATTCTCTTGTTTTACTTTCCAGTAATGGAGGGACCTCAGGTAAGTGAGGTAATTTCTTCTGTCTCCACTCTTCCAACCTCACAATTTTTTTTGCTTTCTAGTGTAGCTATGGCAACTATGTCAATGACCCAACAGTTGCCTACCCAAGCTACCAAACCAACAAAAGTTTCAAAATCCAAAACTAAGAAAGCCCCCTCTGATTTCTTTCAAAAAAATTAATTGTAAAAACCACCAAACCTAAAGAGGGGAGTGTGAAAGTGGGTAAGAAAGGTGAGGGACAGGGTGAAAATCAAAGAAGCCCTAATAATAAGGATGGAGTGGTGAGAGATTCCCAGCCTAGCCACACTGTAGTTTCTCAACAAATTGCAGTGCTTAATAAGGATTCTAGCTCATTTCTGGTTTCATCCTCCCAAAAGGATGTTACCATTGAAACAAGCTCTCAACCAAGAGCACATGCCAAAAGGGTAAGGGACACAAGCTCACCCCAAACTTATACTAGAAAGAAGAAACCAAAAAAAATTGGGGATGCACAGGGTTCACACACTGTGCAAACTAGTGTTAAAGACACAATCACTGCACCTTCTCAAAATCAGGTTGATGTGGCTCCAATAAATATGGAGTCACAACCAAAATCTCTAATAATTGAAGCACCTGATACACCAAACTCTCCCACACATTCATTAGATATTGACATGATAAACACATCACTTCCAAATTCTCAATCTTTAACTCTCTTGGAGAAGCCAAAAATCCAAGCAAGTGAGCATCATCTTCTAGATGATTTATTGGCTCACTTGCCATTTCTTTCTGAGACTGTTGAGATATATGTGCCAAAATTTTCATCAATCTGCACAGAGTCCACAATAGTCTCCACTCCAAACTCAATTATTTCTTTTATCCCGATGGATATCTTTCATTCGTCGAGTAGTGATTGTATCTCGACGGATAAGCTTAACAGCAGTCATCCGTCGGATAGTCTAACTGCTAACCCGATGGATATTCCTCATCCATCGGGTGTCTCTGCACAGCTTCAAATTTCATCAATTATTATAAGTGCAGAAGACTTGGTAGTAGTGCAATCACTCCTAGGACTGAGGGAAGGGGGTGATTTGAGTAAGAGTTTGGGTTGCTCCCAGGAAAAAGAAGAGGAAAAGAGTGATCTACTGCAGTCCATTTCTTCAGGACTGGTAAAAGTGAGTGAGAGGAGTCCCACCTTAGATGGTGAAGGTGAGGGTGTGAGGGTGGGGAGCCAATGTGAGACCTTGATGCAAGAAAAGAGAGATAATGAGAGAAATGCAGGTATAGGAGATGTAAGGGTGGATGTCATTGCAAGTGAGTTAATGAATGTCCAGGATGCAAACAGGGAGGGACTATTTCAGCAAAGTCAAGCTGTTATAGATTCTACCTCCCCGGATGCTGAGACATTTACTCACCATGTTCCAGCATACCAACTTCTAGCTGGACAGAACAATGATAATGTAGAAAGGATGTTAAATTTGGTGCACACCACACAGTCTATGCAAAGAGCAAAGGATGCAATCATAACTCTGCCCTCTACAGCTGGTGATATTGACTATGAGACTGGTGGTTCAGAAGATTTCTTTGGCGGTGAGGATGCAGAAAGTGAAGAAGGGCCATTGGACATAGGGGGAGAAGTAGGCCCTAGTTCCAAATGAGGCATGCCATCATGGGCCTTCTCAAAGCAATGTGATGAACAACATTTCAAGACAACACTCATCCAACTTATCAGTCAAACACACTCTGCTCTTCAATCAACAACAAATGCCAACACCAAGAAGCTTATGCAAGCACATCTTGCTTCTCTTCAATTGCAACAAATCCAAGGTTTTCAACATACTCAGGATGTCACTTCTATCAAAGGTGAAATTGATCAAATGAAGAGGAACATTTCTGACAGATTGGATTCTAAACTTCCAGAAGCTACAATGCTTGACATTAATAGACAACTCAGGAAGAATTCTGATCTTGCCATAAATATAAATTCATTGAATACCAGAATGACAACAATGAAAGCCTCTCTAACAGCAATTCATCTCCACCAAGCACAACAAACAGACTTGCTTCAAAGGCTAGTGGCATCACAAACCTCCCCTTCTACTCAACTTGCTGATAACAAAAAGGGGGGGAAAGATGTGGCGGCCTCAACCCCGGGGTCAGGAGTTGATGTCATCAACAACAATAATAAAAATCATAACTATTAATAATACATAACTACGACCCCTTTACCAAGACCTTTTCCAGGTTTAAGTATGATTCAGGTTACCACTAACACAACTCAAATTACCTAACACAATCCTGACCACTAATTTATTGTAGCAACTCAACAGACCTCATTTGGTCTGAACACAACTACCTCAGAGGAGCCTGACACGAAAGGAGCTAAAACTCTGCCCTGACTACCGCACAAGAATCTCCTAAGCATCTGCAATACATACAAAATATTCTGCAAGGGTGAGCAATTACTTGCTCAGCAGCACCACTATATGAATAACGAGTAAAACAGTTTAAAGTAAAGCAATTATAGGAACAGAATCCACAACTTGCTTAGAAAACAAGTAAACATTCATAAATTGGATATCAAAACTAGCATGCTCTGTAAAACAACAACATCGGTAGTGTGTTGTGCATAAATACCAGAGAATAATTCTAGCATGCCATTTTCATTTCCAAATCCGCTATATCAACTACTCATGCCCTTACGGGAATCACACAAAACCAAATCAGATATGTAGCGGATATGTGAAGACAGCTGATCAGGCTATCAACACCAGACGGCTCCAACTGCCATCTTATTCACCTGTTCCGGAACTCAGAGACTAGTTAGGTCTCTGACCTGCTGGACTAATCGGTTATACAATGCGCGCAACCGAATTAGCCTCTTACGCTACCTCAATAGGCCTACTCTGGCCCCATCGCATCCCATATCTGATCGTTTTATCCAGTTTTCAAAATCACTTTTACCTATCTCTTTTCAAAATCAATTCTGTCATAGCACACTATTCAAATTCTCTTTTTATTTAAATCATGTTTAGAGATAGGTGTTTTCAGAAGTTACTTTTCCCCAAAACATAATTTTAAATAACATTTCAAATACGGGGGATACGTAACTTAAAACGTTTCTGTTCCATTACGAAAGTAAAACATTTAGTTATTCATACGTACTGAACCATAAAAGAATGGTCAGGGGTACTTGCCTTGCAGAGCGTTACGACTATCACTGACTGTTTCTGATAAACTTGAACGTTCGGGCTCTCATGGAAAAATGAATGTCTCACTAGAAGGCATCTCTGCTTCGCCGCAATCTATCTCAAGATAGTATCCAAGACTCTCAGGGTTCTTTGCTTGGAACCTCGAGGCACTTGCCGACTGATCACTAGATTATCTTAATTCGATATCAATTCCTGAGTCCTTCGACCAGAACCTACAGAGTCGAAATACCCTAGATTAGACGTCTAGGTATGCTTGACATATCCTCAATAACACATCTACCCATTCGATATCAAACCCGACTCATAATTATATACATTATAATAACACACACAACAATTAGGGTTCACGTTTTCAAATTGGTTAAATGTTCGTTCTCGGAAAATACGTATACTCGTAATTTTACGAAATCAGGGTTATTGGGTTTTGACAGAACGTCCATCTCAACATACAATCGGGTCTCACATAATATATATATATATATATATTTATACTCGTTCGACGTTCCGACAATTACAGGGTCTGTCCCGAATTTCCGAATTTAATTTCTAAAAATTCGGGCAGCACCTTCTCTGTTATCGGCCTACCCGTCGAACAACTCGACGTCAAATCACAACAACAAATCCACAATTAATCCAAATGCGATTCCCAACCTCCGATTCAACTCAATCAAAATTCCACACAACTCCAAGTTTCAACTTAAGTACACTTATTAATTATTATTCGTGTTTCATATTTGTTTATTTTAAAATATTATGACTCAGAATAATTCATCACGGTCCACCGTCGGCTCGCCGAGGCTCATCGCCGACGGCGGAAAAATTTATTGGTGCCCGATATTATTCGGGTTTCCAAATAAACTTCACCAATTAATTCTCGAATAATGAAAATAATAGTTCGAATAACCAATAAAATTTATTCGAATTTTCCAAAATAATTTGGAATAAATAATATAGTAATTATCGAATCATTTTCATCATAAATCAGTGAAAAAGAAAACCTGAAATTCGAACCAACCTCCAGCTCACGCACTCGCGCGTGGCCGGAAAGTAAGAATCAAACAACAATCGGAAAAACCGAAGGCGGCCAAACACAGAACATCGACCAGAGCAGCACGACAACAACGCACACAATACACACGCGTATACACCACATACGCCACCATTTCAGCCGGAAATCGAAGGAAGGCGACGATGGAATCGAAAAGACAGGCGGCGCAACTTACCGGAGAGACAAGGAAGAACCACAGGGGGATAACGGGAAAGAATAACAGAAAAAGAAAAAGAAATGGATCTTGTATCCGATCGATTCAGCCCCCCCTGCGCGAATGTAAATATATGTATATATTCCTGTGTTTTTGTTTCAATACAGCAGAAATTAGCCAATCAGCAAATGCCACACTTCTGCTTATTTCACCATCTTTTGACACGTTATATTTGAAGATAGATACGAAAATTTAAAGGTCTGACTTGCCCCAAAATTCAAAATTATCGGCTGAGGCGCCCTTGTAAACAATTTCGGAAAATTACGAAATTAGTCTTAAAATGTCACAAATATCCCGAAGTTTATAAAAACATAAATTCCGAAATTTTAAAATAATTTTTAAAACGCACTTTATACCCGCTTTTTAACAAATAACGAAACGACGCGCGGGTGAAACTAACTCCGAAAATTTCCAAAATAATTTTAAAATTCTCAGAACATTAGGAACTTAATAAAATACAAGTTTCATGATTTTTGAAGATTTCCATGATTAGATAGGGATTTTACAATAATACGTACTCAGAAAATTATTTAAAGATAAATAATTAATGAAATATTGATTTCTCAATTTTATAAAGTCCCAAAAATAAATATTAAGATTATAAAGTCATAAAAACAACTTTAGAGATAATCCACATATTTAAACAAATAAACTTGTATTAAATCCACTTTTAAAAGTGAAAGCAATTCAATACAAGTCCGTAATTAATTACAAGAACGACCCTATGCCTCATAAATCACACATAAATAATAATCAAACAACACATAGTGGTCAAAACCAATACGCATATTTATTTATTTAATAATTTCCATAATTACACATTTAAATAATACAAAATACACGAGTCGCTATAAAAGAAACCTCTTCTAAGGGAGAAAGCTCATTTGTCTTATTCAGTCAAGGGGAATCAAGAAGTGAGGGGGAGAAAAAAGTTCTCAATGTTCAAGTAAGTAAAGTAATTGTGCCCACATTTATTTTCACAAAGCCACCTGCTAAAGATAACATAGATCTAATCAAAGAAGCAGCAGCCAATTTGAGAGCAGCTGAGAAGAATCAATTGAGTCCAATCAATTGGAAGAAAATTGATGAGAACATCCAGAAGATATTTGGCCCAACATAGAAGCCAAACAAAGTCTTCAATCATCACGCTAAAGTAATAAAAATCTCTGTGAATGATATAAGTATGAACTATCTGGAAAGGGGTCAAACTTCCTGTGTCAAGTCTCCAAAAAAAGATCTCATCATGAAGGCCAAATGGAACTATCCTGAGGGTTCAGACAAGAATCCTATGGATACAGCGTTTGAGACACCAAATCCAGATAAAAAGAAACTGTTGTCAAGATCTATTTCATTCTATAAGGATCTAGCTGAATCAACATTAAAAAGAAGAATTGCCAAAATTTAGAGAAATAGTAAGGAGATTTGTGTGGTGGTTGGACACCCACTGTTTGTGGAAGCTAAGTAGGGAGAGAAAGAAAGAATTAGGCTAGAAAAGAAGCAAGTTGCTTTCGATTCTAAGAAACAAAAGCAAAAGAAAGAATAAGCTGCTATCTTGGCCAAGCTTCAAGTTATAAAAACCACAACGGAACCTCTTGTACAACCAAATGTAATCACTGAATCTAAGGATCTGAAAATGCAAGAAGAATCACAACAGAAAAAAAGGTTTAGATATAAACTTCATTCCAAGAGGAAAGTGAAATTTGATGAAGAGGAATTGGAAGATCAGTTTCCCAAAAAGCCTACAACTACAACTCAGACATCAAAACCCTCAGTGGTATTTGAAGAATTCAAAGTGGTTGATCCAACAAGAAATATTCATGGTGAACCAATTATTGCCAAGGATGAGCCAGTAGACTGAGATAGTTTACCAATTCCTGAGCTAAATTTGCCCATCTTCAAGACAAAGACGACAAAGACTAGAGCCAGCAAGAAAGTGAAGTCTGTATCTCTCAAATCCAAAGCTCTAACCAAATACCAACCCACAGTCAACAAGAGAGATCTCATGTACATTTGTGATATCATGGAATTTTCAGACTTGAATCTCTACTTGAATGAATTGGAAGAAGTGAGAGGAATTGATGCTTACAGACATCATCCTGAAAGACTGGTATTCAAATACAAGGGAGGGAAAGAGATGACATGACCTCTTCACATGATTCTCCAAGAAAGCCAATTTGTTCTGATTAAAGTCTACTCATCTTTCAAGAAGAACTTTGGATACAATGTGACTGCAAGAAGAACAGTTCTAAAGAGGATTGAGGAACTAAGGAGTATTAGAGCCAAATATGCACTTCCAAATACTCTATACATTCCCTTTACATGAAAGAGAGTGCATCTAAGGCCCTATTGGCTGATGGAGTTCATAGAAGACAAAGGTGTCAGAAGATTCTTCAGAATGGAGGACCAACTGAGTATCTCTAGCAATGGGACTCTTTTGGAAATGCAGGAAATGCTAAATCTCTCAGAAGCTTATGAACTAGAATTCCAAAGACAACTTCAGAATCAAATTGAAGAAAACAACATAAGGTTTGGGAAGAAATCCAGACAATAAAGGAAATAGATCTATCTGCTCAGACTAGAGGAGCATCTTGATAACAATTGTGAGCAATTTCTTTGTGTACTTTGCATTGTTCAACTTTCGGCAATATTGTAGCACTTATTAGTTTTATCTACTATTTTTCAATCTGTATTTTCTTTTTGGGTGTTTTGTTATCATCAAGTTTCTCTTAATTTATGGCTACAATTCCAGTAGACGTAAATTAGGGAAGATTGTTATGAATATGTTATGTACTTGATGATAAGCTAAACAAAATACCTTAGTAGATTTAACTTAGTGAATTTTGTAGCACCCAACGGATGATGAATTATAGTCCCGACGGATGATTCAATATAGTCCCAACGGATGACTAATTGATAACCATCGTGTGAGTAGCTAATGTAATAATAAGTCATGTAGCACATTTCTGCAAACAACTTTGTATAGTTTATGTAGTAGCTTATGAGTCATGGAGACTACTAGTAGATGTGCAGAATAGGTTGATTAAATGTAAATATAAGATGTCTTGTAATTCTGCACAAATGAAATGGAGTCAAGTGATAACTGGCTACCCGGCGGATGATTAACAAAGCTACCCGACGGATGATCAACAAGGCAACCCGGCAGATAACAAGCATGTACCCGACGGATGATCAATTCAAACATCTGTTAATAATGACAATAGAGTCACATGCGTTGGGTGTTTACAAAAGGAATGTAGCAACCTGTTTAGCAGGAAAATAAGATTAAAGAAGCATTACCATTTTCATGCAAGCTATGAAGGTTTTCAAAGATGTTGGAATAGAGTAATGAAGTAGCATAGAGTTAGACTTGATAGTTTTATTTTATTATCTTATTTTTTTGCTATGTAAACTTGGTGATATATAAACCAAGTGCGGCAAGTAGAACAACAACTAACTAGACTAAGAAAATACATTCTCAGAGAAACATTTGTAAGCTGTATCTTTTAGCATTTATCTGCAAGTTTTAGTTGTTCATAACTGTAAGCAGCTGTGAGCTTATTTGAGCCATACAGAGTTCTCTCGATATATATATATATATATATATATATATATATATATATCTGGTGGATACATTCAAATCCACCAGAAAGTTTTAAAGACTTGTATTTTTATTACTTGTGTCTTGATTTATATAATTCTTTCATTCCGCACTTTGCAAATCAAATACATATATATTATTGAGTTAGAACCATTTTTCGTAAATCTTAAAAAGAAGCCAAAATTACATTCAACCCCCTTCTGTAATTCTTGTTGTATTGTTAGGGAATAACAATTTTGTTAAAGTTTTGTCGAATTATCTGCATAAACTGCATTCACCCTCCTCTATAGTTGATTAAGGACCTAACAGTTTAGCTTTATTACAGATGTTAGTTTAATATCAAAAGACCATAAAAATGTTATACTGAATTTATTAAGCATTTCTTTCGCTCATACTTTCCTGTTTTAAATTTACTGTTTTAAATTTAACCTTCCATCGAGGAATAACTTGCGCAGTTAATCCTGTAATTCGAGAAAAACAGAGAAATAAGTTTCCTGAAGATGGTTGGTCTATGGTATGCGGGATTAAAGTAAGTATTATTGTGTAAAGTTGTTTGTATATGTATATTAGTTATGTTTTCGTGTAGTTGGTCTAGTATACTTATTTCCGAAGTTGTACTAGCGGGTTAATTTTTGAGATTGGGAATTATTGAAAATAGTTTTAAAATAAAGGAAAAATTTATTTGTGGATTTGGAATTCTTGTTTCTAAAACTGTAACATGATGAATGACTAATTTATAGTTCTTTTATGTCATGTTATACTTATTTTAACCTTATTTTGTGATGCTTTAGTCCTAAATAATTGGTATTAGTTGTTATTTAACTTAGATGGATGCTAAGACTTAATTTTCTATGTTTATAGGGAATTATAGATACTTATTTAACTTAGAAAATAATAATTTTCTACTGTAACATATTTCTAAGACTTAGATGGAGTGACTTTGGGATATAGTTGTAGGCATTATTTTGTATCTTGGGAGAGAACAATATAAATTTTGGAAGAATTATCTTTAACAAAGTAAGAGAAGTAGAGATCACAATACATCAACAATCACTGAACCAATTGAAGAACCCTAGTTCTCGGGTTGTTTTTTCCTTATTTATAAATCATTGACTTAATTACTTGATAGTTTAATTTAGTTAGTAACAAACACCGATTATTTCTACACACTTCTAGGCACTAAGAGATCGTATACTTGAATTAATATTGATTTAGTCCTTCCCTGAGAACGAACTGTACAAAAATAGACAACAACAAATTGGCGCCGCTGCCGGGGAAGGTAGCAATATTAAGTTTAGGTTAATATTTCTTATTATTTAGATTTTATCATATTTGTTTCCAAGATCTATCTTATTGGCTTTCTCTTTTCAGGTGCTATAACTCTTATATGCGACGTTCTATAAGTACGGGAAATTTGGAGTTCGATCCAGAAATCGAACGCACTTTTCGAGCTTTAAGGAGAGAGGCAAAGCAAAGAGAAGAAAAAGATAAGATGGGTGAACGCACACTTGTTATTGACAATTAGGATGAACCTTCTATTCGGGATCACGAGACTTCTAATCTTGCAAACTGCATTTATAAGACTCCAGCGATTGGTGCTGCTCAATTTACTATTAATCCGAGCTTGATACAAATGGTGAGCAACTCTGCTTTTGAAGGAGATATTGAGCGAGAGGATCCACACCGTCATCTAGAGCGCTTTGTACAGATGTGTGGTTCGATCAAAATCACTGGAGTGACTGCAGATCAAATTCGTCTTCACATGTTCCCTTACTCTATAAAGGGAAGAGCTTTGGAATGGTTTCAACAACTTCCAAATACTATAGTTGCTACTTGGGAAAGTCTCTCGACTGAGTTTTTGTCAAAATATTATCCTTCAGACAAGACTCAACAGATGAGGGCAATCATTATAAGTTTCAAGACTAAACCAGGTGAAGGCTTATATCAGACATGTGAGAGATACAAGTCATTGTTAAGAAAATGTCCACATCATGGATATTCAGAATGGATGCTTCTGAGTACTTTTTATGGGTCGTTGAATAAAGAAGTTCATTTGAATTTGAATGTAGCAGGTGGAGGAGACTTTAAAATACCAATCACCAAGGCAAAAGCACTTCTCGAGGAGTTGGCAGCAAATAACTATGAATGGGCACCTAATGGTGCAAACTCGATAAGGTCAGTACAAGATACTGAGATGATGAACTTGCTCACTCTTAAATTGGATGCTCTGACTCGAGTGGTACGTGGACAAAGGGCTAATGTTAATGTTCTCTCTGCTCCAATGAGAGGGTGCAATGATTATGTCGTTGATCAGTATTCATATGCTCCTCAATTCTCTGAGTAAGCATCTTTTATTCAAGGGAGGCAATCATGGCCAGTGCAAAATAATTATTATTACAATCCAGATTAGAGGCCAAATAATAATCTCTCTTACAGCAATAACCATGCTCAAAATCCAACATATGTTGCACCAAGACAGAACCCACCTCCGGGTTTTCAGCAGCAATAACAATATCAACTTCCACCTAAAGGAAAGAAGGAACCAGCTGATTGGGAAGTTACATTGAACACGATGATACAAGGAACTACTGCGGCCTTCGCCAATATAGAGACCAAATTTGAAAAGGTCGAGTCAAGGCTTGATCAGATGGCATCGTCTCAAAAGATGTTGGAATCGCAAATTGGCCAAATTATAAATAAGACTGGTATGCATGAATAAGGAGCACTTTCTAGTCAACCCGATGTGAATATCAAAGAGCAGTGCAAGGCTATCACTTTGAGGAATATAAGAGAACTACGGGAAATTGTGGCTCCAACACTTAAAGATGAGAATTTTCCTCCAAAGAAAAGAAAAACACGTCAAGTTAATATGGAGATTTCTGATAGTGTTAACGATGAACCCAACAAGGAGAGGCTCACACATCATGCTCCTATAAAACCATACATCCCTCTAATTCCTTTTCCACGGAGGTTGAAAAATAGCAAGTTATATAAGCAGTATAAAAAGTTTTTGAAGATGTTTCGTGAGATTCATATTAGCATTCCGTTTGCTGATTTATTGGCTTAAATGCCCCTTTACGTGAAATTTATGAAGGAGGTGTTGTCTAATAAGAAGAAGTTGAAAGAGGTAGAAACAATCACTATTACCGAAGAGTGCGGTGCTGTTATTCAATGTAAGATTCCTCCTAAACTCAAGGATCCCAGAAGTTTTTCTTTGCCATGCACCATTGGTGAATTGGGAATAAGAAAGGCCTTGTGTGATCTTGGAGCTAGTGTAAGTTTAATGCCGCACTCTATGTACAAAAGACTTGGCTTGGGAGAGTTAAAGAAGACAAGGATTTCCCTTCAACTCGCGGATAGATCAATAAAGTATTCACTAGGTGTACTTGAAGATGTTTTGGTAAAGGTGGATAAATTTGTCATTCCGTGTGATTTTGTTGTGTTGGAGATGAATGAGGATGTTGATATTCCAATTATTTTGGGAAGACCATTCTTGGCGACTGCGGGAACCAACATTGATGTGAAAGCTGGTAAACTTACATTGAACGTGGGGGAAGAAAGAGTTGACTTTGATCTTGATCAATCTATGAAAGAGTTATTAGTAAAAACCGAGTGTTATGTGGTGAATGTTGTGAAAGAAGTCAATGATCATGCTTTTGAGGTGGAAGTTAAAATTGACGAGAATTCTTCTTTTGCACGTGAATTTCAAGGTGTGAATAAAGTGGAGGTTATACTCGGGCCATATGAGGCGGTCTTAAAATTTCCACCATAAAAATCAAAAGAATAAAAAGCGTCCAGCTAATGACGTTAAACAAGCGCTGCTTGGGAGGCAACCCAAGAAATGCCATCATTATTAATATTATGTTAGATTTAACCATGCGTATTAGACTTAAGTGTGCATGAACTATGCAGGCGAAGGAGAACAATTTCGATAAGTACAAAATATGTGGAGTTGCTGAAAACTTTAAGACCTTAAGTACATATGCAAGGTGCTTGATTTCAATTTCAAGGGTCTCCATGGAGCAAGTGTTTAGGGGAGCTTTTCTTCTTCTCCTTTTGTCTTATTAGTTCACTATATAGTATATTCTTCGGATGTTATTGGTTAGTAATTGTTGTTCCTTGGGGACAAGTAACATGCTAAGTTGGGGGGGGGGAGTATGTTATGTGCGTGTGAGTTATATGGTGGTATATTAGTAGTAAAAAAATACATATAAAAAAAACAAACAAAATGAAAACATAAAAAATTTGCATTGTACCATGTAGTTGCATTCCATTGCATATCATATATTGATCTCATATTCGTAGTAGTCCAAAGTCAGTGACCGATGATGATAATACGTGTAGCTTGTTTTTGACTAATTCTTGCTAAGATCACGTTTTAATGATATTACATGTGTAGTGTCACAAGTGCAAAATTTATTTCTCGAAATGACTTTATTATGCTCTTGAACTAATACTTAGATATCCTTGTTTCTTGATGGGTAGCCACTTGTTGATGATTATAATTTTGACTATTCCCTTTTGAGCTTAGTACGTAGATGCTTAAGTTTGGGGAAATCAGTGGGGTGTAAATGTCTTTAAAAAAAATTAAAATAAAATAAAATATATAGATGTGTGAATAGTAGCAATAAAGTACTCGTAAAAAAAAGTTGTATGATTGACTAGGTTGAGCTTATTAATACTCGAGTAATTAAGTCTGAGGGGAATTTGTGCCTAGTAACCTAAAGCCTTTTACGGTTTGGGATTGCTGACCCAACGCTCGCTACATGGGTATTAGTGCATAAATCTTTAGGTATCTCGACCATTGCACAGTTAAATAAGCCACTTAAATATATATGCGTGCACAATATAGTTTACAAAGTCTTTTGGCGGTCGTAACTCACTTACACTAAGGAGCCACCCATACTTTAGACCAAGTTTGTGAAGTCTCATGGCGGTCGTAACTCACTTGCACTGAGGAGCCACCTAACCTTAGACCGAGCATATATAAAAATACCATATATAGTTATAAAGTAGTATTGTATCAATAAAGAAGACATGAAATTCCTCTGTTAACCCTGAATGATGGCTAGTGCTAAGTAGCGAAGTGTTTAAGATCTATTATGGTTCTTAACTTGGGAGCTATTAACTCGCATGACTTGTCTTGTTGAAACTTGTATGTCTTTGTTCTTGGTTCAGTAGAGAACATGTTGTTAAGCTAGGAACACACACACATATGTACTTGTGTTCGCTATGTAGTGATATTGTGGCGTGAGCTTGATGTGTCTAAACTTGTTGCATGTTCTGAAGGTAATATCCGACTTGGCATATACTATTATATTTGAGATCTTTTGTATTGTCGATCATTTAGGTGCATTCATGTAGTTGCATATTGCATGGGTTAAATGGATTTTGTGGGTACATTCACTATAGGCCCTCACGAGACCTTACTCGTCTACTAGGGCTATCTTGGGGTTTAAAAGGCTTGTTGCATATGCCAAATGCAACCGTGATCACCTTACGAAAGTGGTATTAGATAATAATACATAGTAATCATCTTACTCGATGACGAGCAAAGATTAAGTTGGGGGGTATTTGATGAATGACTAATTTATAGTTCTTTTATGTCATGTTATGCTTCTTTTAACCTTGTTTTGTGATGCTTTAGTCCTAAATAATTAGTATTAGTTGTTATTTAACTTAGATGGATGCTAAGACTTAATTTTCAATGTTTATAGGCAATTATGGAAAAAGAAGGTGCAAAAGAGAGGAGTACATGATAAAAGAAGAAATTAAGGGAGTTAAGGACCTGAGCTTGGAGGCTCAGGGCCTGGAGGAATCAGTGGAGAAAATGCACTTAACTCAAGGCCTGAGCTTGTGAGTTCAGGACCTGAGAGAAGCAGATTTGAAGAATAAGGAGTTCAGGGTCTGAGCTCTTCTGAAGAGGCCCTGAGGACATCATTCAGGACCTGATGATGCTGAGGTTTAGGGCCTGAGCCTAACGAAAATTGTAATTCAAATAGATTTCTACTTTATTTTAAAATCTCTTTTAGTTACCTTGTATGATTGGAAAAAGGTACCGTCTGAGTATAAAAATAATTAGTTTAGGTTTGAGAGGGAGAGGTGTATTGAGAGAGGCTAGAGAGAACTTGAGTAAGGATCGAAGGGATTCACTCCAAGTTTGAGAGATTTCATCAAGTTGTATCTTTCTTAACTCTATACTCTTGTAATCATGATTTTGGATATTAATATATTTTTATTTTCTTCCTTAATTATGAGTAGCTAATTCTCTAATTCGAGAATAAGGTAGTATTCATTGGTAATATATGTTTGTTTGATTGTAGTGCAAATTCTCTACTTTGCTAATCTATCATTGAGGGCTTAACCCAATTAAGGGAGTCATGAACCTTTAATTGTATCTATAGGAGTTGTGATGAATTGGGAGATGAGTCATAATTCTTGTTCATGATATGATGGACATGGTTTAATTATTGATTGGGAGATTAATATGCGAGCTATAAAACTTATAATTCTTGGGTCTTAATGGAAGAATTGTTTTTAGCAAAGTAAGAGAAGTAGAGATCACAATACATCAACAATCGCTGAACCAATTGAAGAACCCTAGTTCTCGGGTTGTTTTTCCTTATTTATAAATCGTTGATTTAATTACTTGATAGTTTAATTTAGTTAGTAACAAACACCAATTATTTCTACACACGTCTAGGCACTAAGAGATCGTATACTTGAATTAATATTGATTTAGTCCTTGCCTGAGAACGAACTGTAAAAAAATAGACAACAACATAACCTAACAAGACTTTGATGTAGTTTGGGGTCGCAGATGCTATATTTCAACTGTCGGTAATTGTTTATTTATTAAACAAGCTATTTTATGTTGAGTTTTCATCGTAACGACCAAATCCCCTGACTTCGGATTTGGGGCATCAAAAAATGGTTGTTCATTTTACTTTACTTATATTTTATTTTATTAAGCGTGTCTTTTTTTTTCCTCCAAAAGCAATGAAACTGATAATAAGCCATGAAATTGATATAAAATAAGTCACTATAATTAATTATAGTGACTTGTTTTATATTGTGTTATACCCAATGAATAACTTGATACGTGAAGACCTCTTTAGTGGATCATTTAATAAATATTGATTTACGAACTTAGACGAATAATTACGTGGTATGTTGTTTCTTGGTTTTGGAGTATTGACAAGATGATATTAAAATATATTCATGCGCAAACTTTAAATTTTGAACATATTTTGAATTAAAACATAGCGTGAATTACGTTTTTAATTTATTTCGAATTGAATATATAATTATTGTTAAACAAATTTGAATCAGAATTTTACGATTCGTGTGAGATTCATCTTGAGTTATAACCCAATATTTATAATTTTTTAGTTTTACTCAATATGACTATATCAATTATTTTATTCAAAATTGAGGTTCCTCATGGTTCCTTCGAAAGAATTAAAGGTTCTCCGATAACAATTATTTTGATACAATATCTTAACTTTACATTGTTTCGAGTACCGTACTCGTGTTAGGAATAATTTATTTAACCACTGATATATAGGTGTCAGATCTTTGAATTATATATTTATAAAATTTAACCACTGAAATCCGATTAATATTTATAAAATATTTTTGAATTATATATTTCATAATAAATAAGGTAAATATATTAAATATTATTAAAATATTTAAATATATCCGATTTTTGTTCCGATTAATCCCTGATTTGCCGATTAATCCCTAATCGGTACCTAAACTAATTTGTGCCGATTACCAATTTTTACAATCATGAATTTTCGAGATCTAAATATACAATTGCTATAGGTTCGATTGGTTAAACAATCAAAGGTAAGTTTCGAATGCATTCAAATATTTTCTTAGCTGGATACATATCACATTATATGAATATAGTAGGAGAAAAAAATCAATAAATATTTATTTTTAATTTCGATAACTGTTACTGCGATAAATGCGGGTATTATTAATATTTAGGTAGATGAGAAAAAACAGGAGTCCAGCTGTCCTCCACACACCAAAATATCTACGTCAATACGTCTGCGAGTCGCTGCAAATAACACACCCCGTTTCGCACGTGACCTCCAAGCGCGTCCTCTTCACTCTCTCTCCACTTAAAGATAAATTCAACCCAAGCATTTCACGCGCGGCAAAAGAGCTATTCTCTCGGTATATGAAATTGGCATGATATGCATGAAAAAGAGATACAAATGCTCATGCCATCTATATGTACATCATACACATACATGTAATTTTACTTTTAGTAGTCCATTACAGCTCATCACCAGTATATTTCATTATCAGTAAATATCAAAAAGTCACAAATATGCATATGTTTAGTGTTTTAGAAGATGAAATCGGAATTATTCGGTAAAGACATCTGTCGTGATTGATCGAATAATCAATAATTTTTAAAATAGAGATATCATTTAATTATTCGGTTGAAAAATTTTGTTTTATTTTATAAAGTCTCGAATGCATATCAAAAAGGATGATTTAATTTCCTTATGAAATGACAATTTCATTTTCATTTTCTAAACGCCACATTTTATGGTAAACATAATTTTGTTACAGCTATATATACATACACATATACACGAGGTGTATATAATAACTACCCGATGCGTTTTGACTGCTTGGAAAAAGGAGAGTTTAGTCTAGAGAGAGAAACAGAGAGGAGAGAGAGTGGGGACAAGTACTGAGGTATGAACAAACCAAACCATTTAGTTTAATGTTTTTTTTAATTATGTTTTTTTAATTGTTGTTTGTTCTATAGAGATCTGCGTTGATTCTGTTAACATCTTTGAATGGTTGTTTTTTTATTTTAATCTGCCTATACATACAGTTTGTTGTATCTATATATTTTTACACTCTATGCAAGTAGTGGTTTTTATATTCTTTACAGTGAAATAGCAACCATTGATTTCTGATCTGATTTATCTAAAAAGGGTTTTGTGGGGTTTTTGAGATATAAAAAGGGTTGTTTTTATGTTTTGGTTTTGTTCTAATAAAATCTCGATTTTGTTGGTGAAGAACAGAGGGTTTTAGAGAAGGTTTGTGAAAGATTTATGTCGGCAGGTTCTAAATTGGGTGCGATTGGGGCTCAGTTGAAGCTCTGTATTTCATTATCTGTTGTGTTTTTCTCTCTGTGTATGCTACAACAACTCTGCTGCCTTTTCCAGCAGTGGATCCACTTGTTTTTCCCTACTGTTTCGATGCGTTTGAGGCCCAAAAGGTACCATCTTTACCCCCTTTTCTTGATTTTGTTGTAATTGATTGTGTGTGTTTTTGGGGGTTGATTTGATATGGGGTTTATGTTTTGGTGTGTGCAGGACTTGTTCTGGAATAGAGTTTTTTGGGGGTTTTCATATAAAGAAATTTTGTTATCTTTTGTTGTTCTTAAGAGGGCCTCATACTTGAGTTGACTTTGGGTTTGGGTTTTTTGTTGAGTGTTCTGTTTTAATTTATTGCGTTTTGTTTTGATTTACAACTATTGTTTTGGTGGGCTGGTTGAGAGGGGTTTAAGGGGTGTTGAAAATGCCGGAGTTTCAGAGGCAAAATCTTAACTCTGGTAAGAAATCGAGGAGTAAGCAGGTTTGTGTGGAGGAATCGAAGATGATGATGAGGAAGGTGAGGATTATCTGTCATGATCCTGATATGACTGATGATTCTGATGATGAGGGGAGTAAAAATGTGAAGAATAGTCGATATGGGCCGAAGAGGATTGTGAGGGAGGTTACGATTCCGATGGTTAATAAAGCTGATTGTTATCAACTGGTTGAGGAGAGTTCTTGTCATGGTAGCAATAATGGCGAGAAAGCTGCTAAGAAGAAAAGGGTTGTCACTAGAGCCCCAAGTCAAGCCCGTGCTTGCTCGAAGTTTAGAGGGGTTAGACAGAGGAAATGGGGTAAATGGGCTGCTGAAATCCGGGATCCATTTCAGATGAAAAGGATTTGGCTGGGTACTTACAACACTGCTGAAGAAGCAGCCCGGGCTTATGACTTGAAAAAGATAGAGTTTGATGGTATGCTTGCAGCAGCCTCCTCCGGGAAGACTTCTGGAAACTTCAACTCACTTGCTTTGCAGCAGACTAAGAATCAGCCTGCTGCCTCTGAGGAATCTGGGAGCGTGATGTCTCGCGCGTCCCCATCTTCTGTCCTCGAGTTGGAATCGTCATCATCAGTTAAAGAAATTGTTGGAGATATTAATAACAACAATATCTGCCTTGCAAGCGAGACTTTATCTTTGGCTGAAATTGGGAAAGGACTTGATTTGGGATTAGAGCTTGGTAGTTCTCACATGGAGCAAGGACTGGACATTGAAATGGAGTTTGCCCCTCAAGTGGAGCAAGGACCTGATGCTGGAATGGATGTCGTCCCTCGGGCCAAATGTGCTGGAGTAGACGTTGGTGTTGAGCTTGACTCTCAGATTGCCCAAGGACTGAAGCTTGAAGCAGAGATTGGGCAAGAACTGGACTTTGGATTGGATCTTGATGCCTTCTTCTTGGATGATTTTGTGCAGCCTCTGGAATTTGGTGATCTTGATGATATTCAGATATTTGGACTTGATGGTGCTGATCCAAGCGAACTGCCTGACTGTGACTTTGAGGAGTTTGAAAGTGATGAATTGACTTGGCTAAATGAGATTCTGGACGTCAAACCTGCGACGAATGAGCCACCCCGTATGAATGAACAATCAAGAATGAAAGAACAACAATCTTTCAATATAGCATGCCTATAAGTTTTGCAGGTGGTAGGATTAAGTATTACTATAGTTTTATTTGTAGCGAGAGTTAAAGTTTTCAAGAGCATCTTGGTGTTCTTGAGAAAAAGGTTTTGCGAGTGGTTCAGTTTTATTATTATTATTTATTTATTTGTCTAAAAGACTACCTCAAGAGTACTTCATGTTTAAGAAGTTGGATAATCCTTCGGTTTTTCTGTGAGCTATTAGAGCCGTTCCAAGGGGTTTTATCTTCTCCTTTGTGGGAGAAACAGATCGAGTATTTGATGTTTATGGAGTCTTTATGAATGAAATTTCTATGTTCTCTAATTAGTGGTTAATTCTTTACGGTTTATCTATATATACCTTTTTACATAGATTGCTATATATGCTGTCTCTTATGTTTAACATATTCAACACCAGAAGCTCATCTGGATGCTACTTGTACATGGTTCCTGCTGCAAGGTTTATCTGGTGGTTGCTTTTACATTGTTGTTGCATTTTATGTCATTTACATGTCTAAGTTCCCGGGGATAAGTATCAAGGGGATTTATGAAGTTATCTATCAAGGCCCCCTGTGACAACCACCTCTACTTGCTACACTTTGAGGAATAAATTAAAACTCATTTTGTAAAGACTAGTGGACGCTATCCATGTGCCTGAATTTCCAACCGTTCTTTTCCAAGGGAAATGAAGATATGTTTTGGAAAATACATAGGACATGCATTGGCTTTATGGTGGAGATTTCAAGCCCCCGTGGCTTGGTGAAAAACTGACTTGCTCTCCTTCACACTTGCCTTGCCCCCCTTTTGAGGTGGTTTGTAATATACACCATCTTGCTTTCATTTCTTATCTCTTGATTTGATTGACAGCAGAATTGGGAGATTTATCAACAAGATAAGAAAACTGAGAGGAAAAAAAGGTTTATCAGGACTAGAGGACTAAACAACCAAGTAGTGTACTTCACGCTCCTCCTTATTTTTAGTCGTCTTTTGATTTTTTTCACACAATTGCAAGTTTTTTGATTGTATAGATAAATTAATATATTTTTAAATTTTCTTTTTATAAATTAAAATTATAGTTATATATTTTTATTCATAAAAAGAAAAAATTAAAAATTATTATTCTAACTAGACTATCAAAACACTTGGAAGTGTGTGTCCACAGAAATCAAGCGGTCATATAAAAAGGTGTATTCTAGGGGTACCAAATTAGTCCCTGAAAAGTTACAAAATGTCACTTGTCTAATTTTTATTGGTTAATTAAAAATGGACCCTCCTGTAATTACATCAAAAGAATCAATAAAATCATTTCATAATATCACATAAGTCTTTTTGTGCCTATATCATTACTCTTAGATAAATAGTAGGTCTGCAAATGTATATTTTAAAATTAAAACTATAAATTTAAGATTTTTTTTTAAAAATACAGAAGTATATGTTACGTTGTGACATGGGCCTGTTTGTTTGGTTACTAACTTATAAACCGCTTATTCCGTAACAACTTATTTATGAGTTTTTGTCGATCCAATTTATGAATTTATAATTTATAAATTGATAAGTTGAATGTTAGTACAAAATACATATTTTTTCTCAACTTATTTTGATTTTTCGTTGATTTATTAAACTCAATTTAATATATATATATATATACATATGCTTTTAAATATTAATCTAACTTCAAATTTAAGAATTAAGATATTTAATAATTATTTATATTAATTTATTTAAGAAAAAAAATCTAACTTATAAATAAAATTATTCAAATATTTATTTTACTTATAAATACTCTTCTAACCTATCTATCATTTATAATTTATTTATTTATTTTAAATTATAAATTACTTATATTAAAATTTATCAAACGCACAACATAGTCTATAAAATTTGTTATCTTGTATAATATTTTTATAAAGGAGGGTGAAAAGAAAGCACATTTTTATATTTTGGACCCCACTGGCCACAATTTCACATAATATTATCACCTAATTTAGCATGTGAATTTTGAGACATGTGTCCCCAATATCATAATTATAAGATAAATGGTCCAATATCTTATTGTAAATAATAAAAGATGGGCGAGTCATCCAAACCCATCATCATCCTCGACCTAACCAATGCCCAGTAATCGGGCATGGAGACTTTTTCCTCGATTAATATTAAACGTAATTCGGGTTTTTTAATGGGTGTCCAAGAGCACATAATAAATACTAACTTTCATGAGTTTGATATAATTTGATTGGTCCTCTAATCATAAATATTGATAGATCCCCTATATTTATAACAACTCTACCAATAAAAATGTACAAAACTCATAAAATTTAGTGCTTATTATGTGTTCTTGTACACACATTAGAAAGACCGAACATCATTTCGCATTGTTGCTTTTATGTATTTATTAAATTAAATACAACTTATTCTTTTACATTATTTTTACCTTCTTGAATTATGGCCGGTGTTAAAAGTTTGCGGATATTTCCATGTTTATTGCAATTGAAGACAAAAAGTTACCGTCTGTTATTATTATCAACGAAAGCAAAGAAGCCGGGCTATATTTAATAACAATGTCGTGTCACAATATAGATTAGGTGAGTTGTATGCGCTATTTAGGCCACTTATCACTTATACAGTTATACTAGTGTTAATATCAGCTTTCAACCAACTCCATTGTAGTTAATTCAAAGAGATTATCGATTGTAAATTAGTCATGTTCAAATAGGTTTCAGTTTACTACATTTTTATAAATATTGTAAAACTACCTTATTTATATTCTTTCATATTTCTAAATTTGTTATAATCGGACATAAGATTTTAATTCATTCAGCTGGACTATCGTGCGTAGAGTGATTAATCGAATAATTGAAAATCTAGTATCAATTTAAGAATGTTCGTGATTTATTAGACTAAAATAGGAACTATTAACAAGAGTTTAATACATTTATTTCATTTCAGTTTCTACCTTTTTAAAATTACTTTTTTCCCAACGAAAATTACTAGTAATATTTACCAATTGGATCGTTTTGACCAATTTATTTAATTTATGATGGATGCCTTACATTTGTTAAATTCTTCACCTATTTTAAAAAAATAATAATTTTAGACGTGATTTAGCATAATTAATTTGATAAGTTAATGTCTAATGTTTAATAAATATTTATTTAAAATATTATCAACAACCCCACGCTAAATCCGTCCATACATACAAATAGTTTTCGGAAATATTTTTATGCATCATGATGGTGTTATTGGTGCTAAAAACGATTAAGTTGATGGGGACATTGCTTTCACTTATTATTGTTTAAATAAAAATTTCATCGGTTATGCCTAAAGAAGAATGTTAACTTGGAGTTTATAATGGGTTTGACATGCTAAATAAAACGTATTAGCAAGATTTTGTATTTACTGTGGGCGGCCAAACTATATAATTTATAAAATAGAAAATATAATGACTTGTGGGCCTTTGAGGATGTTGTGGGCTCTTTGAATAATATTTCCAAGGAAGCTTAGATTTGAAGAAAGCATTGAGAATCAAGATTTGTGTTTGGACCATGGTGCTTATTTAATCCAAAAAATACAGACAAGTGTTTGTCCACACAATTGTGATGTTCTGTCCTACAATTTGTAATCTTAATGTTTAAAGCTTTGCTTAGTCAACTATAAAATCATTAGTTGTATTTCTATATCTCAATTATTAGACAAGTGCTTGGGATTTACTATATATTATTGTGTGTAGGGGTCCTCAAGGGACTTATGTTTATTATTTTTAAATAGTATCCGGTGCTTTTAGGGTTGTCACATGTGATTTTTCAGTAATTAAATTGATCAATTTTGGTTCAAGAATTAAAATTTATTTATTTATTATTTTAAAAAATTGAAAAATATATAAAATAAAATAAATTAGCTGTTGTTTTCAATGATTTTTTTAAAAATAATTTTAATTATTGATGACATGCTGACATTTTTATTTAAATTATAAGTATATAACATGTTTCATTTGAATATATATTATGCAAGAAAAATATTTCTTGAAACTTTAAAACACCAGCTATCCTATAGTAACGCCACGCAAAATATAAATTTTCAGTTTAATTTCATGGGTTCAATTAATTTATGTTTTTATTACATAATGTTCTCAAATGTAAGTGGAGTTGTGGCATTTCAGAGATAAGGACAAAAAGGGCCGAAGTTTGGGCCTGGCCGGGGACGATTATCGATTGGGCTTACTGATGGCTTCATTTCCCTATTAATATGTAAGTTGTTCACCAATTTCTCCTTTTTGATAATTTATAAATCATTCACTTGTGTAATAACTGGGTCAATGCTTTTCAAATCTTCAAGCTGAATAGTGTTATATGTACAAAATTGAGTACAAATTTTGCATAGCATGAGAAGTGAGGTGGCATATATTAATTGATGTTATTTGTGTGAATGAATATACGGGACACATTCCAATCATAACGTCACACATGTGATTTTGCGAGAATTTTTATAGACAATTTTGTGGAAGAAGCATTTTCCGTCAAGTGCGGGGTAATTGCGTACAATTTTTTGGTGTCATTTAGTAAACATTCTATTATTTTTTGGTATGCAAATGTGTGTGGGAGAGAGGTAGAGTATGACTATGAATTTAAAGGTATAACCAGTCTGCATTATGAAAAAGCTACTATTTGATCAAGCTAAACTATATTATACGAGCCTTGCAATAGCAATAACATCACTAGAATGAACTATGTCATTGAGGCATGAACAATTTCGAAGAGGATTTCAAAGAAAACCTTTATCTTGAAAACTTGTAATGCAGTCATCAAACATTTGTTCAACTGTTTTTACTGGAGGGAGCCCCAACTGGAGAATTTTGGTGCAATCCATTTTATGCGGGTTGTTATCTCCAACTCTGTTGCTACACCTAAAATAGCACAATGTGTTTATTACTCTTGGTCTTCTGAGATGGAATAATAAAATAACAATTTATTTAAATTTGTCATACTTTTCAATATATGGGTAGGACGGATACTTGAGTTTGAGCATCTGAATAATATCAGACCAGTGAGCTACAGAGGCGGAACATATCAACCTCCCTGATGCTTTTGGTTCCATCATTGCCAATGTATGTGCTGCTACAACATCATCTATGTGAACGAATCCTACTGCTGTGTTCGGGTATTCTTCCATTTGACCTAATGAAAACAAATAATTAAAAAAGTTCTGAAAACATGCCTGGTTTGGTAAAATTTATTTACATTAATCTTGTAATGATCCGTAATCAAAAGCAGTTAAAATGGGACGGAGGCAGTATGACCTTTGATAATGCTGAGTATCACGTGGAGCGTACTGGTTGGTTGGGGAGAAAGCAATGGGCCAACTACGAAAGAAGGGTTGACGACCACCAAGTCAATGCCACTTTCCTTTGCCGTCTTCCATGCATCTTTCTCTGCTAGAGTCTTAGCAAATGCATACCATAACTGCAGACATTGGAGAAATACACACAAAATAGTGATACATCATGAAGTTTTTAGCTGAATCTCTTTTATAAATTTAAGATAACAAGAATGTAATTACATGGTGACGTTTACAATATTCTGGATCACTCCAATGCGATTCATTCAAAGAAGAAATTTGTTGAACATCATCGCGGTATCTGATGGAAGAGCAGGAAGAAGTGAGAACAACTCTTTTCACACTGCTTGATTTCTTACATGATCCCAGTACATTTGTGGTTCCCTTTATGCATGGATCAATGAGTGTAGCCTGTAAATTTGATAAAAAATAAGTAACACGCTACAGAGATAGCTTCAACAAATGTTACTATGTATTCATGTCACAGTGAAAGGAAGTGTTGGATTATGTTAGGATTATAAATTCACATGATATGATCAAAATTATCATTTATTCATGTATCATATCGAAAGGCCAACTGTAGAGTTTTGGATTATAGTATGGCTCTACTCATGTGGATGATTAATGACACAATATGAGATTATAATTAAGATTTATTTATACATATAAAACAAATAAAGCATTAGACTTTTGTCTGATATCGGTCTAATAATTTTACCTGTATGTTGCCAGATTTTTTTTTCCTGGCAATTTTTTTACCTGTATGTTGTTGTCATATGGGACAAGCACCGGAGATGCAGTATGAAAGACTCCATCGACTCCATTTATAGCTTGATCGAAACTTCCTTCCAACATTAAATCAGCTTTCATGATCTTTAATCTCTCTCTGGCTCCATCAAGTTCCCAAAGATAGCCCACCTTACTAATATCATCTGTTAAGAAGAAGAAGAACGTATCTTCTGTTCACTTGGCGAGAATGGAATGAGGTTGGAATGTAATGATATTTGTATTCTTTTCGGGGAAAATTGAGTGAAATGTTTATAATTTTAATCCTTTCCTTCATTCATCTTTCAATCAAATTGAACTAAATTCTAACCCATGTATTTCGGAGGTAATGTTCCATTTTCCTTTTTCATCATTTTCAATACGATATTCAGCATACAAAATTTGTATTCTCAACAAGTGAACACAATTGTAGATTTGTAGTATATCATTTTCAGGAAAATCGCATAATATCGAGTGTACTCTCATAACTAAATTTTCACTATACTTTTAAAAATTTGGTCTTCACCCGTACATTGGACTATACTAATGCTATTATATGGTCATGGGCAGTGTTGTAAAAATCGTATTAAGCGGACGATTAAGCGGGATTTAAGCGGGATCGGATGTCTCATAAGTACAAACATTTGTAGTTACAAAATCTATTATTATTTTTTTTATTAATAATAGCCCAACATGAGGCAATATTGATGAGACATTTTATTATCTCAAAAATCATGAGACATTTTATTCTTTATAAAATATCTAATTTGCCATTAGAAATTGGTGAGACATAAATTCAACTTAAAATATCTAATTTACCTCTCTTTTAATAAATTGTATAAAACTTGTTATTAAAGGGAATCGAACCCAGGTTTTCAAGTTACAATATCAATCAACTTACCGCTCTGCCACTTATTCACATTAGCCATTAACTATGCATATAATATAACTACGTGTGATCGAGACTTATTGTTATCTCAAAATTTTGAGACATTTTGTTATTCGTAAAATGTGTAATTACTCTTAAAAGTTAGTGAGACATAAAATTCAATTTTTTGATCATAAACTCTTTATATTTGATAAAAATACAATAACTTTTTATTAAAAAATTATAAGTTTTAAGTAATTATAAATGTGTTAATGAATACATAATTAAAATATACATAGTATTATATTTTTAAAAAATATTTAAAAATAAATAAACATTCACGGGTATAAAGAGCCATTAAACTTCAGCTTATTTCGAATTCAAAATTAGTACTTCACTTATTTTTTAAAATATAATCGAAATTTGACAATGTGATCCAGCATAAAGTAATCGTCATTATCCAGTTTTATAGGTTCAAAATTACGATCTCGATAAAAGCATCTTACAAATACGACAATTTTTTTAAATGCTATATAGATAAGGATTGATGTGTTTGAGACTCTTTTTTGTAAAATCAAGTTAATAACTAATAGGTATCAAACTTACTAACTTGATCGGTGATTGGTTATTGTTTTTCGGACTTAACTCGGTTTTTAAAAAATACTCAAAATTTGAAATTAGTCGTCACCAAATTTGATATGATTACATAATACACACACATAACATACACACACAACATACACACAACATACATACATACATACATACATACAAATAAACATACATATATACATACATACATACATATATACATACATACACATGTATGTGAGAAATATGGGTCTGAGTCATCCTCACGTGACAATCCCGAGATCGAAGAATTTTACATGTAAAATTTTAATGGTGTATTTGCAAATTCGATCATATTTTATATATTTACAAATATATCCTTATATATTATATGAGAAAATATTCTAATATCAAGATTTTATCCAAGGTCATCCACACGTGCAATATTATATATACAAGATGAGATTCAGTACAAACAGTCTTAACGTGTAAACCCACCTCCCAACTCATATATAACTTTGGTTCAACATCGTTTATTAAAAAAATAGTTAAAATTATATTGAATACACATAATTTATAACGAAAATATATTTATTACATTTTATAATTTTTTTTAAACAATTTAAGACAAGTGTTTAACAAATATATAACTTAAGTTCTACACATATGTTGAACAATAGTTATACTTGTGTAGATCAAATAGATAAAATAATTTTACATTGGTATTATTAATAAAATTATATTAAATTAATAATGTTTCCTTTTTGCATAACCAAATTTAATATTGATGAATCTTAGAAGGATAGTTCAAAATTATGAAATATATATTTAACAAAATTTTAACAACGGTTTTACACATTCTATATTAAATAAATAAAATTTTCATATCTTTGTGCTCTAATTTGATATTGATGAACTTTAAAAGGATATTGAAAGATTAAATTATATGTATTCAATTAAATTCCAACTATTATTTAATAAATTAAGTTGAATTTACGTGTGTGCGGGCACGTGTACTGCATGTGTGTCATTTACAATATATTATCTAATTATTATAAGAAAAGATTAAAATTATAACAGATAAAATTCAAAATGATTTAAATGACGATATTAATTCATAACTCAAGATCAAATTCTAGAAAA
Source organism: Apium graveolens (assembly GCF_009905375.1). Lineage (NCBI taxonomy): Eukaryota > Viridiplantae > Streptophyta > Magnoliopsida > Apiales > Apiaceae > Apium > Apium graveolens. The sequence continues at coordinate 16,932,714 of NC_133652.1, forward strand.
TAACCCGTGCCTTGCACGGATTTTTATGCTAGTTATAAAATTAAAAGCCCGTGGTCATTTTTCACAAAAATGAAAATCAGAGAAGATGGGTTAACTGTTTAGTTTGTAAAGAAGGCCCATAAAGGCCCATGTAAGATAGGGATAAATAGCTTCTCTCTGTATCTCCAATCTCTCTTCCTAGCCGAACCTATTTCGGAGATATCAAAGCAACTTAGGTGAACAAAAACAGATTGTATAACTTGTAGTACTGATACGTAAATAATCACCAGCCTCTCGAAAGAAAGGGCTGGACATTCAATTAGTTACATCCGAGTCGAGCATAATTTTTATTTCTTTCTTCGGTGAAAATTATTTATGTATGTTAATTGTTATGCGGGAAGTGTTAGAATATAATATGTATGTTTCCGTTAAGTTAACAGTTCTCCTAATATCTTAGATTATATTAGGTGTAAAAATTACCAGGTAATGTATTATATTCTGACAGTGCATGTAACATTTTAAGGCTCAACTGAAGTTGAGCGGAAGATTGGTAATACCTGGATCTCTCACGGTGGTTCTTACAACGTGGCCCTTCTCCAACAATGATTTCACCAAGTAAGCTGCTATGAATCCAGTGCCCCCTGTAACACAATATTCTGGCATCTTTATTTTTCTATATATGGCTTAATCTTTATGTTTATCTATTTCATTATCTTGCTTTATTTATACTGATGGACATTTTGGTAGAAGGTAATTAGGTCATATGCAGTTTATACAATTTCTTAAATAAATAAATAGATAAATAACTTGGGTTGGAAAAGAGTTTGGTCTAATTTAGATGAGCTTAACTGCTTTGAATTCATAAGTACTAGTGTTGTTTGCATTGCATATTAGGTGTGAGGTGTCAAATAATGTGATTACTTGGTAGTTTGCTTTGTGATATGAGGATTTTGGAGATATTTGTTTCTGCATAAACTTGCCAATAGGGAATTTCTTGTTTGGTATTTGTTGCGGTGTACTTGCAAATTAAGTGAAAGAATGAACAAAGCGAATAGCAATATGTTAGAATCAACAATCTCATACAAATAAAAAACATAATTTTTAAGTAGAACGCGAGAATTAAGTAAATCACAAAATAACACAAGAATCAAACTAGCTGAGCCTCAACAGGTTGAAACTCCAACACCATGCATATCAAACACTGCTTGTTCATACCATATATCTTCCGTGTCATCAAAAAGTAAATAAGAACCCCCCAGACCTGACAGCAGATAATTAAGTCACAAAAGCAAAGCTCAATAACAGTCCGGTCAGTTGGGCAGCGTTAAGAGATATGCATAATGATACCCTGTTATTCTACAATAGTAACTTTTGAATCTCAATGACACATCTTCCTCAAAGTAAAAGATGAGAGTATAAATAACTTTCTTCAATCTCAGTGCTCAGAGTAGCTCATATGCTCTCTCTACTCACCTTGATTATATAGTAGGCAGATGCATCATGTACATGTATAACATTGTGTTTAATTAATCAAAGTAGAAGTTTAGAGTGACTATGAATTTGTAAACAAAGTTACTACACATTCTAATTGGACGACAAACTAGGAATGAAGGCGAGGTGATTGTTCTAAGAAGTATCTAGTGAGCGACTATATCCTCTGTTTGTACTTTCGTGTTTGCTTTTGTGTTTTAATTAATGCCACTCGCCATTTACATGTGGAAGTGGACGTAAAGTTGTGTTTACCTACCAAAGTCCTTGCTCATTCATTACTTCATTGTCCAATAGGTACTCTATATATCTCTGCCTCTTCCCATTACAGTTGCACATCTCAATTCTCTTAATCCATCTCACATTTAGATTTTATACACAAACAGATATCTACAACAAAAAATGCCTGATTTCTTAAGTTCTGCAATACTTAAGTACCTAAAACCAGTTTATCAGCTTCTTGTGAACCACTATGTTGCCCTGGTCCTTGTACCAATCTTGGTTATTTTATTTAGTGAAGTACTTAAATTAAGTCCTCATGAGATAGTGGCCATTTGGAATTGTCTTCGCTTTGATCTTGTACAGATAGTTTGGTCTTCATTTCTTGTTATCTTCATATCAACCCTCTACAATATGTCCAAGCCTCAAAAAGTATACTTAGTCGATTATGCCTGTTACAAGGCTCCCGCTGATTTATGTTTTAGTATAAGAGCTTACGTTGAACGTATGAAATTCATACCAGGGACAGATAAACAAAGTCTTGATTTTCAACTAAGAGTTTCAGAGCGGATTGGGCTTGGTGAACGGACTTGTATGCCACCCGCTATACATTTAATCCCTCCGGACACCACAATGAAAGCTTTAAGGGAAGAAGCTGAGATGGTGATTTTCTCTGTAATGGACTCGTTATTCCAAAAGTCTGGACTCAATCCCAGAGACATAGATATACTAGTAGTGAATTGCAGTATTTGCTTTTCAACTCCATCACTGTCTGCTATGGTGATTAACAAGTACAAAATGAAAGAGAGCATAAAGAGCTTCAATATATTGGGAATGGGCTGCAGTGGTAGTCTGATATCAATAGATTTAGCCCGTCAGCTCCTGCACACTCATCCGACTTACAACGCCGTTGTTGTGAGTGCAGAACTCATGACAACAATTTTTTACAGAGGAAAAGAGAGATCAATGCTTGTTCCCAATTCTTTGTTTCGAATGGGTGGTGCAGCTATTTTTTTATCAACTAGAAACTCTTTCCGCAATATCAGGGCCAAGTATCGTCTTATCCATCTAGTTCGAACCCATACAGCTAGCGATGATAAGTCCCATAGTTGTGTTTATGTAAAAGAAGATCCAGAGGGAATTTTAGGGATATGGCTGTCGAAAGACCTCATGGCTGTAGCTGGAGAGGCCTTAAAATTGAATTTGACAGCCCTCGGTCCTCTTGTGCTTCCTGTATCCGAAAGATTTCTTTATTTATTGAACTTCATTGCTCGAAGGATATTTAGCCTTAGCTGGAAGCCTTATATCCCAGACTTTAAACAGGCATTCAACCACTTCTGCATCCATGCAGGAGGACCTGCTGTGATTGACGGGGTGCAGGATAGCCTTCAGCTATCAATGGAGCAAGTGGAGGCCTCAAGGTCCGCGTTCCACCAGTTTGGGAATACGTCATCATCATCTTTGTGGTACGAGATGAGCTATATAGAGGCCAAGGGAAGGATGAATAAAGGTGATAGGACCTTGCAAATAGCATTTGGGAGTGGATACAAGTGTTTTAGCGCTGTTTGGGAATGCACCGAAACTGTCAGAACTCCAGCAAGTGGACCATGGATTGATTGCATTGATAACTACCCGACTTGTATTCCTCGAGCAGTAAAATAGTAAGCCTTTGTTAACATAGTCTGGGTTGGGATTACGCTTCCATGGTGGACCGCTAGCAAGCTAGTTTGGCGTTTTAGATTAATATTAGAGGTTTTAAGGAATGTCTTATATGATGCATAAATAATTGTAACAATGAAGTGTATGTGCGGTACATGCATGATGGCATGTACTATAAGTAATAAGCATAGTTCTGTGTTTCTGTTGAGTAATTAAGTGTTCCAATCTACATAATTACACATTAATACATTAATCGACATAAGGTTTTAAGAGTGCATGCTCCTGCTCCAAGTCAAAGATGCAATGGAAGAACTGCTACTACCAATACGTTCAAAGCCTCTAATAATTCCCAATCTTAGTCGCTAAGATGCAAAATATGCAACCTAATTTTCCTGTTTTGATTTATGCATACAGTGCGTATTCTGTAGTCTATAGAAGTTCCTATATGCTCAATAAACTTATGTTTCCAGACTCTTACACATGTTATCTGCCAGATTTTTTCTTCATAGCAATCTAGAATGGTAAAGCAAGTGCAGTTTTAAAGTTACATCAAGTGTGTAGCATAGATTTATAACTAATCTTGTGTAAATGCTAATACTTTCGTTCCATAAGAAAACACATATAATAAGGTATATAACCTAAATAAATGGAAAATGTAATTAACAGGTATATTTTATATCCTTCTTTATTTTCTTCTCCCTCACGTTCATTTTTTCCTCATATTTTTATCAATTCTCCCTCCACAGGGAGCATTAGCCGTTTAGATAAGAGCTGTTAATGATTCTCTTATGTATTGATTCTCCGATGGAGGGAGTTTAAGTGTTTGACAGGCCAAGCTCTCTATCTAGCCAAAGAAACCAAACTAGCTAGAGATGGAGGATTAGTATATCATAACCAGAGGTTCTTTGATGCCTCGTCAGTTTTTTCAAGTACTGATATATTTTGAAGTGTAGCTAATGTGTATCTGTAAACCTCTTGTTTCTTGCCTTTTATATATTGATGGTATGGTGATAGTCTGGTAGGCTTGCTTCTTGCCTATTTATATTCTTAATATATAGATGGTATGGTGATAGACAGAAATATCTAAATACTTATCCAGCAACATGTAAATTTTAGGATTTTGAAATGCAATCGGATAAAACATTACCTCTTCCCCCCATTTGACGGCTATTAATTGTTAGCCCAGTGTCAGTGCATAATTATAAAGGTTATCAGTTATTCTTCTACTATATGTTGCTTTGATGTCATTATGAATCGAAGAGATGAAGAGAAAACATCTCACACACCACTTTGGATTTTTTGAAACAATTGAAATAAGTTGACAGGCCGAAAAGTAGTTCAACTTAATCTGTCATAGGTTCGAGTTGATAGGGACCATTGAGATTGTACAAAGTACTTGGTGTGCATTGAGGGAACTCAAGGAAGCATGGATATTTTCTGTTCATGCAGAGTTCTCTTCAATTTAATATTGATCTACAATCCATAAAAAAATGTACATCATCCTCCAACATTTCATATATATCCATCAAAATATTTTTAATGGAGTAATGAAGACTCCTCATGATTAAATATCTGCTATCCTAAATGTGTAGGAAGAAGGTCTCAAGGAGATCTTATAATAGTATTCTAACACTTCCCCACCACGCTCAAATTGGGAGAGGCAGGACGCCAAACTTGAAACCCTAGCCGACCTGAGGTTAGGTATCATGTTAAGATACTAACTCATTTAAAATTTTAAGATGAGTTGACATGGTTTAGAATATTAATCTAAGATGCGGGTATTATGAGTATACAGTGATTTCAATCTTGCACAAATCAAAAGAAAATATTTACAAAGCAAGATATAATTAGGAGAGGGAAGCAACATTGATCTACTAGTTGTGAAGAGGATCTGGGCAGCTTGGTACCCTTCTTTTGTTGTGTTGGAGACCTCTGTTGTGATCATAGACTCTATGAAAGAATTGAGATTTATTATATTGAACCTTGTTTATATTCTGGCTCTGTTCTTCTTCTTCTTCCACTGCCTTCAGTATCCGCGTTGCCCTCACTTTGCAGTCGCTAATATACAGAGCTGAGATCATTAACACCACCACTAGATAGGAGCACGTATTTCTCTTTCGGCCTGAAAATAACATTTGGACCAAACTGGACACTTTCTGAGTTTCTGTATGTGTCTTGCGTGAGAGCGGTGGAGTGTTACCTTTACCTACCTGCTCTTGGTGCTCTAATAAGTATTTAGCTAGCACTCGACAGATGTATCGTATCATATTTGTGGAGGAGACATTGGATTTGTTTTTCTTGTTTGTATATGTATCTTCATTTATCTTTTAGAAGGAAGTGACTTGAATCGAACTAATTGTTAGTTAACTGTGGTTTGGACAGGGAGAGAGAGGGACTTGTCATGCAAGATCAAGAATGTAGCCATGTGATCATGACATACAAACACATGCCTGTACAAGTTTAAATCTGTATTTTGTTCAGTTCTTAGAAGGGCAAGACCTAATCCACATTCAATTTACTAAAATTTCAAAAAACAGATGCTGGTTAACTTTAGGATAACAATTTCATAGGAATAAGATTTATGATTTATGTTCATCATACTTAAATGACCGGCTATTAGCAAATTACATGAGTTTGATTATATTATAGAGGATAATTTTAAGCTTAACTCATACACCAGTGTAGTTTTGAAGGTTTTAATACTTGGAAAGGACAAATGTTGTAAAATTTCCCAGAAATGGCAGATGTTCCTCAAAAACAAGAGACCTGAGACGCCGAGGAACTGTAGGCAAGACTCAAGAGGATGACCAATGGAGTATCCATTATGGGAATGAATTACCAAATGCTTGTTTACCTTGCCATCTTATTGTAAGCTTGTTAATACTGGTTATTTACAGGGAGGAATCAATATTCCTGATACTGGATTTGTTCTCTCTTCGCATCATTCCAAAAGCAAAGTTAAAGAAATAAGAAGATTTATTTGGCATTATTCCCGAACAGTAAAGAGGAATGAAGATATCTTTTGTGATCGGATCTAATATATTTTACTAGAAGATCCAAAATATTGGTTGGCTTCATGCCACTGAAGCAATGACCATCACAAACTTTAATAGTATGCCGCTCCTGCCAATCTTTACTACAAGCCTAATACGACATAAGATAAAAATTCAAAATGTTATCTATTACATGCATAATACTATGGTCTATGGATAACCAGCTAACCCAACAGTTGAACTTGTACGACTTGTTTTACGAGCCCCTTGGTTTGTCGCCTTGGTGAAATACATGTAGTAATATACATTAAGGACCATTGTCGCAACCACGAATATTGCTCCTGCAACAAAAACCCCCTTCCTCAGTGTTTCACAAGATATGTTTTGTGCATAAATCATATCCCTGTACTTTGTGTGGTAAGCATTCTGCTTTGCTCCTGCAACTAAACATGCTTCTGCTACCAAAAAAGTCATCCTGCGAGCGCACATGCCAATTACATAATAATTTTAGCATTAGAGCTTAAATTTTACGTCAGAATACAGATTATGCTCTATATCTTCTGTTCCATCAAACTTAAATGTTCAAAGATCTCTGTAAATATCATGATCCAAACTGAAGGTATTGATAATCAGTGACCACGAACCACTATATCATATCTTAAGTAGAAACCAGGTTTAGAATTCAACAACTGATTTCTAACTTATATATATGATAGAATGGTTTATTTTAACTACATATGATTTAGTGGTTTATTGCCACCGCTAACCTTAAACCATAAACTATTCATAGTGTTATAGCAATGTAATGTCAAATGCCACTAGCAGATAGGATGCAGTCTTGTGAATCATATACAGAAGTAATTTACTCATTGGTCTTACCATGATGAAATAAAATAGATGATCGTCCAAGCACGATCACTTCCAGGTGTTAAAGGTATTCCAAAACACATGCATTTGGTGACCCCCATAAGCAAAGATTCACCTGAGAGTAAAAACAGAAATGCTCCTACCCCATATCCTGTTGCAACATCTGAGCTGTAAACACAATATGTGGCATTCGTATGTTCATCTTTATGTACGGTGCCCTGTAATATAGAAAAGGAACTTCAAATATTGTATCTAAGATCAACATAAAAGAGCCACACGTATCTAGCAAAATAAAGAAAAGATAAGGTAGATTTGGTGGGATAGCTATAGAAATGAAATGTCAAATTTGATGTAGTTGTAGACCAACACCAACAACAGCAATGTGCGGTTGTCGATTTTCACCTAAACACCAATGTGCATATATGGACCCTAGATTTATGACGAGTTCCGCTTAGGAAATGAGAAAAAGCAGGAATGGTCATTCATCCATCGATTGGTAAATTCGAGTTGTAGTTTTTATCTGTAAGCATGGAATCGAAGAAAGAATGACAATTTTGAGTATTCATCACAAACTAGTACAAATTTCATTTCTTTCTCCCCCTAATTTTATTTCTTACAACCAAATGGAGCATTAGAGAAAGGAAAAAAAGGAGATTAAAAGATTTACAGCTACAAATAACCGGAGCTTATTGCTAAAGGAAATTTGTAGCAGAACACATACACAATACATATATAGCATTTTGGAATCCATTTATATAACTTTTTTACAACTTTTATGGATAACATTTTAAAATATATAAAGTCGAACACCAATAAGATCCAAAAAACTCTATAACATCCAAACTCAGAAACAGTTTTATATTGTTAACAAATATCGTATGCACAATAAGATTTAAGAGCCACATACTCTAGCATTCAGGTTATATGCAGATTAAAAAGGGAAATGTGTATTAAATTAGGTTTCACAAAAAAGAGTGGAATTTTTTTATGCAGAAACAATGGAGGCTTTTGCAACAATTAAGGCAGTTAATCTTGCACGTCAATTTTGTATGACAATGTTATTTTTGAAGGAGATATTATTCAGACCATTTAGAAAGTGAACGATAGTGTGGAAGATCTTTCATATGTTGGTAATCTTATTATTGAGATTAGGGAGTTGAAGAAGGACCTGTTTCAGACAGAATTTGTGTTTATTAGAAGACAGAGAAATGCAGCTGCTCATATATTGGCGAAAAGAGCAAAAACATTTGAATCTTCGTGTTGGGTATCCAGCACATCTAAAACTTGAAGGTGTTAGATGAAGGAACCCAGCAAGATCTAATACCATTCAACACCCTCCTCAATCGTACAATCGTACATTGACTGTACATGATCAAACATATACCAAATAGACAAACAAACATATTAAATATTTAAATATGGGGTGGAGGGACTCGAACCTAACACCCCTTATTCTTAAGGTTTATATAGTATTCTAACACTTCCCCTCACAAATAAGACTAGACAACAAACATACATAACCAAACAGAAAGGACCATATACTATTCTAACACGGGTGGGAGGGCTCGAACCCGAGTCCCCTCCCCGAAACGAACTGTGATACTATGATACCATGTCGGATCATATACTATTCAACACTTTTAAGTGTTGAAAAGTGTTGAATTGGCAGATATTCTGAGTTCATATCAGATGCTCTTACTGAATGATTATTTTCATATAGTTGTTTTCAAAAAAAGAGAGAATGCTGAAAATGAAATATGTGGAGTTGTGTGATTATGAGAACCAGTAATCCCTGCTCTCTTTCTTATTTTATGAGTAAACTCAAATCATATTCATCTTATTCATAAATACAAATTTTAAAAGGAAATGAGCACTCCAACTAGAAATAATTAGTGAAATATACAAAAATCAAACACTTTCAGAATGACTTCAGAGTTAAAGTTTGAAATACAAGAAACAAGAAAACATTCATATAAATTAAACAAAAATTAGAACCCTAGACAACAACAAAGCTAGCTGAACATAAATAAAGATTAAGTAGTAAAAAAGAAGTAATACAAAAGGAAGCAAAAAACACATTTATTGAACAAAGTAGAAAAAAATAAATCAGATATCTAAAGTTTGATCTAGTTACAAACATCAACTTACAATTGCTACCAATTTTAATGCGTGTGTGAGACTGTGAGAGAGAGAGAGAGAGATAGAGAGATAGAGAGAGAGAGAGAGAGAGAGGAGGAGGAGGTTACAGTGCTACGACGGCGTTCAGCGGCGATGGAGAAGCCAAAAGCAACCAAGCATAGTATTATTACAAGTAGATGTACAAGAGATGAGCCTTTGCCTGTTCCCATTATTACAACAATCTAGCTTCTACCACTCACTTTATCTTCCTTAACTCTTAACACCTCACCCTTTGTATATGAAAGTTCATGTAAGTGTGAAAAAACTAAAAAAGCAGCGAGTGAAAAAAGTAAAGATGCTTCCCACGCGAATTAAAAACATCGTGGAAAGGACTCGCGACCACACTTTCACAGTTCAGTCAACTTCGGAATGTTTGCTTTGCACAATTTTTTTATTATTTCCCTTTCTGTCACGTTAATAGAAAAAAACTGAAATACAATATTGATTTGTTTGTGTAATACGAAATTTAGGAGGTGTTTATAAATTTACCAGTGTAGTTTAATATTTTGGGTGAGTAAATAAAAATACTAAAATAGTAACTGTGTTTACACATGGGTTTGTTTGTTGTTGCTTGTACAGCTCATGATCATATAACGTACTGCCCTCATTTTACATGTGACTTTCATTGCATCATTTTTTGACTACACGGCATTTTTGCTTCCAGCTTGCATTTACCCAACCCTTTAGGGGCGTCAAATAATCGAAAATTGTGGAGCCGGTTTTTCCAATCAAGAAAAAGAAAGAAAATAATAAAAATGCCGAATTTCATCTAAATATGATGATTTTATCAAAGATTCCAAGAATACAGTAATACCATTCTCGAGTCTCGAACCAATTTCAGTGATTAGAATTTAGAACCACCTGCATGTGATTTTTGTTTATTTGTCACTTCCCTCTTTTACCGGGGCCGTCGGCGCTCAGGGACCTTCTTACTGCATAACCTAGCACCGAGAATAATAAACAACACTCATCAAGATTAACTGTGCCCCTAGTCCAAAATTACTAAAAATTGTTTCTTGACCAAAAACATTTTGCTTCCTCGACTTTTCCCCTAGTCTATATACTTAGGGACTGTTTGGCAAATCTTATAAGTTAACTTATTGACTGATAAGCCCGCAACAGCTTATTGACGGGTGTTTGTCGACCCAACTTATAAGTTGAATTTACAACTTATAAGCTGATAAGTTGAATGTTGGCAACGACATACTTTTTCTCAACTTATTTTTTATTTTTCATTTTTTTTTATCAATTTTGGTTTTTAAAAATATTTTTTTATATGTTAATCTAACTTAAAGTATAAGAATTAAGATAGTTATATTTAAAAATTATTTATTTTAGTTCATTTAAATAAAAAAATCTGACTTATAAGTTAAATTATCCAAACACTTGTATAACTTATAAGCAGTTATCAACTTATCACTTATCAGACACTTATTCAATTTAAGTCATAAGTTATTTATTTTAAGATTTCCCAAACAGGTAACTAGTCCACAGATTTGTCGGGCTTTAAACAAATCATGTTCCAGAAGTGCAGGGTTCAAAGTCCCCTTCAAAGTAGGTTCGCTTCTGCTGTGTGTATTTGGTTGGAAGGAATAAATTTTGGTAGGAATGAATGATGGTGAGAATAGAATTGGGGGAAAGAATGGAATGTTCATTTAGGTATCTTGTTTGGTTCAATTTTTTTAATGGAATAAAATAATTCTTTCCATTCTTTATACTTGCTTGGTTACTAAAAGAGAATGGAATGAACTCTGGTTTTTTTATTAATATAAATATGCGTACCCTTGTGTAATATAATAATTTTAAATATAAATATTACTAACTTATAATCCGTGCAATGCACAGGCTGATTATAATATTTGCAATTTGTTTATTATATAAAAATAAATTATAAAAGATAATAATTATATATTATTGAAATTAAAGAAGTTAAAATTTTTGTATGTATGGTGATACTGATGGATTTAAAATATGAATTAAAAATATGAATTATTTTCTAATATTAATATATGAATTATTAAAATTAAGTTTAGAAGTATTTGGTTTCATGTGCAAGAGATGAGAAAGAAGTTGAGGGTAATTACACCACCACATAAATGGTCTTTACCAACATCCAAAAATGGTGTTGCCATAAAAAATGTTGCCTGCCTTATGTGTCATGAAATCGGAAATAATTATATATGACAACATCATAATCAAATGGTACTATAAATGTTGCCTTAAATTTGCTATGCCAACACCTATACTGGTGTTGCTTTAGATCGGTGAAAAAATAAAAAAAACGGGGGAAAGAATCCCGCTCAAGTAAAATAGAAGCCCAGCCCGCTCAAGTAAATAGAAAGCATATACCTTTTTTTCAATTAAAACATAAGCACACTCCTCTCTGCCCCAACACAAGATACTCAGTTTATTCATCTGCTCATCGCCGTCCCTCATGGCCGCCCCTCATCTCTTTTCAAAGCACAGTCACAAGTTCATCTGTTCGGCTCTCTTTCAAAGCTTCTCAGTTCTTTCTTTTTATTCAAAGATCTAAATAAAGGTATACCCAGATTATAATATATTAATATGTGAGTCACAAACCCTAATTTTTGGGTTCTTTAATATTTGTTAACTAACCCTTTTTTTTGGGGGGGGGGGGTTTGAATTTGCTCCCGAACCCTAATTGGGGGGGGGGGTAGAATTTGTGTAAAAATCCTGATTTTGGGCGGTTTTAGTTTGTTAAATTTGGGGTTATCAATTTTAGAAGATTCCATATGTCTAGTATTTTTTTATTAGTGTTCTTAAGCAATAGTAAAGTCTGGTGAAGGTGATGCAGTTAGTCAGATCAAGTCTTTTTCTCTGTTTCAAGAGATGAAAGTGGTTGTGTATTGTATGGATTTAGCTTATGGCTTGTTTATAATTGTTTATAATTTATGGGTTGAACGCTATATATGTGAACACTATATATGTTTCATGTAAAGAAGAAATCACAGTGATTATAAAACCTTGAGCATGCCTTTTTAGTGTTATGAAATGCAAATGAGTAAAAATTAGTTACTAGTTATATAATTGTAAAAGTAATTTTGATTGTCATTTAGCTCTTGTTTTTGTTTGGTTGGTGTTGCAGCCTGGATGAAATGGGAGCTCTGTGGATAATACTTTTGTTGAGAGATCATGAAACATGGCGCCTTTTCACAAGCGTGTGGTTGCATTCAGGAGTTTTTCATTTTATTGTCAACCTCATCAGCATACTCTTTGTTGGAATGCATTATTAAAATATGGTAGTGAACTTCTGTTGGTTTACGACATCTGTTCAAAAGTTTCATTGTCATTTTTATTTTCCAATGTAATAAAATTGTATAAATTGTGAATTTTCTGTGCAGGTTCCGAGAGAGTCCTTGCTTTTTGTGATTCTTGCATTTGGGGGCGTTCTTTCTTGGGAAGGAGAAGGAGCTCCATTTAAGAAAATGGATCAGGGCATCACTTACGAGGTATCCTTGAATTGCACTTTGAGAGTGGATTTATTGGATTATGCATATTGCACTTTGAGAGTGGATTTTCTGGATTATGCATATACAGGATTATGTTGCGACACGATGATATAGCGCTCCAAAAATATGCGGGTCTTTTTTCTCCAAGGTATACAACACATTCTTATGTGAATATTCTGTTTTAACCTACCATGACAGAATGTGCTCTTCTATTTGTAAAGTCTTGAGTAATTATATTACATTCATGTTGTGTTTTCATGTTTATGTATAGAAATAGGGACACTAATACGGAAAATCTTCTAAAAGTAACTTTTTTTAAAAAAATATCGTGGATATGTTTTCAACACTGGAGGGAGAGATTTTTGTATAAGAAATTGATATGCTTCTTGTATTTCCAGAGCTTTGTTATTACTTTGTTATTGCAGTGATTGCTATGTTTATAAATATTGAATTTCTAATCTATAATAATGTCTTGAATTCAGGAACCTATTCGACTCAACTCGACAGTAAGCCTTATGTTTTATGGAGAGTGCGGAAACTGTTAAAGTAAGTTCTCCTCTGGAATCTAACTCTACTTTATAATCTATTTTATTTATTAGGTAGTTAACCACAATTTCTTCCTAATTTAACATATTTCAGATGATTTAATATTAAAAATATCACACATAAAGAGGTGGATGAATTTTAACAGTGATATCAAGGAACCTGGATGGTCATTATCTGTGTTTAAGTGCTATTTATAACTATAGTATAATGATTATGTACAGAGATCGCCACCTGATTAGTCTTTGTGTTTTATGAAATGAACCCTGTCCTAGTTAAAGTTAATAGAGTATTAACAAATTACTACCAATGTAAAATGTAAAGATCTTATCATGAAATTCATATACATAAATATCTATTACAATCTGTAGATTGAGTAACTGTATCACTATATAGGATATCTCTTGTAATTTACTGACTAATAAACTGCCACAAGACATTGATTTTATACGCATTGGCAGATATGAAGCTGTGCATGCGGAAGTTTGTGGGCATTGTATTTCTGGTCTGGTCTTACTTTTATAACCTCTTTTCCTTTCTAGTTGGTTCATTATTGATTTCTTGTTTAATTCTAAATGCAGCAACAAAGTTGAACAGTATCAAGGATATTAAGAACAGGGTCGATGCAGCCAAAGATGGATCTTATGAATCGCTTTCAAACATAAAAAATATTTTTGGTGTCTATTAGTTACACTCGTGAAGATGTTCTTCTTCGGGAACCCAAAGTAGGGGTATGCAAATTTGTTATACATTAAGTCGGTTAAGTATGGAATCTTCTAAACATAAAAAATATGTTTGCATAAGTTCCATTTTCCCATATATATATATATATATATATATATATATATATCAAGGTCCGCTTTTAGTATATAATATGGTAAAACAAGAAAATGCTTCTTTCAATTAATACAAGAAATTCATAGCACCAAAGATACGCTGCAACAAATGATGTGGTCCATTTTCTTGCCCAATATAGGGGTATGCAAATTTATTAAACACTAAGTTGCTCAACAACGTAATTGTATATTATTTTTGTTTGATTTTTATTCGGTGTTGTCTGCTGATCTTTCCCAGTAATCTCTTTTTATTAAATGATTATATATATAATAATATATAATTTTATTTGACCATTCACCCCATTCTAATAACTTAACAAGTATTAATTTAATATTATCATATATCTGATTTTTTAGAACTTGTGTATTTACTTCTTATTTTTTGGAAATATACAGGATTCTGAGTTGGAGAGTAGGCAGTCACCAAAAAATGGCCGTGCAAGTGGAGGAAGGAATGCACATCCTTAATACTTCTGCATCTCTTAGTTATATCGTAATATCTTGTTATTTTTGTGATCAATTCATAACTATTATACTTATCATGTTTTGTTAGATTTTGACCGAAACATGTAATCTTATTTTGTATCCTATGTTTTTAGGTCGAAATTGTTGGAATTGTATGACTTTAAAGTTTATTCAAGTATGAGTTTAAAGTTTATATTCCAATTAATTTGACATTGCATATCTTATTTGGAATTGATTTGTGTATTATTTTGATTTATTTGATGAAATTGATTAAAACTGTGATGTCTTTTTAAGTAACAAGGTATTCAAAAATTACCACAGAAAATGTTGCCTTTGCCTTATAAAGTGTTGGCAAAAGTAATCCAATTGGTGTTGCTATAACATGATAAGGTGTTGGCAAAATAAAAAATATTAATCGAATAGTGTTGCTATAGATGGAGAAAGATGTTGCAATAATAATTAAGTCAACATCAAAATTGGGTTGCTATTGACTAGACGGTGTTGCCATAGAGTTAAAACCAACACCAGTGTTGGTGTTGCTGTTGAGTAAAAAATGTTGCCATAGGACCCTAAAGCAACATAATATGGATGTTGGCATTGTTTTCTAAAATGTGTTGGCTTAGCATCAAAGGCCACATGCAAATTTCCAACACCCACAAAATTGACTAAAGTGATGCCTTATACCCTATAACTACATTTTTCAGCATTTTTAACATTTTTTTTCGATGTTGCTGAAGACCATTTATGTGGTAGTGTTAGAAGTTAAGTTGAATTGTAGTTCAAAGAATTTGTAATTATTTTAAATACCTGATTTGATATATTTAAATAAATTATTTTTGTTTTAACTTTATTTTGGAAGGTGAAAACAAATGTTTTAGGAAGATGTTAACCAACCGACCAAACGAAACCATGTTTCGCTTATAATAGTATAATATAGATATAATATACTATATAACTTTCAAGAAATTTTTTTAAATAAAAAAGGTTCAAAACATTCAACTACATATCATAGTTCACAGTAAGGTATTTCATAGTTCAGAGTGAGGTAGAAGAGATTGTACAGACACTTCTTACACAAATCAAATATAAAATGAATAATTTTTGCTACTAATTTTAATATCAAATGTTGAAGCAACCCAATGATATTAATAACGCAACTCAATCTCACATTTTTCCATCTAATATAACATCAACAATCACACTCCTTTCCTCAGCGGGTGCTGCAAAAAACAAAATCATCAAATCTTCATCCTTGGCTATTTTTTTTGCAACTTGAAGTTTTTGCAGTACTTTAAGACTTGGAATCTTGGAAAGTTCCTCATTTAGTTGCTTCTTTTTATGCATCATATCTTCTTCAGCCGCAATAAGTAACTTGGTGGAAGACTCAAATTGATTAGCAATTTTGACAGAATTAGCATAAACAACCTCCAACAATGAATCCATATTTCCCTTTTTCTGTTTCTTCCTGGTTGTGGACTCGTCTGAATGAATACTTAAATGTATGTTATCATGCATGGATAATTCGTCTCCAGCATCCATGTTAAGTTCTTCCGCGATATCAATGATATTTTCAGCAAGTTTTCCTTTTGCTCTATCTTTGTCAAAGATAATAGAGTAAAGTGTACTTTGTGTACTTACACTTAGGCTGTCAGACCACTTAGGATACTGACATTCAAAAACCACCACTTAAAATACTGAAATACTAAAATACTTACACGTTGTCCCTTTCCGTCAATTCTGTCTAACTCCGTTAGTTTGAGCAGGGGTATTTCAGTCATTTCCTGGGTTGGGCTCTATAACGGGGTTAAAACACATCTTTGATGTCTGCACTTTGCCCCAATTTCATTTCTATCCCGCTTAATTAGAAAAAGATGTTCCATTTCCTCCCGCCCAAATTGGTAAGGCGTCGCTGCAATGGTGTGGTACGTGAGAGATCGCAAAAATGCAGATATATATCATCCTGATGAGGGACCGGATTATGGAGGTAATTATCCCCAATTTGAGTTAGGATTTATACTTATGTTTATGGTTTTATAATGATCCATTTGATATTTTTCGAGACAGATACTGAGGGTTTTGAAAGTGATCAGTAGATTATATTCTTGTAAAGCTAATATCTGTCAGTTAAATACTTTGTTACGAGTTCAATTGTTTATGTATTGTGGTTCCTGTGTGCTTTCATGATCGTAGCTTTAAACTAATGTTTGGTGGTCCCTTGTGTTATATTCTGTCTACACTATATTTTATGTGTATAGTAAAGTCAATTTTAATTTTTAGGGTTTCTGTAATTTTGTCTAGGTTTATTTTTAGGGTTTCTGTAATTTGGTCTAGGTTTATCATCTCATTATGTTTCTTGAGTCTTTGTAATTTGTATGCAGAATATCCTGAACTTTTTAGTATCAAACTACACCATGGTGGTAAATTTGCCCTTAGGCCTAAGTGGTATGTTGATGGAGTATTTGATTATATTGACTTGTGTGATGTGGACACCATGAGTATGATTGAGTTAAACAGTATGTTGAAAGAATATGGTAACCTAGGAGGTCATCTGTATTAATTCAAGCTACCTAAGAATGGAATGGAGAGGTCTTTGTGGCCATTTGAAACTGATTCAGATGTCATGGACATGCCAATGATGCTTCCTACAGACAGACTAATATATGTGTATGCAGTGACTCTTAATCCCTTAGTTGCAGTAGTTGATGGACAACCTACCCAGGAGTTTGCACCTTCACAAGAAGTGGACCTTGACTTTGTTGATCCTATTTGTGAACTTGACCACACATGCCAAATGATTTGCCTAGAAGACATGGTTATAGATTTAAGTGATAATGATAATCAAAATGTAGAAGGTGATGTTGATACCAAAAATGCAAGATGTGAGGTTGAGTGTATTGTAGAAAGTGACGTGGATAGTGATGAGAACTACATTCCAGAAAAGGTTCAAGATGAGTTAAGTGACTACAGTTTTCACTCAGATTCATCCAACCTTGATAGCACTGATGAGGAAGTATGTTACTATAAGGCTGAAAGACAGACTAAGAGCAAAGAAAAATCCAAGGCCAAAGATATAGTGGATGAGAAGGAAAAAGACACAGGAAAGAAAGAAGACAAAGCTACAAAGAAGAACAATGATGAAGATACAAGCAAGGAAAAACAGATATCCCATCCGAAGAAGAAGGGTATGCATCTGATGTCTCTAGCCACTATGCAAAAAGTGATGAAGAAAGGATGGCTTGTAACAACAGTGATGATGAAGAGATTTCTTATCCATTCTTTAACTTCCAAACAGATATGAAAGAACCAAAGTTTGTGCTTGGAATGTTATTTCCAACTTCAAGAATATTTAGAGAAGTAGTGAAAAAGCAGGCTATAGTAGAGAAGAGACATATAAAACAATGTAGAAACTATGAAAGCAGAGTGAAGTTCATATGTGAAGGTAACTGTCCACGGAAGGTTTATGCCAACAAGATGCAAAGGACTGACATTTATCACATAATGGTTTACAATCCTAGTCATACTTGTACTCAAACATTTTATCAAAAACAAATAAATTCAAGATGGATTGCTAAGTACTATGAGGATGGCATAAGGATGAATCCCACATGGCCTTTAGGGTCATTTCTGCAGAAGGTTGTCAATGTTTGGAATTATCATGTCTCAATATATGCAATTGCTAGAGCCAAGAAGAAAGCACCGCAGGACATCAATGGCAAACATGTCGATCAATATGGTAAAGTATGAGAATATGGTAATGAGCTGTTACATGTTATGTATGATTCCACTATACTTGTCATGACAGAGGACCAGGAATTGAAGGATGGCAGGAAAATATTTAGGATATTTTACATCTGTTTAGGGCCACTTAAGAAAGGATTTAAAGCTGGTTGTAGACCTCTAATTAGACTTGATGGGTGCCACTTGAAAGGGCCTTATGGGGGTCAGTTGCTAGAAGCAATTGGATGTAATACCAATGATGGCATGTGTCCCCTGGCCAGGGCAGTTGTTGAGGCAGAAAATAATGATAGCTGGAAATGGTTTTTAAACAATGTAAAAGCAGATTTAAATATTGAGAATAATGGTGGTTGGACATTCTTGAGTGACAGGCAAAAGGTACTCCTCTACTTATAAATATGTGTTTACATTATTATGCTATATCAGTGATATTGAGTTATGTTAATATCTGCTTAAATTTATAACCATAATGTAGGGGCTGATCAATGCTTTGGAAGCTGTATTCCCCAATGCAGAGCACATATTTTGTGTCATGCATTTATATAGGAATATGTGGAAAGACCATAAAGGAATAGGGGTCAAAATGTGTTTTTGGTTGACATCTTGGGCCACAATAGGCCTACACATTCAATAAGCACATGGATCAATTGAAGAA
The DNA here is from genome assembly GCF_009905375.1 of Apium graveolens. Taxonomy (NCBI): domain Eukaryota; kingdom Viridiplantae; phylum Streptophyta; class Magnoliopsida; order Apiales; family Apiaceae; genus Apium; species Apium graveolens. The sequence continues at coordinate 16,951,801 of NC_133652.1, forward strand.
GGTACAAAAGCATATGATTTTTAAAGTGCATCATTACTTAAACCAGTTATATTGCATTTAAACCATTTAAAAATATTGCATCATTACTTAAGTATTAGTATGACTTATACAATTATCAAAGAAATGTTACAAGTGGCTCAATGAGAAGCCAAGAACACAATGGGCCCAGAGTTCATTTAGAGACATCTGCAAGGGTGATATCTTTGTAAATAACCATTGTGAGTTATTTAACAGTAGCATAAGAAAATATAGAGATCTCCCTATCATTTCAATGCTTAAGGCCATTCACAAAGATGTGATGAGGAGTATACAGAAAAGAAGGGATAAAATGAAAAACAGATATGCTCTAAACCCTATATGTCCTAATGTTATGAGAAGACTACACAAGTAAGTGTCTCTTACTTATTAACAACCCATTTTACATCTGTTTAGTCAGTATTTCTTATGCTATCACATTTCTTCATGCTTGTTACAGTATAGATATGTTCCATGAATGCTACCAATTCATTGTTGAACCAATCTATGGTGAGGAGGAATTGAAGGAGACTGCATACCCCAAGCCTCTTCCACCAGAGGTTAGACCTCAAACAGGTAGGCCCAAAAAAGAAGAGGAACAAGGCTTTTGATGATGTGGGTTCTGATCCAACAAGATTGAAAAGACAAAATACCAAGGTTAAATGTAAATATTGCACTGAGTATGGACATAACATAAGAACATGCCAGGCAAAGGTTAGATACTGATGTACTAGGTTGGTCATGACATCATCTGCAACTTTTATGTCTTTAACTAACAAGATTGTTTTCATCATACAGAATTCTGACATAGCTAATGGATGTGAGAAAGTTGTGAATATTAGGAAGAAGTACAAAAAAAAACTGCAGCTGAGACAGATGCAACTGTTGAGGAAGAAGCAAACCCTTCAGGTCATCAAGATCAACATCCAACTGTGATAAATGAGGTGCAAGACTTGATACATCCAACTGACATTGTGGCGCCAAATAGTGATCCAAGTGCACATGTTGAGGGTAGCCAATGTGGAATCGTCAAAGCAAAGAAACCAGATGCCAAGGTGAAGAACACAATATTTAGAATTCATCCCAATGCAGGCAACAACAAAAACAAGGTGACCACTAACAGGGAAAATATCCAGGAAAGAAGAAGAGAAATGCAGGCCAAATTGAAAGAAAATCCAGTTTGGAAAATTTAGCTATTATTTTGGAAGATTTCTTGTCCGGAACTTATTATTTTGGTTATGAACCATTGCAGGTATTATGTGAATCCAAAATCTTAAATTATGAAGCCTTATAGGCCCTTGTCGTATGACCGCTATTTGATTTAGATTTATGAACCTTGTGGTCACTATTTTTGTTTTCGTTTGGCCGCTTCTAGGGTAAAAACATTATGATTATGAAGCCTTCTAGATTTATGACGTTATTAATGGTTGTGTTTAATACTTATGCAAGCTTGTCGCTATTTTATATTGTGATAGCTAATTTATGCAAGAATTTATATTTAACACATTCATAACATAACCATAAAATACAAGTCTAATTCTTCAGTACTAGGATGCCAATCAATAGTAAAACAAACACTTACAAACAAACCTTCAAATCGTAGCAACAAGGCAAAGTATAGATTTCAAGTAAACAAAAGAAAACAAGCCAAAAGGCATAGTACAGATATATGCCTATGCCTAATCCATACTTAACAAAACAACCAACAAAGCTCCAGGGTGAAAGGCCGTCGCCGTCCTTAATTTCACCAACACTGTCATCATGCATCTTATACACAACCAAGTTCATCATTGGGGAGACAAGGGAAAATATTCCAACTACTGTAGCCTGCTACTTCTTCTTTACATGCCTTTCTGTGTATCGCGTTAGCTTCATCCTCCACTTCACCTCCCTCTCCAAAGCACTTTCCTGCAACTCCTTGATGATCTCCATGGTACGGGGTCCCATAGGCTCTTCATCCACCCAAACATGGTAGCCACATCTATTGTTCCAAAAAGTCCTAAAGCGCCTTCCCGTATTAGGACCAAACCATTGCGTCTTCTTAACACTCATCTGATCACGGAAACAAGCAAGATCCAAGATATCATCTATGTCAGCATCAGATCGAGCCATTTTGTGCTTGGGTAAGTTGATTTTGTGCTAGGGCTCAATTGGAGATAATTAGGGAAAAAAGAACTGTATATATAGCCCATATATCCGTTATAAATTGTTCTGACAAATATACCCCTGCTCAAACTAACAGAGTTAGACAGAATTGACGGAAAGAGGCAATGTGTAAGTATTTTAGTTTTTCAGAATTTCAAGTGGTGGTTTTTGAATGTCAGTATCCCAAGTGGTCTGACAGCCTAAGTGTAAGTCCACAAAGTGCACTTTACTCAAGAGAATAGAGAGTTCTTTGAACCATGACATAGAATTGTTCTGCCATTTGGATGCACTTGGATGAACCTGTTGGAACATTGTGATTGTCATTTGAACAACTGTAGAGCAAAAAAATTTATGGAGAAGATAGCAAAGCTAGCTAGTAGTTATAACATAAATACATAAGAGATAACAATTCTATAGTTAGAAATCATACTTAGGTACGGAAGAATACACACACACACACACACTATTTAAACTGAATAGTGTGTGTGTATTAGTAAACAAGTAGGCATATCAATAAACAAGTAGAATCGGTAAACAAGTAGAATTTTTACCTTAAGATATGAAATCCACACATTTCTTGGGGCAGTAACAACATTATGTTCAGAGTCCCATCCAAAACCCGAGCCGTTTGATCCATATCGAATTCATAAACAGCAGTAAAATCTTTTTTTAGCATCTTGATTCAAGACTCTATATGGGGCTTTCCCTTCAAGCCTGAATCAGGGAGTTTGGTCTGTAATGCAGTCTCCAGAAATGTCAAATAGCCAGGTTTAAACCCATTGTCTGCTTTAAAATTTCCAGTGTTCACAAGTTTAGACAAAGTTTCGACTAATTTTCCATCTTCGAAGTCTGTCCACTTCCTTTTATTTTTTCCGGCACCTCTTCCAACAGATGTAGTCGGTTCCAATTCCATATCATATACCTGGATAACTTGACATTTACAGATTCAAAAAAAGTGCAGCATACAGGTAATGAGACATAAACGTTCTTTTATTTAACTGATTCAGTAAATGTACTCCTTAATACAAGATAACATAAATCAAAAATAAAACAAAATAGTGGCTTAAAAATACTCATTTTCATGTGTTTCTTAATTGTTAGAACCTCTCCACTCACTAAAAAGAGTTTCATCCATGTGATCTAAAATCTGTCCACTCGTGGGTTGTGCCAATGCTTGTAATATGCTCTTCAAGCACCTCTTGTTCCATCTCTTCATCGTCAAAGTCAAATTCACACGGAACTAGTGCCATTTCAGTTCTAATATAATTGTGCAAGAGACAACATGCTAAAATAATTTGACTTTGAATCTTTGGAGAGTAGAATGTTGGGCTTCTCATAATTGCCCATCTCTTTTTTAAAATACTAAAAGTGCGCTCAACCACATTTCTCGCCATTGAATGCCTCATGTTAAAATACTCTCTTGCACTTGTTGGTTGATGCCCGTCTTTCCAATCACTCAAATGATACTTTTATCCTCCAAGGGGCTAAAAATCCCTCTCCATTGGTATACTCCGCATCAACTAAGTATTATGTACCTTTATATTAGATAAATTCAGCATTTATATAATGGTTAAAAAACAATCAGAAAAATATGAATCATATTCTTTTACCCTTTGGAACTATTAGTCCATTTTTCCTTGACAAAACATACTTCAAAACCCTTCCATCAGCGGCTGACCCTTCCCATCCGGTTAATACTGTAATAACTCGAATTTTTGAGACCTTGTAAAACGTTTAATGAATAGTAACCCTGACAGACGGGAAAACTTTTGAGCCCACACTATGTAGTGCATGAGAAAATGAGTTTCGGAATTGATACTACGATTATACGTACCAAATGAGTGTATGTAAACACTATTAGTTTTCGAAGAAAATGAACTTTGAAAAACGACCGTATTTACGACTTATCGAGGATTACGGGAATCACAATATAATTACGAGATTAAAATCCTACGGATTTATATTCAAGTAGGATAAATAAAAATATAGGGAATAGATACGAAAGGAATTACATCGCGAACCAATTACGAGTAAGTATTACGGAGAACGTTTAAGTAACTGAGCGAACGCGTAAACGATTAAATAAACGTAACGCACTAACTAAACCATGGTAAGGAAGTAACCATGGTTACTTCATCAAATAGTGAGCTAACCATAGGATGACCAAGCTAGCTAGCAAATAGTGTGCTAAGGAAGATAACCTTGTAGTTAGCTTGTAAGCTAGCAAGCTACAAAGATATGTCCATGGATTTGGCAACAAAGAATAAACCTAGAATCCTATACTAGGAAGAATAAAATCAAGTTTTAAGATATCAAGTCACCTTCCAAGAAGCAACCTATCCAAAGCATCCAAGAGAAGCAACCAAGTAGTATAAATACCCCCCATTCCCAAGCTTCCATTCGGCCCTATTAAAGAAAATGAGGAATTCAAATTCCAAACTCCAAGTTCAAGCTCTTGTAAAATCACCCAATTAATTACCAAACCTCCTAGCAACTAAACTAAGGTAATAAAATTCTTTCATCTCTTTTTATCAAGGTTTGATGGGTGGAATAAATTCAAGAAACTCACTAGTGAATAGTGTGAATAGTAACCTCTCTTTGGTTTCTTGATTTCAATGGTGGTTTTAGGTTCTAAAAATCATACCAAGTACTTCCAAGCCTCCACCATCCTCAAGAACACACCTCAATATTTCAAGAAAGGTAAAAATATTTGGCCCAACTTTATTTAAGGTTCATTTTTAAGATCCATTTAGTATGTGGTGGTAAACCTAGCTTACTAAGTAGTATTGATGAAATTTGGTGTTTAAGTTAAGTAGATTAAAGTTGGTTGTTGTTGCCTCAATAACATGATGTTCTTGAGAGGAGTTTGTGTGTTGATGATGATATGATGATTGTTGGTGGTTGTGTTGATAGTTAGGGCATAAACAAAACCCCGATCGTAAACGTAACTTCGTTAAAACCAACAAATCGTAACTTTAAGTTTCTGCAGAAAGTCCCGAAGTTGTAAACTGTAGATTCTTGAAAAATAACCTTTGTTTAAGATATAAAATATTATAAGTATTGTTTAGGCGCTTGAATCGCTTGATTCCGAATTACTGATCAAAACTTATGGTCGTTTTAGTAAAAGTGATTTACGCGACAAAAAACTTCAACGAATTACGAACTTTGAAAATATAAAGGATAGATTTAAAAGTGTTCATAAATTATGAAATTTTTACAGAGAGTAACATATTGAGTTTCCTCACTGTCATAAAAATTTCACGTAAAAATTATGATTTCTCAATTTTATAAAAATGTTGAAGCCGAGACCGCGCGAGTAGAAACCGAAAGAATCCTTAAGCGGAGCCGACGACGATAATGAGAATGAACCCAATATACTTAGGAAAATGAAGTGACCATAATGTGAATATGAACTAAAGGAATGTTAAGGGTAGTATGAGTTGAGAGGGTGCATAATAAGTAGCGCATGAGTGCGAGTTGCCGTAAATTAGAACGGAACCTAACGAAATGAAAGGTGTTTATGGTTATAGATTTCCGAGCGGAACCTAGAGCATCCTCCACCTCGAGATACCCAGGCAAGTTTACTAACCCAACTCCATTTTTACTGTTGTGTTGTGAAAGGATTGTTTTACTATCATCGCTTAAATACCATGTTTGCCATGATACGTAGTTGTTGAATTTTCGCATAATGTAGCGATATTGTACGATAAGTATATATCGTGAAATATTTATTTCGCTTTAAGCATGACGTATTATATAAGACCGAGAATCGGTCGGGATTTAAGATAAAACCCAGGAATTATTCCGGAGATATTATAGGACGGGTATAAGTCCATAGTAGTATATTTTAAAGGGACTCATCGTCCATTTACGAAACATTAAAACACCTCGAACTTTTATTAAAATGATTTTTCCAACGATCATATTCCCTCAACTATATTTTATTGTTCGGATAATAAATATTATTTACGTATTCCTTTATTATGGGAGTAGTATACTCCAACGTTTATTTATTTCAACCCCGATTAATCATTATAGATTATTAATTATGTAGACACAAACTAGTTGAGGAATATTATTTTAAATAAATCTTTTAGAGAGTAAACTCATTCGAGGTATGATTAATATCAATTATCATTTAATTATTTATAGACTATTATTTATTTAATTATTATTTATTAAAGGGTTTTTTATTGATTTAAAAATCATTGATCCTGATATAAAACATACTTTCTGATTTAGGAGTATCATTCGAATAATTTCAGATCGTCGGTGAATATTATCCCGACTTATTAATTTTTTGAATATAGTTTCAAGGAGAAACTTTTCCCCCTTATTGATTATCTGTTGACAACGGTCAACTCACATCCTTAGTACTTCCTCCGAAACTTTCGGAAGTACATATATACATATATATACAGTAAAGCTATGCCTATCAACAAGCAAAACGCTTGGAGGAACTTCGATGTGGTTCGGGTTCTCGAGACATGATAGGATTTCCTAAAGGACAAGGGAGGGGTAGAATCCAAGTACTTCGTGTATTGGATAGGCTACTGGTACCGTAGGAGACGGTACAATATGTAACTATGGACCTGCGAAGTGTGTGTATACCCGAAATGAGGACACATAGCCCGTATGCGGCAAGAGTGATACCAGAGAGATGACGGTTTCGTCCTTCTACTAGTAGAAAATGTTACTATTTCCGTAGTACGACTGATCATCATATGCGGTGCTCCAGTGAATGTCCTATTTCTTCCAATTGGAATTGAGATGCAATACCGTAACCCAAGCCTAGGTGCTGGGATTACAATTAAGGTATTCACAGGTTATTAACACCCCCTTATTGAATTGTTTTCATAAACATGTGTGTATCACCAAGAAAAACTATTTTCAAATAAAACAGAAATATGATATATGATGTTATCATACAGTCATTTCCATACTATACATTATTATGCTAGGCATTATAGCTCACACTTGTTTTCTTAAATTGACACAACACAACAGTGAATCAACATGCCTGCCATAAGAACCACATCCAGGAAACGGGTAGGAAATGGCCAGCTGTTCCGTAGATTGTTTGGTGACGTACCACAGTTAGTCGGAATAAGCTGGATTAGTTTTCAGTTGTTTATAGTTCGGCTTATTTATAAGTATGATTCATGTAAGGTAAGAAACAAGAAACGTATATTTGGCCGGCGGACTAATCTTACCTAAAGGTCACTCCCCGATAAGACTAATGATATTTGGGTTGTAATAAAATTACTCTAGTTATGATGGTTCGTTTCCAAGACAATAACCTGTAATTGTGTGTGATTAGTGTGGGGTCATGAAGTGTGAGTATTTATATATTGTAGTGCGAGTTGTGTGAGTTTAGATGACGTGGCTTCCGAGACTCCTGACCTCGGGTTTTGGGGCGCCACAGAAATGGTATCAGAGCCTTAGGTTATCAAATCTTGGAAACGATAGGATATTAAATACGTAGACATAAGAATAATAAAATAATCAATTAGAGCTCAAGTCGAGTTCATCGTCGGGCTACAGGGGTAGTCTTGATTGTTTTACCCTCAAGGGAATTCCAACTCTAAGTTACTAACACCTTGCCTATCGTGTCAGGTACCAGTGGAGCCTAGGAGGGAGGTTGATCCTGTTGATGATGTCATAATTCCTGACCGTGACCCTATTCCCGAGCCAGAGAACCCACCCATTGATGATTCAGACAATGACCCTACTGAGGATGTCCTAGAGGAGGAGACTGAGCTTCCTGTCCCCGTAGCTAATGGCGTAGTATGGAGAGATGTAGAGATGTACCCTCACCAGGCTATTCGCTCTCCTACACCACCCCCAGGGATCCAGAGCCTTATGTCCTATACTGATGACGATGATGAGGAGGCGATACATGCACAGTTCCATGAGGTCCATAACATATCCTCTAGTGACCCAGTTTCACCTCTACCACCACCGGCGACCATGAATTTAGCCGTACATGACTGGATAGTGGATCAGCTTAACTCTGAGATCACTGCGGCATCAGCTCGCATTGCGGAGTTACGCCAGGCACTGACAGCTGAGAGAGCCACCCGACTAAATAACATGCTTACATATGAATAAAATAACCCAACTGTTATAATTATGATTATGTTGACCATTTTTCATTATCAGGACAATGCCACCCCGTAGAAGAGGAACCAGGGCACAACCCGCAGAATCTGTTAACCAACAACGAGGTGACCCAGTAGTAAATGAGGAAAGTGAAGAAGACTAGACTATAATGAATATGATGAGGAAGAATATGTAGAAGAAGAGGCTGAGGATACCCATCATGGAGGGAAGCCCATGAATGAATTTATGGAACTGCTAAGAGCAAATCTGAACCAACAACCTATTCCACCAAAGCCCCGTGTTGCCCATCAGACTGCAGCTACTGCCTTTAGAGCCTTTAAATCTCTCAAACCCCCAGAGTTTCTAGGATCTGCCGACCTCGTTGAAGCACGGGCCTGGCTCAAAGAAATAGAAAAATCCTTCGAGATACTAGGTGTTGAGGAACGACATAAGACCATTTTCGCTTCTTACATGCTGAAAGGAGAAGCTAACTATTGGTGGGAGTCCAAACGAAACCTAGAAACTGATGCTGTGATTCCATGGGATAGATTTACCCGACTGTTCTTAGACAAGTACTTTCCTAGGTTTATGGAAACCCAGATGGAGATTAGGTTTCTGGAGTTGAAACATGATAAGATGACGGTGGCAGAATATGAGGCCAAATTCACTAAGTTGTCGAAATTCGTGCCTGAGTTTGTGACTACCGAATAAAAGAAAGCACAAAGGTTTCATCTTGGTCTGAAACAGTGCATACAGAACCGAGTAGCAGTGTTATAGCTAACAGACTATGCCACCTTAGTACAGAAAGCCTCGATTGTTGAAGCTGGTAGTGAGCAGATTGTGAAAGAAAAGGAAAATAGGAAGAGGAAGATAGGAAGTCAAGGGATAGGAACCAGGAACAGGAGCCTTCCGAGCAGGTTCATCAGGGGAGCGGTGTCCCAACCTGCACGAGGCCCCGGATTCAGAAAGGCCCCGAGTGAGAGCATTGGCCAAGGCGGCGGACAATCTAGGGCAATATTTCATAGCCAACCACGTGCCCCAATCCCAGAGTGTCAAACCTGTAAGAAGAGACACCTTGGAGTGTGTACCCAGACAAGAGCCCCTATGAGATGTTACCGGTGTGACCAAATCGGACACCTTGCCAACAGCTGCACCCGGTCTATTGTAACGTGTTTCCAATGTGGAAAGATATGACACATGAAGAAGGATTGCCCAACGTTAAAGCCCCCAGCCTCAGGGATGAGCAAAGCTACATCCAACCGACCCCCAGCTGCTAGGACCTTCAACATGACTGTTCAGGATGCTGTCCAAAACACGGACGTGATAGCAGGTACCCTTTTGTTAAATTCCGAACATGCAAATGTCTTATTTGATTCTGGAGCAACCAAGTCATTTATATCTAAAGATTTTGCTAAAAAGTTAAAACTTAATGCCATACCCTTACGTGAGGTATTACGAGTGGAAATAGAAAACAGAGAAATAATCCCTGTAAATCAAGTACACCCTAAGTGCAAGTTGAAATTATAAGGGAAGATCTTCGAGGTCGACCTAATCCCATTCGCGTTAGGAGAATTTGATATAATATTAGGAATGGATTGGTTATCCTGTAACGTAGCGCAAATAGATTGTGAACGGAAGAAAGTAAAGATATGAGTGCAGAATGAAATAGAAGTAGTGTTTAAAGGTCACCGACCGAACCAGAAATTTCTGACCATGCTTCAGGCAAAAAGATTTTTAAGGAAAGGTAGCGAGGCCTATTTGGCTTATGTGATAGATACCAAGAAGGAAGTCCCCAATATACAGGACATACCCATAGTAAATGAATTCGAGGATGTATTTCCAGAAAACTTACTTGGATTACCACCTGACCGAGAAATAGAGTTCGCTATAGAGTTAGCACCAGGAACGACACCAGTATCCAAGGCCCCATATAGGTTAGCCCCAGTTGAGATGAAAGAACTAGCTTCTCAACTGCAAGAATTATTAGATAATGGAATGATAAGGCCCAGTGTATCGCCATGGGGAACGCCAGTACTGTTCGTAAAGAAAAAGGACGGCAGCATGAGATTATGCATAGACTATCTAGAGCTGAATAAGCTGACTATTAAGAATAGGTACCCTCTTCCCAGAATTGATGTCCTATTCGACCAACTCAAAGGAGCTGTACATTTTTCCAAAATAGATTTAAGAACAGGATATCACCATTTGAAAATCAAAGCGGAAGATATACCGAAGACTACTATTTGCACTAGGTATGGACATTATGAGTTCTTAGTTATGTCGTTTGGACTGACCAATGCACCCACAACCTTTATGGATTTGATGAACAGAGTATTCAAAAAGTACCTGGATATATGTGTGATAGTTTTTGTAGGTGATATTCTGATCTACTCAAAGACAGAGCAAGAACACGCAGAACATTTGAGGATAGTCTTAGAAATCTTGAGGAATGAGAAATTGTATGCCAAGTTCTCGAAGTGCGAATTTTGGTTGAGAGAAGTTCAGTTTTTAGGACATGTGGTGAGTAGAAAATGAGTTTTAGTTGACCCTGCCAAGGTACAGGCGGTGTCCAATTGGAAAAGACCAACTACCCCAACAGAGGTTAGGAGTTTTGTGTGTTTAGCAGGATATTACCGAAGATTCGTGCAAGACTTTGCTAAGATAACCGGTCCACTGACTAGACTTACCCGGAAGACAAAAAAGTTTGTATGGACAGAGAAATGTGAGGAAAGTTTTTAAGAACTAAAAAGGAGACTGGTGTCAGCACCAGTGCTCGCTCTTCCCGATGTAAAGGGAGAGTTTGTGATATACAGCGACACATTGCTTAAAAGATTAGGATGTGTACTAATGCAGCACGGCAAAGTTATAGCGTATGCCTCTCGACAATTGAAGGAATATGAGAGCAGATACCCTACGCATGATCTAGAATTAGCAGCCATAGTATTTGCCCTAAAAATTTGGAGACACTACCTATACGGTGAGAAATGTGAGATCTACACTGACCATAAAAGCCTCAAACATATTTTTACTCAAAAGGAACTGAAAATGAGACAGAAGAGATGGTTAGAGTTGATAAAAGACTACGACTGTGAAATTTTGTATCACCCGGGTAAAGCCAATGTGGTGGCTGACGCCCTTAGTAGGAAGGAAAGACTCAAGACGATAATGACATCGGAGGAGTTGGTTAAGGAATTTGAGAAGATGGAAATTGACGTGAGAGTGACCGGTAAGGGAACGGAAGGAGTATTTGAGATTAAGCTAATACCAAAACTGATTGAAAAATTACGAGTATGTCAGGAAAAGAAGATGAGTGAGGAAAAAGGGACATTGACCGGTGAAGAAGTGAGATGCGAGAATGATGAGAAAGGGATCATGAGGTATGCGTCCCGGATTTGGATTTCGAATGTTCAAGAATTAAAGGATGAGCTGCTGCACGAAGGGCACAACTCTAAGTATTCAATCCACCCAGGAAGTACGAAAATGTACCGTGACCTTAAGGAATATTATTGGTGGCCTAAGATGAAGAGATAAGTAGCAGAGTGGGTCAGCAAGTGCTTGACATGCCAGAGAGTGAAGGCGGAACATCAGCGACCTAGTGGACTATTACGACCCCTAGAGATTCCGGAATGGAAATGGGAGCATATAGCCATGGATTTTGTGACAGGCTTACCAAGGACAAAGACTAATCACGATGCCATATGGGTTATCATTGATAGACTGACCAAGTCCGCACACTTCCTACCAATCAACGAAAGATACACCGTAGACCAGTTGGTAGATATTTACTTGAAGGAAATTGTAGTGAGACACGGTGTTCCTTTAGCCATAGTGTCAGATAGAGACCCAAGGTTTAATTCCCGATTTTGGAGAACCTTCCAGGAATGTGTAGGCACCAGACTAAACATGAGTACCGCTTACCACCCCCATACTGATGGACAAAGTGAAAGGACTATTCAGACCCTAGAAGATATGCTACGAGTGTGTGCCATTGATTTCAAAGGAAATTGGGATGACCACTTACCCCTGATCGAATTTGCTTACAACAATAGCTATCACGCTAGCATAGGAATGCCCCCGTATGAAGCCCTCTACGGGAGAAGATGTCGCTCTCCCATGTGTTGGGACGAAGTCGAAGAACACAAGATATTAGGACCAGAGTTAGTCCAGCAGACCAGGGAAATGGTAGGACTCATCAGGAAAAGACTGGTAGCAGCCCAGGACAGACAAAAGAAGTACGCCGACCAGACCAGGAAGGATAGGGAATATGAAGTAGGAGATTCTGTGCTATTAAACGTATCCCGTGGAAAGGAGTGATGAGATTTGGAAAGAAAGGGAAGCTGAGTCCCAGGTTCATAGGACCCATTAAAATTTTGAGGAGAATAGGACCTCTAGCTTACGAGCTCGCCTTGACTCCTAATTTGCAACAAGTAAACAACGTGTTCCACGTGTTCATGTTGAGAAAGTACCATGCCGATGGACGACATGTAATAGAGTACGAGCAGGTAGACTTACAACCAGACCTGACCTACATCGAGCAGCCGGTAAGGATAATGGACCAGAAAGAATAAGTGCCGAGGAACAAAACGACGAAGCTAGTTAGAATCTTGTGGAGAAATCAAAATGTTGAGGAATCAACTTGGGAACTTGAAGACGCAATGAGGAATAGATATCCCCACTTATTTTCTAATTGATTCCGGGACGGAATCCTTGTTAGAGGGGAAGACTGTAATAACTCGAATTTTTGAGATCTTGTAAAACGTTTAATGAATAGTAACCCTGACAGACGGGAAAAACTTTTGAGCCCACACTATGTAGTGCATGAGAAAATGAGTTTCGGAATTGATATTACAATTATACTTACCAAATGAGTGTATGTAGACGCTATTAATTTTCGAAGAAGACGAACTTTGAAAAACGACCGTATTTACGACTTATCGAGGATTACGGGAATCACAATATAATTACGAGATTAAAATCCTACGGATTTATATTCAAGTAGGATAAATAAAAATATAAGGAATAAATACGAAAGGAATTACATCGCGAACCAATTACGAGTAAGTATTACGGAGAACGTTTAAGTAACTGAGCGAACGCGTAAACGATTAAATAAATGTAACACACTAACTAAATCATGGTAAGGAAGTAACCATGGTTACTTCATTAAATAGTGAGCTAACTATAGGATGACCAAACTAGCTAGCAAATAGTGTGCTAAGGAAGATAACCTTGTAGTTAGCTTGTAAGCTAGCAAGCTACAAGGATATGTCCATGGATTTGGCAACAAAGAGTAAACCTAGAATGCTATACTAGGAAGAATAAAATCAAGTTACAAGATATCAAGTCACCTTCCAAGAAGCAACCTATCCTAAGCATCCAAGAGAAGCAACCAAGTAGTATAAATACCCCCCCCCCATTCCCAAGATTCCATTCGTCCTTATTAAAGAAAAGGAGGAATTCAAATTCCAAACTCCAAGTTCAAGCTCTTGTAAAATCACCCAATTAATTCCCAAGTCTCCTAGCAACTGAAATAAGGTAAGAAAATTCTTTCATCTCTTTTTATCAAGGTTTGATGGGTGGAATAAATTCAAGAAACTCACTAGTGAATAGTGTGAATAGTAATCTCTCTTTGGTTTCTTGATTTCAATGGTGGTTTTAGGTTCTAAAAATCATACCAAGCACTTCCAAGCCTCCACCATCCTTAATAAAACATCTCAAGCTTTCAAGAAAGGTAAAAATCTTTGGCCCAACTTTATTTAAGGTTCATTTTTAAGATCCATTTAGTATGTGGTAGTAAACCTAGCTTACTAAGTAGTATTGATGATATCTTGGTGTTTAAGTTAAGTAGATTAAAGTTGGTTGTTGTTGCCTCAAGAAAATTATGTTATTGAGAGGAGTTTATGTGTTGATGATTAGATGATGATTGTTGGTGGTTGTGTTGATAGTTAGGGCGTAAACGAAACCCCGATCGTAAAGGTAACTTCGTTAATACCAACAAATCGTAACTTTAAGTTTCTGCAGAAAGTCCCAAAGTTCTAAACTGTAGATTCTTGAAAACTAACCTTTGTTTAGGATATACAATGTTATAAGGATCGTTTAGGCGCTTGAATCGCTTGATTCCGAATTACGGATCAAAAGTTATGGTCATTTTAGTAAAGGTGATTAACGTGACAAAAAACTGCTTCAAATTACGAATTTTGAAAATATAAAGGATAGACTTAAATGTGTTCATAAATCATGAAATTTTAACAGAGAGTAACATATTGAGTTTCCTAACTTTCATAAAAATTTCAAGTAAAAATAATGATTTCTCAATTTTATAAAAATATCGAAGCCGAGACCGCGCGAGTAGAAACCGTAAGAATCCTTAAGTGGAGCCGACGACGATAATGAAAATGAACCCAAGATACTTAGGAAAATGAAGTGACCATAATGTGAATATGAACTAAAGGAATGTTAAGGGTAGTATGAGTTGAGAGGGTGCATAATAAGTAGCGTATGAGTGCGAGTTACCGTAAATTAGAACCGAACCTAACGAAATGAAATGTGTTTATGGTTATAGATTTCCGAGCGGAACCTAGAGCATCCTCCACCTCGAGATACCCAGGAAAGTTTACAAACCCAACTCCATTTTTACTGTTGTGTTGTGAAAGGATTGTTTTACTATCATCGCTTAAATACCATATTTGCCATGATACGTAGTTGTTGAATTTTCGCATAATATAGCGATGTTGTACGATAAATATATATCGTGAAATATTTATTTCGCTTTAAGAATGACGTATTATATAAGACCGAGAATCGGTCGGGATTTAAGATAAAACTTGGGAATCATTCCAGAGATATTATAGGACGGGTATAAGTCCATAGTAGTACGTTTTAAAGGGACTCATCGTCCATTTACGAAACATTTAAACACCTCGAACTTTTATTAAAACGATTTTTCCAACGATCATATTCCCTCAAATATATTTTATTATTCGGATAATAAATATTATATACGTATTCCTTTATTATGGGAGTAGTATACTCCAACGTTTATTTATTTCAAACCCGATTAATCATTATAGATTATTAATTATGTAGACACAAACTAGTTGAGGAATATTATTTTAAATAAATCTTTTAAAGAGTAAACTCATTCGAGGTATGATTAATATCAATTATCATTTAATTATTTATTGACTATTATTTAATTAATTATTATTTATTAAAGGGTTTATTATTGATTTAAAAATCATAGATACTAATATAAAACATACTTTCTGATTTAGGAGTATCATTCGAATAATTTCATATCGTCGGTGAATATTATCCCGACTTATTAATATTTTGAATATAGTTTTAAGGAGAAACTTTTCCCCCTTATTAATTATCTATTGACAACGGTCAACTCACATCCTTAGTACTTCCTCCGAAACTTTCGAAAGTACATATATACATATATATATACTGTAAAGCTATGCCTATCAACAAGCAAAACGCTTGGAGGAACTTCGATGTGGTTCGAGTTCTCGAGACATGATAGGATTTCCTAAAGGACAAGGGAGGGGTAGAATCCAAGTACTTCGTGTATTGTATAGGCTACTGGTACCGTAAGAGACGGTACAATATGTACCCATGGACCTGCGAAGTGTGTGTATACCCAAAATGAGGACACATAGCCCGTATGCGGCAAGGGTGATACCAGAGAGATGACGGTTTCGTCCTTCTACTAGTAGAAATGGTTACTATTTCCGTAGTATGACTGATCATCGTATGCGGTGGCTCCAGTGAATGTCCTATTTCTTCCAATTGGAATTGAGATGCAATACCGTAACCCAAGCCTAGGTGCTGGGATTATAAGTAAGGTATTCGCAGGTTATTAACACCCCCTTAATGAATTATTTTCATAAACAGTTGTGTATCACCAAGGAAAACTATTTTCAAATAAAACATAAATATCATATATGATGTTATCATACAGTCATTTCCATACTGTACATTATTATGCTGGGAATTATAACTCACACTTGTTTTCTTAAATTGACACAACACAACAGTGAATCAAGATGCCTGCCATGAGAACCACAACCAGGAAACGGGTAGGAAATGGGTAGCTGTTCCGTAGATTGTTTGGTGTCGTACCACAGGTAGTCAGAATAAGCTGGATTAGTTTTCAGTTGTTTATAGTTCGGCTTATTTATAAGTATGATTTATGTAAGGTAAGAAACAAGAAACGTATATTTGGTCGGCGGACTAACCCTACCTAAAGGTCACTCCCCGGTAAGACTAATGATATTTGGGTTGTAATAAAATTACTCTAGTTATGACGATTCGTTTCCAAGACAATAACCTGTAAGTGTGTGTGATAAGTGTGGGGTCGTGAAGCGTGAGTATTTATATATTATAGTGCAAGTTGTGTGAGTTTAGATGGCGTGGCTTCCGAGACTCCTGACCCCGGATTTTGAGGCGCCACAGAAATGGTATCAGAGCCTTAGGTTATCAAATCTTGGAAACGATAGGATATAAAATACGTAGACATAAGAATAATAAAATAATCAATTAGAGCTCAAGTCGAGTTCGTCGTCGGGCTACACGGGTAGTCTTGATTGTTTTACCCTCAAGGGAATTCCAACTCTAAGTTAGTAACACCTTGCCTATTGTGTCAGGTACCAGTGGAGCCTAGGAAGGAGGTTGATCATATTGATGATGTCATAATTCCTGAGCGTGACCCTATTCTCGAGCCAGAGAGCGCACCCATTGATGATTCAGACAATGACCCTACTTAGGATGTCCTAGAGGAGGAGACCGAGCTTCCTGTCCCCGTAGCTAATGGCGTAGTATGGAGAGATGTAGAGATGTACCCTCACCAGGCTATTCGCTCTCCTACACCACCACCAGGTATCCAGAGCCCTATGTCCTATACTGATGACGATGATGAGGAGGCGATACGCGCACAGTTTCATGAGGTCCATAACATATCCTCTAGTGACCCAGATTCACCTCTACCACCACCGGCGACCATGCATGTAGCCGTACATGACTGGATAATGGGCCAACTTAACGCTGAGATCACTGCGGCATCTGCTTGCATTGCGGAGTTACGCCAGGCACTGATAGCTGAGAGAGCCACCCGACTAGGATATCCAGGAGATTTCAGAGCTGCTTCCCCAGCCATAGCCAGCAGGGAGATCGATGGGATCGAGATCCGTACCAGAGTTCAGATGAGGATGACATCAGTGGGAGGATACATCCCGGTAGTTGATGCAGAGCTGATGATTGCAGGAGTGATGAGGAGGGTGCGTGACCTCACTCGCAGTGATAGTGACTGAGAGACTAGTGACTAGAGGTAGACCTTGAAGAAGGCTGGGTGACTTGTCACCAATTTTGATAGGATAACTAGTAGTAGGTAGCGTTCCTAGCCCTTCAGGGTACACGGCTTATGTATTTTCATTTCAGTATTCAGAAATAGTAGTGATAGATTGTAATCAGGCATGTATGAACTCGGCTAGTTATTTCATCCCCAAGATATAAATGGGAGATCTTATTAATCTAAGCAGTTATTAAGAAATGATGTCTATATTATTGCACTTTATAAAACCTGTTAGATAATAAATAACATGCTTACATATGAATAAAATAACCCAACTGTTATAATTACGATTATGTTGACCATTTTTCATTATCAGAACAATGCCACCCCGTAGAAGAGGAATCAGGGCCCAGCCCGCAGAATCTGTTAACCAACAAAGAGGTGACCCAGTAGTAAATGAGGAAAGTGAAGAAGACCTAGACTATAATGAATATGATGAGGAAGAATATATAGAAGAAGAGGCTGAGGATACCCATCAGGGAGGGAACCCCATGAATGAATTTATGGAACTGCTAAGAGCAAATCTGAACCAACAACCTATTCCACCACAGCCCCATGCTGCCCATCAGACTGCAGCTACTGCCTTTAGAGCCTTCAAATCTCTCAAACCCCCAGAGTTTCTAGGATCTGCCGACCCCGTTGAAGTACGGGCTTGGCTCAAAGAAATAGAAAAATCCTTCAAGATACTAGGTGTTGAGGAACGACATAAGACCATTTTCGCTTCTTACATGCTGAAAGGAGAAGCTAACTATTGGTGGGAGTCCAAACGAAACCTAGAAACTGATGTTGTGATTCCATGGGATAGATTTACCCGACTGTTCTTAGACAAGTACTTCCCTAGGTTTATGAAAACCCAGATGGAGATTAAGTTTTTGGAGTTGAAACATGATAAGATGACTGTGGCAGAATATGAGGCCAAATTCACTAAGTTGTCGAGATTTGTGCCTGAGTTTGTGAATACCGAAGAAAAGAAAGCACAAAGGTTTCAGCTTGGTCTGAAACAGTGGATACAGAACCGAGTAGCAGTGTTAGAGCTAACAGACTATGCCACCTTAGTACAGAAAGCCTCGATTGTTGAAGCTGACAGTGAGCAGATAGTGAAAGAAAAGAAAAATAGGAAGAGGAAGATAGGAAGTCAAGGGATAGGAACAAGAGCCTTCCGAGCAAGTTCGTCAGGGGAGCGGTGTCCCAACCTGCACGAGGTCCCGGATTCAGAAAGGCCCCGAGTGAGAGCGTTGGCCAAGGCGGCGGACAATCTAGGGCAAAATTTCATAGCCAACCACGTGCCCCAATCCCAGAGTGTCAAACCTGTAAGAAGAGACACCTTGGAGTGTGTACCCAGACAAGAGCCCCTCTGAGATGTTACCGGTGTGACCAAATCGGACACCTTGCCAACAGCTGCACCGGGGCTATTGTAACGTGTTTCGAATGTGGAAAGGTAGGACAAATGAAGAAGGATTGCCCAATGTTAAAGCCCCCAGCCTTAGGGATGAGCAAAGCTGCATCCAACCGACCCCCAGCTGCTAGGACCTTCAACATGACTATTCAGGATGCTGTCTGAAACACTGACGTGATAGCAGGTACCCTTTTGTTAAATTCCGAACATGCAAATATCCTATTTGATTCTGGAGCAACCAAGTCTTTTATATCTCAAGATTTTGCTAAAAAGTTAAAACTTAATGTCATACCCTTACGTGAGGTATTACGAGTGGAAATAGCAAATAGAGAAATAATCCCTGTAAATCAAGTACACCCTAAGTGCAAGTTGAAATTAGAAGGGAAGATCTTCGAGGTCAACCTAATCCCATTCGCGTTAGGAGAATTTGATGTAATCTTAGGAATGGATTGGTTATCCAGTCACGAAGCACAAATATATTGTGAACGGAAGAAAGTAAAGATAAGAGTGCAGAATGAAAAAGAAGTAGTGTTTAAAGGTCAACGACAGAACCAGAAATTTCTGACCATGCTTCAGGCAAAAAGATTTTTAAGGAAAGGTAGTGAGGCCTATTTGGCTTATGTGATAGATACCAAGAAGGAAGTCCCCAATATATAGGACATACCCATAGTAAACGAATTCGAGGATGTATTTCCAGAAAACTTACCAGGATTACCACCTGACTGAGAAATAGAGTTCGCTATAGAGTTAGCACCAGGAACGGCACCAGTATCCAAGGCCCCATATAGGTTAGCCCCAGTTGAGATGAAAGAACTAGCTTCTCAACTGCAAGAATTATTATATAATGGAATGATAAGTGTTGGATTTTAAACGCAGCGGGGGCATGGTAAAACACTTTTACACACATAAAATCCAAATAAAAGCATATAAATCATGAATAAAAATTCGAGGGATCGAATCTAACCTTTAAAAATAATTCGGAGACAACGATCAGAGATCCTTAGCAGTTGCTCCTCAAGTGTGAAGCACTCCACCGGTATCCACCAAGAAAACGATGTTAAGGAGGAGGAAGGAGGTGGAGAGAATTGGGTTTTCCAAACTTTTTGGGTTTTCGGGTTCGATGTGGGTTAGAATAAAACAGGGTCTATAATAGTGTATTTATAGGCAAAATTTTCAGCTGAAATTTTCCATAAATAATTTTATTATTATCCCATTTATTATTCTCATTAATAATTAAAACACCTTTTAATTATTAATCCTTTTTCTAAACACTTTAGAAATAATTCTCTCTCTTGATTTAATTTCCAAAAATTAAATCCTTAATTAATAATATTAAGAACTTTTCTTAATTAATTTATAATCAATTAAATCTCATTTAATCAATTATTAAATTTTCCAATTAATTATTTATTTATTTCATAAATAAATAATTATTAGCCATTATTAATTAATTCCTCCACCATTAAATCATTCTCTTTTTATGGTGTGACCCTGTAGGTTCAATATTATGCCGGTAGTAGAAATAAATAATAATAAAACTATTTTATCATTATTTATATAAATTCTCTAATTTATTAAATATAATTAATTAATTAATCACATTTATTCTACATCGTGAGGGATACTTCTCAGCATATCGCGACTATCCGGATAATATGAATTCACTGCTTAGAATATCAAGAACCTATTCAGTGAATAGTTACCGTACAATAAACTCCTTCTACCCTACAATGTCCGGATTAAATACAAGGCATGGATCTCGTGTCAAGCCTATCTAATTCAATCACTTGCTTACCATTTACTATGCGTAGTTCTATGCAAATTAGAAACTCCTTTCTAATTTCATTCACTCTGGCCAGAGATTCCTGAACTAGCATAAGTGGATCAGCCTTGAACGTTCGCTTCCTTCACTGGAAGGGGTAGATCCTTTATTGATCATACACTATCTTCGTGTACAAATTCCTATATCCAGAAGAGCCCTAATAATTGTCCCTGGAGACTAAGAACTAAACCAAAGCATAGTTCAGTGTACACAAGATGACTATGATGACCTCAAGTCTAAGGATACTTGTACAACTATCACTAAGCGAACAACTGCTGACACATGAGTGAACTCCATCAGTTGTTCAGCTGTGCGAGTCATGTTCAGTGAACTTATTCCATAATAAGCACCTACATACTAGCTATAGTGTCACCACACAAATGTCTATGAGAACAGACATCCTTCATAATGAAGCAAGCATAGTATGTACCGATCTTTGCGGATTATTAATTACCAGTTAGTAATCCTATGACCAGGAACTATTTAAGTTTAGAGTTATCATCTTTTTAGGTCTCACTATTATGATCTCATCATAATCCATAAAAAGCTTTATTCTAAACTATGGTATATCTTATTTAAACACTTAAATAGATAAAGCCCGTAATAAAAACAAAACAAGTCTTTTATTAATATCAATGAAATCAAAACAGATTACATAAAAGTTATTCCTAAATCCTCATACATGATTGGACTTAGGACATATTCCTTTCAATAAGGCCCAGTGTGACGCCATGGGGAGCGCCAGTACTGTTCGTAAAGAAAAAGGACGACAACATGAGATTATGCATAGACTATCGAGAGCTGAATAAGCTGACTATTAAGAATAGGTACCCTCTTCCCAGAATTGATGACCTATTCGACCAACTTAAAGGAGCTGTACATTTTTCCAAAATAGATTTAAGAACAGGATATCACCAGTTGAAAATCAAACCGGAAGATATACCGAAGACTTCTTTCCGCACTAGGTATGGACACTATGAGTTCTTAGTTATGTTGTTTGGACTAACCAATGCACCCGCAGCCTTTATGGATTTGATGAACAGAGTATTCAAAAAGTACCTAGATATATGTGTGATAGTTTTTATAGATGATATTATGAACTACTCAAAGACAGAGCAAGAACACGTAGAACATTTGAGGATAGTCTTAGAAATCTTGAGGAATGAGAAATTGTATGCCAAGTTCTCGAAGTGCGAATTTTGGTTGAGAGAAGTTTAGTTTTTAGAACATGTGGTAAGTAGCAAAGGAGTTTTAGTTGACTCTGCCAAGATAGAGGCGGTGTCCAATTGGGAAAGACCAACTACCCCAACAGAGGTTAGGAGTTTTGTGGGTTTAGCAGGATATTACCGAAGTTTCGTGCAAGACTTTCTAAGATAGCCGGTCCACTGATTAGACTTACCCGGAAGATAGAAAAGTTTGTATGGACAGAGAAATGTGAGGAAAGTTTTCAAGAACTAAAAAGGAGACTGGTGTCAGCACCAGTGCTCGCTCTTCCCGATGGAAAGGGAGAGTTTGTGATATACAGCGATGCATCGCTTAAAGGATTAGGATGTGTACTAATGCAGCACGGCAAAGTTATAGAGTATGCCTCTCGACAATTGAAGGAATATGAGAGCAGACACCCTACGCATGATCTAGAATTAGCAGCCATAGTGTTTGCCCTAAAAATTTGGAGACACTACCTATACGGTGAGAAATACGAGATCTACACTGACCATAAAAGCCTCAAATATATTTTTACTCAAAAGGAACTAAACATGAGACAGAGGAGATGGTTAGAGTTGATAAAAGACTACGACTGTGAAATTTTGTATCACCCGGGTAAATCCAATGTGGTGGCTGACGCCCTTAGTAGGAAGGAAAGACTTAAGATGATAATGATATCGGAGGTGTTGATTAAGGAATTTGAGAAGATGGAAATTGACGTGAGAGTGACCGGTAAGGGAACGGAAGGATTATTTGAGATTAAGCTAGTACCAGAACTGACTGAAAAGATATGAGTATGTCAGGAAAAGAAGATGAGTGAGGAAAAAAGGACATTGACTGGTGAAGAAGTGATATGCGAGAAGGATGAGAAAGGGATCATGAGGTATGCGTCCCGGATTTGGATTCCGAATGTGCAAGAATTAAAGGATGAGCTGATGCACGAAGGGCACAACTCTAAGTATTCAATCCACCCAGGAAGTTCGAAAATGTACCGTGACCTTAAGGAATATTATTGGTGGCCTAACATGAAGAGAGAAGTAGCGGAGTGGGTCAGCAAGTGCTTGACATGCCAGAGAGTGAAGGCGGAACATCAGCGACCTAGTGGACTATTACGACCTCTAGAGATTCCGGAATGGAAATGGGAGCATATAGCCATGGATTTTGTGACAGGCTTACCAAGGACAAAGACTAATCACGATGCCATATGGGTTATCAATGATAGACTGACCAAGTCCGTACACTTCCTACCAATCAACGAAAGATACACCGTAGACAAGTTGGTAGATATTTACTTGAAGGAAATTGTAGTGAGACACGGCGTTCCTGTAGCCATAGTGTCAGATAGAGACCCAAGGTTTAATTCCCGATTTTGGAGAAGCTTCCAGGAATGTGTAGGCACTAGACTAAACATGAATACAGCTTACCACCCCCAGACTGATGGACAAAGTGAAAGGACTATTCAGACCCTAGAAGATATACTACGAGTGTGTGCCATTAATTTCAAAGGAAATTGGGATGACCACTTACCCCTGATCGAATTTGCTTACAACAATAGCTATCACGCTAGCATAGGAATGCCCCCATATGAAGCCCTATACGGGAGAAGATGTCGCTCTCCCCTGTGTTGGGACGAAGTCGGAGAACACAAGATATTAGGACCAGAGTTAGTCCAGCAGACCAGAGAAATGGTAGGACTCATCAGGAAAAGACTGGTAGCAGCCCAGGACAGATAAAAGAAGTACGCCGACCATACCAGGAAGGATAGGGAATATGAAGTAGGAGATTCTGTGCTATTAAAGATATCCCCGTGGAAAGGAGTGATGAGATTTGGAAAGAAAGGAAAGCTGAGTCCCAGGTTCATATGACCCTTTGAAATTTTGAGGAGAATATGACCTCTAGCTTACGAGCTCGCCTTGCCTCCTATTTTGCAACAAGTACACAACGTGTTCCACGTGTCCATGTTGAGAAAGTACCATGCCAATGCACGACATGTAATAGAGTACGATCAGGTAGACTTACAACCAGACCTGACCTACATCGAGCAGCCAGTAAGGATAATGGACCAGAAAGAACAAGTGTTGAGGAACAAAACGGTGAAGCTAGTTAGGATCTTGTGGAGAAATCAAAATGTTGAGGAATCAACTTGGGAACTTGAAGACGCAATGAGGAATAGATATCCCCACTTATTTTCTAATTGATTCCGGGATGAAATCCTTGTTAGAGGGGAAGACTGTAATAACTCGAATTTTTGAGACCTTGTAAAACGTTTAATGAATAGTAACCCTGACAGACGGGAAAAACTTTTGAGCCCACACTATGTAGTGCATGAGAAAATGAGTTTCGGAATTGATATTACGATTATACGTACCAAATGAGTGTATGTAAACGCTATTAGTTTTCGAAGAAAACGAACTTTGAAAAATGACCGTATTTACGACTTATCGAGGATTACGGGAATCACAATATAATTATGAGATTAAAATCCTACGGATTTATATTCAAGTAGGATAAATAAAAATATAAGGAACAAATACAAAAGGAATTACATCGCGAACTAATTACGAGTATGTATTACGGAGAACGTTTAAGTAACCGAGCGAACGTGTAAACGATTAAATAAACGTAACGCACTAACTAAACCATGGTAAGGAAGTAACCATGGTTACTTCATCAAATAGTGAGCTAACCATAGGATGACCAAGCTAGCTAGCAAATAGTGTGCCAAGGAAGATAACCTTGTAGTTAGCTTGTAAGCTAGCAAGCTACAAAGATATGTCCATGGATTTGGCAACAAAGAATAAACCTAGAATGCTATACTAGGAAGAATAAAATCAAGTTGCAAGATATCAAGTCACCTTCCAAGAAGCAACCTATCCAAAGCATCCAAGAGAAGCAACCAAGTAGTATAAATACCCCCTCCCCCATTCCCAAGCTTCCATTCGGCCCTATTAAAGAAAAGGAGGAATTCAAATTCCAAACTCCAAGTTCAAGCTCTTGTAAAATCACCCAATTAATTCCCAAGCCTCCTAGCAACTAAACTAAGGTAAGAAAATTCTTTCATCTCTTTTTATCAAGGTTTGATGGGTGGAATAAATTCAAGAAACTCACTAGTAAATAGTGTGAATAGTAACCTCTCTTTGGTTTCTTGATTTCAATGGTGGTTTTAGGTTCTAAAAATCATACCAAGCACTTCCAAGCCTCCACCATCCTCAAGAACACATATCAAGCTTTCAAGAAAGTTAAAAATCTTTGGCCCAACTTTATTTAAGGTTCATTTTTAAGATCCATTTAGTATGTGGTAGTAAACCTAGCTTACTAAGTAGTATTGATGAAATCTTGATGTTTAAGTTAAGTAGATTAAAGTTGGTTGTTGTTGCCTCAATAACATGATGTTCTTGAGAGGAGTTTGTGTGTTGATGATGATATGATGAATGTTGGTGGTTGTGTTGATAGTTAGGGCATAAACGAAACCCCGATCGTAAACGTAACTTCGTTAAAACCAACAAATCGTAACTTTAAGTTTCTGCAGAAAGTCCCGAAGTTGTAAACTGTAGATTCTTGAAAAATAACCTTTGTTTAGGATATAAAATGTTATAAGTATTGTTTAGGCGCTTGAATCGCTTGATTCCGAATTACGGATCAAAAGTTATGGTCGTTTTAGTAAAAGTGATTTACGCGACAAAAAACTTCAACGAATTATGAACTTTGAAAATATAAAGGATAGATTTAAAAGTGTTCATAAATTATGAAATTTTTACAGAGAGTAACATATTGAGTTTCCTCACTGTCATAAAAATTTCAAGTAAAAATAATGATTTCTCATTTTTATAAAAATGTTGGAGCCGAGACCGCGCGAGTAGAAACCGAAAGAATCCTTAAGCGGAGCCGACACGATAATGAGAATGAACCCAATATACTTAGGAAAATGAAGTGACCATAATGTGAATATGAACTAAAGGAATGTTAAGGGTAGTATGAGTTGAGAGGGTGCATAATAAGTAGCGCATGAGTGCGAGTTGCCGTAAATTAGAACGGAACCTAACGAAATGAAATGTGTTTATGGTTATAGATTTCCGAGCGGAACCTAGAGCATCCTCCACCTCGAGATACCCAGGCAAGTTTACAAACCCAACTCCATTTTTACTGTTGTGTTGTGAAAGGATTGTTTCACTATCATTGCTTAAATACCATGTTTGCCATGATACGTAATTGTTGAATTTTCGCATAATGTAGCGATGTTGTACGATAAGTATATATCGTGAAATGTTTATTTCGCTTTAAGCATGATGTATTATATAAGACCGAGAATCGGTCGGGATTTAAGATAAAACCCGGGAATCATTCCGGAGATATTATAGGATGGGTATAAGTCCATAGTAGTACATTTTAAAGGGACTCATCGTCCATTTATGAAATATTAAAACACCTCGAACGTTTATTAAAACGATTTTTCCAACGATCATATTCCCTCAACTATATTTTATTGTTCGGATAATAAATATTATATACGTATTCCTTTATTATGGGAGTAGTATACTCCAACGTTTATTTATTTCAAACCCGATTAATCATTATAGATTATTAATTATGTAGACACAAACTAGTTGAGGAATATTATTTTAAATAAATCTTTTAGAGAGTAAACTCATTCGAGATATGATTAATATCAATTTTCATTTAGTTATTTATAGACTATTATTTAATTAATTATTATTTATTAAAGGGTTTATTATTTTTTTAAAAATCATAGATCCTGATATAAAACATACTTTCTGATTTAGGAGTATTATTCGAATAATTTCAAATCGTCGGTGAATATTATCCTGACTTATTAATATTTTGAATATAGTTTCAAGTAGAAACTTTTCCCCCTTATTGATTATCAGTTGACAACGGTCAACTCACATCCTTAGTACTTCCTCCGAAACTTTCGGAAGTACATATATACATATATATATACAGTAAAGCTATTCCTATCAACAAGCAAAACGCTTGGAGGAAATCCGATGTGGTTCGAGTTCTCGAGACATGATAGGATTTCTTAAAGGACAAGGGAGGGGTAGAATCCAAGTACTTCGTGTATTGGATAGGCTACTGGTACCGTAGAAGACGGTACAATATGTACCTATGGACCTGCGAAGTGTGTGTATACCCGAAATGAGGACACATAGCCCGTATGCGGCAAGGGTGATACCCGAGAGATAACGGTTTCGTCCTTCTACTAGTAGAAAAGGTTACTATTTCCGTAGTACGACTGATCATCGTATGCGGTGGCTCCAGTGAATGTCCTATTTCTTCCAATTGGAATTGAGATGCAATACCGTAACCCAAGTCTAGGTGATGGGATTACAATTAAGGTATTCGCAGGTTATTAACACCCCCTTAATGAATTGTTTTCATAAACATGTGTGTATCAGCAAGGAAAACTATTTTCAAATAAAACATAAATATCATATATGATGTTATCATACAGTCATTTCCATACTATACATTATTATGCTGGGCATTATAGCTCACACTTATTTTCTTAAATTGACACAACACAACAGTAAATCAAGATGCCTGCCATGAGAACCACAGCCAGGAAACGGGTAGGAAATGGCCAGCTGTTCCGTAGATTGTTTGGTGACGTACCATAGGTAGTCGAAATAAGCTGGATTAGTTTTCAGTTATTTATAGTTCGGCTTATTTATAAGTATGATTTATGTAAGGTAAGAAACAGGAAACGTATATTTGGTCGGCGGACTAACCTTACCTAAAGGTCACTCCCCGGTAAAACTAATGATATTTGGGTTGTAATAAAATTACTCTAGTTATGATGGTTCGTTTCCAAGACAATAACATGTAAGTGTGTGTGATAAGTGTGGGGTCGTGAAGTGTGAGTATTTATATATTGTAGTGCGAGTTGTGTGAATTTAGATGGCATGGCTTCCGAGATTCCTGACCCCGGGTTTTGGGGCGCCACAAATACATATGTGAACATAAAATTCGGGATAACCGCATCAAGCACATTTGTTGTTATTTCTCCTTTTCGATTTCGGTACGTAGGTTTATCTTCTACGAGAACATTCATTCTTATATGCGTTCCATCTAAAGCTCCTAGGCAGTTCTAAGGAATAATAAACATAGATGGGACAACTTTAAAATTACATATTTGTCAGTATAAAATTGATGTGTGTAAATGTACCTTGAAGTATTTCCATTTTTCATCCGTGGAGTCACTAGGAATTGGTTCAGGTTTCTTAAACTCTTGCAATCTCAAAATACCTTTAAGTTCCACATGAAAATGTCTACTAATTGATTCAGTTGATCTCTGAAAGTCGGTGCCGATAACACTCATTTTTTATGATGTGCTAATATGTATAAAAACACTGCAACCTGTTCTATTGCACTCATATGCATGCTATCTCTTATGTAACCCTTTGACTCAAGTGTAAGACATTACTTGTGAAATGTTTTCTTATTCATCCGAATTTTTTTAATACAAGTTGAATCACTTTCATTGATCGGCCTATTAATATATGAAATCATCTCCGTCTTGAAATAGAATACCCCTGCCTTATTGCTACCCTTGTACCCAATAACATAATCGTTTGAAGAAACCAATGTATTGACGCAATCAGTTTTAGCCAAATTATATATATTATAATTCTCTTTCTCCGAGTATTATTTCTTCTAGTTAACGAAAGTCGTGCTATGGCTGCACATAACCACATACTATATCCGATAACATTCATCACTGGAGTTTCACTTTATTCATCATTAATCTAAGTAAACAATATAAAAATATTTTCCTGGTATAGTTACCTTTGAGGATTATCAACAAACATATAATGTGCATAAGTGAAAAACACATAATGATGCATATAAATAAGAGAATCAGATATGAAAACCCAAAAAATAATGTCATAAATAGTGAAAACATCTATGTTAAGATCTGTTAAGATCAATTATAGCCTTAATATCAGTAATTCCCTGATTTCCAGACATTCCATATCAGTCATTGTATAAGGTTATATAAGGATCCTATATTATTGTATCTGATTGATATATGAATAATACAATTTCTTCTATTAGGTTCATGGTATCAGAGCCATCTTCTACACGCTTTCATCTTCCATAATATATCTATGATAATATACCTATATATACATACATACATATAATATACACTCATATAAATATATATACATAAACACATATATAAATATCTACTGAAAAACAAAAACGAGTAGCAGAAGTTCTATCTATCTACAAAACGTAATACGTTTCGCAACCAGTTTCGCAACCAGGAAGCCAAGTTTTTCAAAAGTTTCAGGCCATCACTGAATCACCTTTGTTTCAGAAGATAGTCATGTAAGAACGTAAGCAATGGTTTTGGGTGTTTCTTATTTTGTTTTTCTGGTCAAATTTCAGACAGTTTTGTGGTTCTATGTTTCTGTTTTTCTGTGGTTATCTACTAAAGTATCTCTCGTACATGGAAATTTTGAGTGCTTAGAGCGTAAACACTGTTTTTTATGAATTAATTTGCTGTTTGGGGGTCAGATTTAGTTGTTTTCAGGGCTGATTTTCACAGTTATCAGTTAGAATTTTGTAGTTTGTGTATTCGTCGCTAGCATTTAAATATGGGAGAATCCAGTGTTGCTCAACGTACAACTGTTACAGAAGTATTATATTCTTCAAACAAACTTACAGAAAAGAAACTTGAAGGAGTAAATAACTATCCACAATGGAAGAAAATCGTAAAGCTGGCACTTGTAAGCAGGGACCAGGAAGATTATTTGACTACTAAGAAAGAAAAGGCTGATTCTGTTTGGGAAGTTGCTGATGCTCAAATTTTATATCAGTTACTTAATTCGATGGAGGGTCATATTGTTGATTTGGATACCCACGTTGACACTGTTAAAGAATTGTGGGACTATCTGGAGGTTCTTTATTCTGGTCAAAATAACATGGTTCGTATCTTTGAAGTATCACAGGAATTTTTTCGAATCAGTAGGGATGGATGTCCACTCACTCAGTTTTTTGCATACTTTAAGAATTTGTATGAGGAATACAATTCGTTGCTCCCTATTTCTGTTGAAGTTCAGAAAATGCAGATTCAAAGGGAACAAGCAGTAATGAGTTTTCTTGGATCTCTTGGCCCCGAATTTAAAAGTGTTCGCTCGCAACTTCTCAGTAGTAGTGAATTGCCTTCACTAACAGACACATTTACTGTTAGGGATTTGGGCATATAAACGCAGCAGAAAATCAAAAATTTCGAATCCCTACCTCAGGATCTATGTATAATGAATGGATAATTATGGAGAATAGGATCATGTACTTTAATAAAGATTTCCTTCTGAATATGATGAACGTTCTGATCTTGATGAACCACAGCAGCCCTCCTTGCGAAGATCTGCTCTCCAAAGGTATCCACACGAACGTACGATTGTCCAACAATCACCGGAGCCGGTACTAGCCTATTTGGTTGCCTTCGTCTCTCTCTTTCTCTAAGATGTAGAGCTGTTAGGGTTTTCTCCAAAACGTGATGCAACAACCAACCCTAAAATTATACATCTTAATGTATATATAAACGAGAGAGAGGATTAAGGCCTAACCCTAAACCTAATGGGCTTCTAAAAGACCCATTCTGATTTTGGGTTTATATTATTATTAAATTCGAATTCTAATATATATACAATTAATCAAGTCTCACTTAATTGATTTAATAATTAAATTTGATTAATAATAAAATATTTAAATTCATAATTTATATAATACTCCATTTAAATGTTCTTTTTGTGCGACCCTTTAGGTTATTATTACGTTAGCAATAATTTTATTTTTCAATAATAAAATTATAAACAATGAGTGGCATCTAGTAATACATCATTGCTCCCTAGTAATAATAATAATTGGTGATTCAGTTAAACATTTCGTGAATAATGTACAATGTAATATAATCCCTTTAGCCTTATATTATAGATCAAACTCAAGGCATGCATTGTGTCATCCTCTGCAAACGTTTAATCCTCCTTTCCTTGATCAATGACTAAACTATTAAACAAATCACTATTTGAGCACGACCATGCATTTTATAGTCGTACTCAATCAAGAGGCCAATAATATCACTCCTCTAAAATAAAGGAGGGCTAAATCCCATCTAGATCATTCATATTTCTCATATGATTCATAATATACCCAATGTCTACTTTTATGATTACCTGGCTAATGATAACTTTTAATAGTATCAAAGTATATTAATTCTTATATAGAAATATAATGATTTCAGGTCTAAGGACCAATACATCATTATCACTGTGAGATTAACTTATGACACATTAAACATGTAGTATCTCACAACGGGTCAATCCATCACCATGTATTTAATACATGTGCCTATATTTTGACTTTAGTATCACCATTCCTATGATCACTGAGATGTGATCATTAGTCAACAAACACTCTAGTCTCAATATATTTATTATCGTCCTTTAACAATAATACTTGACTAGGGACCTTTAGGAATATCAATACTTTTATCATAATCTTATTTCTAAGTCACGTACTTAGAGATATAGATTTACATATCATATTCCAAGGACATTTATTAATCTAACATTTTATCGCAGAAAATAAAGATATAATAAATTACTAAAGAACAATCCATAGAATCATAATTAATAATCCAAATGTTTCATTATATAAACATAATAGTGTTGTCTCAAGGGCACAAACACTAACATTTGCTTGAGTGTTACGAGTCTCCAGAGAAACTTCTTCTACCTGTATCGATCTTGATAAATCTTCTTCCAAAACTGCACTTCTCACATCCGATAGTAGGCCACAGTCTTATAATGGTGGTCGCGGTAGATATCCTTCTTGTGGGCGTGGGCGTGGATTTTCTTCTGGTGGACGTGGTAATATTTCTAATGTCCGTACTGGAGGCAGGAGAAGTCAGACTACAATTCTAGGCCCATGTTACCATTGTGGAGAGTTTGATCATGTTCAACATTTTTGTCGACATTTATCAGCAACTCCGAAAGTGGCTAACGTTGCTGAGTCTGGTTTACAACAGTCAGTGGCCTCTTCGGAATCTGCGATCACGCTTTCCCCAACAGATTATGCAGCATTTACTCAGTTTCAGATTTCTCGACAGTCGTCTCCTTCCACCGCAGGCCTTATTCAGACAGGTAATGCCAGTGCATGTCTCACTACATCTCTTTCTTGGGTAATTGATTCGGGGGCATCCGATCACATGACAGGTATATCATCAAATTTGTCTAATTTTCAGCCCGTGTCTTCTGTTCCTTGTGTTACACTAGCTAATGGTTCCAAAACGATTGTCAAGGGCACTGGAACTGCCACCCTCTTCGCGTCATTGTCTTTACCATCTCTGTTAGTAAGCTGACAAAATCCTATAATTGTTCGATCACTTTTTCCCCCGACTCTGGTGTCTTTCAGGATCTTACGACGAAGAAGGAGATTGGTAGAGGCTATGTTTCTGAAGGCTTATACGTGTTTGATGAGCCTGGTTCCAGATCTACAGCATGCTCTGCAGTTGTTTCACCTTTTCAAGTTCATTGTCGTTTGGGCCAACCTTCCCCTAGTAGTTTGAAGAAATTAATGCCTTCTTTAGACCATATACAAAGTCTTGATTGTCAATCGTGTCAGTTTGGGAAACACCATCGTGTCTCTTACCCTCCTCGTGTCAATAAAAGATCTGCGTATCCTTTTGATTTGGTTTATAGTGATATTTGGGGACCTTGTCCAGTTGAGTCTAAACTTGGTTTTTGTTATTTCGTAAGTTTTTTGGATGATTACTCTCGTGTTACATGGTTATATTTGATAAAATCTAGATCTGAATTATATTCCATTTTCGTTAGCTTTGTCACTGAAATACAAACTCAGTTTGGTATAACTCTAAAAATACTTCGTACTGATAATGCTAAAGAATAATTTTCAAAATCTTTCTCTAAATTTATGCAGCAATATGGTATCATTCATGAGTCGTCTTGTGTTGATACATCACAACAAAATGGTGTAGCTGAACGTAAGAATCAACATCTTTTAGAATTGACATGTACTTTATTATTTGAAATGTATGTTCCTAAACCTTTTTGGGCTGATGCCATTCTCACTGCATGCTATCTCATTAACCGTATGCCATCTTCAGTACTTGGTAGTTCCATATCATATTCAGTTCTATTTCCATCTCAGGTCTTGTTTCATGTGTCATCTCGCATATTTGGATGTGTTTGTTTTATTCATGATCATCGTGCAAGTCAATCTAAACTGGACCCTAAAGCTTTGAAGTGCTTGTTTGTTGGGTATTCTCGCACCCAAAAAGGGTATAGATATATTTCTCTAGATCTTAATAGATATCTGGTCAATAGTGATGTCAGCTTCTTTGAAAATACTCCATTTATATCTATTTCATATAATACTTCTGGGTTGGATACAGACTTGCCTACACATATCATTACCACAACCACCATAAAAAAATCTCCGGTCCCTTCATCCAGGTCGTCATCTGAAATTCGGCATGTATATAGTCGGCGTTCTCGACCTAATGATGCCTCAAGAGACATCGTGCCTCCGACTTCTACTTCGTTGGCAGATCCATCTCCGACTTCAGACTTAGATCTTCCTCTTGTCTTGCGTAAAGGTACACGAAAGTGCACCCAACATCCTATTTCAACCTCCATCTCTTATTCTGGTATATCTCCCTCTTATTCTGTTAGTCTATCTACCGTGGATACTTATCCTCTTCCTAAGACATGTAAAGAAGCTCTGTCCAATCCGGGTTGGCAGCTGGCTATGCTTGAGGAATTAGCGGCACTTGAGAAAAATAAGACTTGGGAATTGATTCATCCTCCTCCAAACTCCGTTGTTATTGGGTCTAAATGGGTGTTTGATGTAAAGTTGCAACCTGATGGATCTTTGTCCAGACTTACAGCTCGTCTTGTAGCTAAAGGATATGCTCAGGTATATGGCGTTGACAATTTTGATACATTTTCTCCTGTAGCTAAAATGTCTTCTATTCGTTTGTTGATTTCACTAGCAGCTTCCCATCATTGGAAGTTACACCAACTAGATGTTAATAATACTTTTTGACATGGTGATCTCCACGAGACAGTATATATGGAGCAACCACCCGGGTTTGTTGCTCAGGGGGAGCCTGGTATGGTTTTTAAATTAAAGAAGACTATTTATGGCCTGAAACAGTCCCCTCGTGAATGGTTTGGAAAGTTTTCTACGGCGTTAATAGAATTTGGAATGAAGCGTTGCGTCTTTGATCTGTCTATGTTTCACTACAAGGGGGAGTCTGGTAAAAGGATATTTATTGTTGTGTATGTTGATGATGTTGGTTTAACCGGGGATGACGAGGAGGGAATTCAATCTCTTAAATCCTTTCTAAGGACTAAATTTGAGATTAAAGATTTGGGAAAATTGCAGTACTTTTTGGGTATTGAAGTGGCTCAGTCAAGAAAGGGTATTTCTTTGTCACAACGGAAGTATGTATTGGATTTGTTGGAAGAAACATGCTTATTGGAGTAACTCGACCCGACATAGCCTTTCCAGTGAGTGTGGTGAGTCAATTCCTTCCATGTCCGCGAATACCTCATTGGGAGGCAGTCATTCGAATATTAAAATATCTTAAGGGTGCTCCCGGAAAAGGTTTACTATTTCGTGATCATGGACATATGAAACTCGAAGTGTATTCTGATGCTGATTTAGTAGTTAAACGATCTACCACCGGCTATTGTGTATATATCGGAGGTAATCTAGTTTTATGGAAAAGTAAGAAACAACAAGTGGTTTCGAGGTTAGTGCGAAGTCTGAGTATAGAGCAATGGCAGACACCTATTGTGAACTTGAGTGGTACAAACATTTGTTGACATAACTAGGTTTTCAAAACTTAGTTCCGATGACACTTTGGTATGACAATAAAGCTGCCCAATATATAACAACTAATTTTGTGTTTCATGAACGAACGAAACATATTGAGAGAGACTGTCACTTAATTCGTGAAAAGGTTGAAGCTGGAACCATAGTCACTAGACATATGCGGACTGCAGAACAAGTTGCCGATGTGTTAACAAAGCCTTTGAATCCGTCAAAGATATCGTATCTTTGTGACAAGCTGGGCATGATCGACATATATGCTCCAGCTTGAGGGGGAGTGTTAAGATATGTTAAGATCAATTATAGCCATAATATCAGTAATTCCCTAATATCCAGACATTCCATATTAGTCATTATATAAGGTTATATAAGAATCCCATATTATTGTATCTGATTGATATATGAATAATACAATTTCTTCTATTAGGTTTCCCTTACGTAACCAGTCCGTCTAAAATCTTAAGGTGGTAAAGGAAGGCCTGGACCTTAAGATGGTAGAGGAAGACCCGAACAAGATCTTATACTCTTCAACACTCCCCCTCAATCGTACGATACTTTTCGCTACGATTGATAACAACAAATACAACTCGTACCAATAACAAATACTTAAATTAAATAAATGGGGGACTCGAACCCGGGTCCCTCCCTAAACCGCGCATTGATACCATGTTAAGTAACCGGTCCGTCTAAAATCTTAAGGTGGTAGAGGAAGGTCCGAATATGATCTTATACTCTTTAACAATCTACAAATAAAAAAATAGTAAAATGTGTAGAAAATAAACACATAATCAACTATAATCTACACAAATCTGAAGATTGTGATGATATACATGCACAATTTGAATATATAATGGAACATATACATATAACCTCATATAAAAAGCATCTGGATCGATAAAGAAGTACAGATTATAATCAACGAAATAATATAAATAGTTTTCGATGGATCGATTTTTACATGTATCGATGAATGTAAGTTTTGATTAGCAGATTTGATTAGGTCGAGCTTCCCGGTGTGTTCGTATGCGGCTGTTATGTCTGAGTGAATGAAATAAATGTATACCACGATTTTAAGAAGTAATAAATTTTATAATAACGGGACGGAAATGAATGATGTCTGAATGGGCCTTTTTTTTCCTTCGGCCCAACCAAACCGTAAAAAAATTGTGGGCTGAATGGGGCCTTCCATTTTTTCCAAAAACCATTCCATTCTGATGAAACAAACGCAGACCCAACCAAATAGTAAAAAAAAATTACGGGCCTAATGGGGCTTTCTTCCAAAAACCATTCCATTGTGGTGAACCAAACACATCATTAGTGTATTACATATTCAGTTCTTCCTCGTAACTTACCTAGTTAAAAAAAGAGAGAAAAAACTGCAAACCAAAAGTTCAGAATGAATCATCGAAGAAAACTATATGTGCACGAACATAGGGTAGACTGTAGAGGACTAGATATCCTATAATACTGTTCGGAGAAAGGAACAAGATTTATAGTAGTATCTCACAGGTACGATGGATTCAATTATTGATGGGGCTTGTTTCACTAGAAAATTAATCTAACATAACAAATATAATTCTTCTTAAAAAAGTAAGGGACCGGGTCCGGGTTGGAGCTGTGAAAGTATCACTACTACTACTACACTACATATAATATCTTCAAAGAAATTCATGATGCAACTGAATCAACCACATGTATGCATGTATAAACGCCAATGACAGTCTCCATACACTGTAAATTCGTGCAACAGCGGACACACTCTTCGAACCATTGTTCCCCTAATGTACTTTAAACTCTGCACCATATCTTGCAGTTTGAGGTCAATAATGGAGCAAATGGTCCTTCGAGAAGGGCCAAAAAACCCCAAATGTAATCCATCCATACATTACATTCAAAGGGAAAGAACAATCCATAGAATTAAAGCTTTCGACATCTTGTGCAAGGGGTGGTAGGCGTTGGCTGTTAGTGTTACCCAAAATTTGAAATAGTCAAAATTTTACTATTAGAATTCATGGGAAAAAAATTTAATGTGTACCTTTTTAATTTAATATACAGGAATCTATGATGTTTAAAATGATTTTGGATTTAAATATAAAATTTTAACTATAATAGATTTTTTTAATAATAAATTTAGATATTTTATCTAATACATTTCATTTTTTTCTCGAAACTCAAACTAAAACTTCCATGGAGTCCACACGATACCTGGAACTTGAAAGTTAAGGAAAGATGAAAGTGATGCAACTAAAATTATAGAAATTATTAGTGAGTAGTTTAAATTTCAAAGTATGAAGGTCTAAATAAGCATTTCCCCAATAGCTAAGTAATGAAGGGCTAAGAAATGGCTAGGTACTACCAAAGAAAGCAAGCCCTCATTCCTTGATCACAAGAGATAAGGCAACTGCTTTCATGCCACGTGTCATCTGAATAAGAGTGTTTACTGATAAGGCAACCAATCCAAATTGCTCACACTATGTGGCTACCATGTTGTAATGTCAACTTCACTGTAATTCAATGGTCCAAAATGCTTCAAATTGTAGCAGATGAAGTTTTAACCATTGGATCAACAATGTAGTGAAATGATATGGCTATAAATGTTGAAGGTGAAGAACCAGAGGCAAGCCTCTCAAACACAAGAGAAGAAAGTAGAACAAGAAGAGGAGTATTAGTACTCATGGCTTCTTCAATGATCTCATCAGTTGCACCTGTCACCCGTGCCTCCCCTGCTCAGGCTAGCATGGTCGCACCTTTCACCGGCCTCAAGTCTATCGCTTCATTCCCGGTCACCCGCAAGCTCGAGAATGACATTACCTCTGTTGCCAGCAATGGTGGAAGAGTTCAGTGCATGAAGGTATGCATAATTTACTCATTCTGTATTATTTCGATTAAAATTTAAAATGTATTCATGCGGATCGAATAGTAACATGTAGTGCCCTCAAAGTAGCATATGTCAAGGTTGACCCCAGTGACCGAATTCCTGCCTACGCCCCTGATCCTAGGTCACCTGTATTAAACTCTTGTTAAATTGAGAATAAATCTGGAATTTTCCTTTAATATGTAACAAATTTAAAAAAAAAACATGTGTAAACACTTTGATCCGAGCACATTTTCTCACAACTAAACAATAAGACTATTTTAACCTGAGAGAAATTTAACTATCTCTATCATTGCAGTGTGGTGAATTTCCTATATTTGTTACTTCAGTAAAAAGAGATTGAGATTGAGTTGAAGTTTGGCTGAAAACATGTTTATGTGTGTGTGACAAGAGTGAGCCTCGGAGGCCTGAGCTCTTCTCAGAACCCTATTGTGCATATTTAAGAAAAAAACAGAAAAAAAAACACTTAGAAACCAGAATTCAATTCGAAGTTGGTGTTGAATTCAATTACCCGTCTAAAAAACTTGTCTTTTTGTATGTTTTCCAATTGTTAGTATTTAAAATTCGGTGTTTCTGTGGTGTGTAAGCACAAATTTTTATAATTTTGACTTGTTTTGATTGGCCAACCTAATTTAATAATGACAGACCCCTTGCATTTACCACAACTACATTAATCAAAACACTCCAAATTTATAAGTTGAGTAATGCTAGAGGCACAAAAGAAAGTTACAAAAAATTGTCATAAAATGTCATGGCATGGGTGATGTGGCACAATGAAAAATTTTAATTGGTCCTATTGATGTAACTGCATGGGGTCCATTTATATTTAGCCAACCAACATATGACATGTGTCATTTGTAACTATTTTAATGACTCATTTTGTACCTCTAGCATTTTCCTTATAAGTTTTAGTGCTTAGCACGTGCACATGGACACTATACAAACCCTTTAAAATTTTGCAATCCACCATTGTTTTGATTTTTTTTTAAATTTTGATAGCGTCTAATTGTATCGATACGACATTCACAAGAGAAATCAAGGAGAACACACACACCTTGGTTTTCAATGTGAAGGAGCAGAATGTTTAAACTAAAAGATGCAAATGGTGCAATTGCAGGTATGGCCACCAATAAACCTGAAGAAGTTTGAGACACTCTCATACCTTCCTCCTCTCACTACTGAACAATTGGCCAAGGAAGTTGACTACCTTCTCCGCTCCGGATGGGTTCCTTGTTTGGAATTCGAGTTGGAGGTAAGCTCGTCTGGGATATCTTATAAGCAACTTATAGTTACGTGTATTTTAAACTGTGTTAATAACATTTGTCCAATGTAAATAAAAATGTAGCACGGTTTCGTGTACCGTGAGCACAACAAATCCCCGGGATACTATGACGGACGATACTGGGTGATGTGGAAGCTTCCTATGTTCGGATGCACCGACTCATCCCAGGTGTTGAAGGAGCTTGATGAGTGCGTCAAGGAGTACCCCTCAGCTTACGTCCGTATTATCGGATTCGACAACGTTCGTCAAGTCCAGTGCATCAGTTTCATTGCTCACCAGCCAGAATAAGAAGATCAATATACTGTTTGTTGATTTCATATTTCTATCTATCTTGTTTGGCTTATACATAAACCTCTTGCATTTTCATTTTATTCCCTTTCAACTGTCTGTCTGTTATATTGTTTTTTTAATTTCTTACTTGTATCTCCAACACAAGGAAATTGGAACTATAGAGGATTAATATGTGTAGCGATTGTTGGTGATAATATAATATATCCTTCTTGTTCGTTTCCCCTATTCCATCTACATATTTGCATATCAAACATAGTTCTTGGATGACAATTCAAAGTTTTTCGTATCATTTTGGTGCAGTAATTAGGTTACTGGCATCTTTAGAACAAAGACAAACTATCTACACACTACAAGGAGCTTTATATGATGACAAAATATTACTATCTTAACTTTGCATACAAAAACACCGCAAATCTGGATTCCAATCAAAACTGACAAGTTTCTAACAAAAATGCAACATGAGCTACTGCTGCAAGAAACCTATACAGAGACCTTGGTAGTCAGTACTATATAAGGTAGCTCTAGATCATCTTAGTAACTTAGATTTCATGGGGGATTAAGAGGGAATCTGATTAATGCGTTTTAAGTCCCAAATATCATAATCCCAAACAACATCATTGTACATATCCTCATAAGCTTTCCCCACCAAATCATCCCAAAATGGACACCAACAAGTACCCCAACACAACTGCTCATCCCCAGCCATCCATGACCATGAGCTGCTGCTGCTGCTGCACCACTCCTCCCACTCCGTTAACACTACGTCCATCGCTGCCACCGCCGTGTAATCCATCATCTCATCACCCACAACAACCTCTTCTTTTGTCATCTTCTTTGACTTCTTCTTGGCTGTCGGAGCCTCACTGGCACTCACACTCCTCTGCCTCTTCATAGCACAACGCTTTGATATATGTTTGTTTGTAGTTTAATGTTATTTGTTTGTAGTTTAATGTTGTATGGGTGTGAATAAAAAATGAAAGCATTGTAGAGTGATGATGAGTATATATAAAGGAAGATGATGAGGTTAATTTGGACTGGGGACTTGTTCTGCATGGTGATGTGTGAAGTTTACAAATTTCAATGACCACGTCTTCACGTGACACTGCTTTGGCCTTTCCAGCTTAAAATTCGTTTCATTTGTTGTACTAATTCTAGAATTTTCAAAGGCCTGTCAAACAAACAGCTTAGTCATGAATTTGTGCATACTCCATCCTCCACAGATTTACACCTCCAGCTTACAACTTTATATGTGTCACACTCCTGCTATATTCAAATAGGTTTAAAATATTAGTAAAAGTAACTCGTTGAAACTTGAAATGGTATTGTCAATTGATTTCATTAACTTTAATATATCGATAAAGAATTTACGTGAAGGATTAATTACGTTCGGCTATGATACGAATTTAACTTCGATCTAAATCTTTTTAGTGATGGCCATGGGCTCGTTTCGGACTGGTTATTTTAAAATTCAAATTCAAATATTTTGGGTTATTCAAATTTAAATTTGTTCGTATTTTGGATCAGATCGGATATTTTTCAGGCATTTAAAATTATGAATAATATAATTAAATTTCATATTATTATACATACAAACACTATTTATCATATTTATATGATAGCTAAAACTAAAATATATTAATTAATAAGTACTTAAAATATCTAAAATATGTTGATAACATAATATTTAGTATTTCATCATAAAATATTTTTTTATTAATATTTACGAAGTACATCTTACATAATAATAAAAATTGATTTTAAAATAAAAAGTTAAAATTCACTAAATAAGTGTTGACAATCTTGATAATAATCTATTATTACTCAAATAATACAAGAAAAATATGTAAATTTCATGTATTAATCTAAAATATTACATATAATCTATAATAAATGTGTCGGATTTGAATTGGGTTTGGATTAGATTTCGGATTTCGAATCGGGTATCGGTTCGGTATAAGTTGCAATCCAAATTCAAATTCAAAATTTCGGATTCAGTATATTCAAAATTTCAAGTTTCGAATCAGTATCAGATCGGATTAATTTATGGACCTTCTGCATAATTGGCAAAGATCGCATTTGGTTGACGAGAATTAAGAAAAAAGCTTAAATAAGTTATGGGTGTAGCAAGAAGTAGATAAATTTAGATAAATTTGCTGCTGTTAGCAAATTTTTAAAAATCGGTAAAAGACAATAGATGAATAAAGACGGAAACTTTAGGTCAGTAAAGTAAAATGTGTTTAAGTTTCAAATAAAAAGAAAAGTAAAGTGTGTTGTGAAAAGCAGGTTAATGCAATCATGATTTAGTCTAAAAGTTATAAACATGCCATTTTAGGAGAGTTTACATGCTACAACAGGACAAACCGATTGAGAAGCTCATCTCTTTGTTCTGGTGCTCTCTTCAAGATAAAGATTTTTCTGGCATAGTGGGTCATATTGATACAGACCTCGAGTGCCCCTTTTTACTTTATGTTTTTTCATAAGCTTGTGCATAATATCCTAAAACTGAAGCATGGACGGTAAATTTCATTCTTATAAAGGTATTCCGTGATTTAAACCCAATCGATCGGATAAAAACAAACCCCCGCGCTTCTCTTAAAGCACAACCTAACTTTTAAAAGCAACCCTGGGTTCAGGAGGAATTGTTTAAAACTCGTAATCAGTTTAATATTCATGATATTTATGCATAACTTACCCTCATTTACTGTATCATCAAGTCATTTATCAATTGTCAATGCATAAATCGTTAATGCATTAAATTTATATAATCTTAAAAACTATTATTACCCATATAAGATTTACCCACTAATTTACTCATGACCCATAATTAATGACCCACTTTATTTTTTTACACATAAAATTTTATATTATACAAATATCCATGTACCTTTCACATTTAAATTCATTTTAACCCATATAAAAACTAATCTAACATATCAATTTGGACACTTAAATTGCTCCCTCGTTATAGCAACTAAATAATATGTTTGATTTTTTTTTGAATTCTATTTATTATAATCTTTATTACAAACAAACGATTTCTCTCAGATCTATCACCATTTTTTCTCTCCTTCTTCTTCTTCTCTCTCAGTTTCTCCGTGTGTATATATATTCGTAATGTATGTGTGATTTATTTAATTTGTGCAGGATAAAGATATAATTGATCATACATCAATTGTTTCGAAATTTATATATTTAGATATGTGTTTGTATTTGTGATTATCATTGTATCTATAACAAAATTAAATTTCTATAATGCTTTCTCTTATCTTTTTGATATTTATGTTTACATGTTGGAGTGATTTTTTATACTTCTTATATTTTAATTTCAGGGAATTATCAAGACTCAAATAAATCATCAATGTTTGAGGCGATTGATAGTTTCATATCCCTCACTCCACCGATATAGTTCCTTTGTATATTACGAATATGCAGACCTCTCATGGGAAAGGGTAACCATTGTGGTTCGTCAATTGATTTAAAGTATGTACAAGTTTTAAACATAACTTTTTGAATATTTTTTTTATCATTTTTGCACTGATGTAAGGTGACCATATCAGAAGAAAAGTCCCTCATCGACCCGATCAATTCGGGTCAGGCACTAGCCGTGCTGTTTGATTTAGTTCTAAACAACTTCATTTCGATTTTTTTGTTATTTTCTAGCATAATGTTATACTTTTATTG
This sequence comes from Apium graveolens, assembly GCF_009905375.1. NCBI lineage: Eukaryota > Viridiplantae > Streptophyta > Magnoliopsida > Apiales > Apiaceae > Apium > Apium graveolens. Next base: position 16,994,862 of record NC_133652.1, read on the forward strand.
TTGTATTTGATTTTTCTCATTTTTTGTTAATTGTGGAACTTGGCGAATTATTTTCTAATTATATTGGTCTCCATATTGGTTTGGATTTATGCAGACGGGGGGATGAATCTCACCATATTTTCAACAAATTTTAAGCCAGGTGTGCATGACTATTTAATTTCACTGTGTTTTTGTCGAGTTTGTATCTTTTTATTCAATTTAAATATCAATAAATAGTTGCAGGCTACTATTCCATAATCGTGCACTTAAGATTATGTAGTCTAATTATTGGTGAGATATTATGTTGATACTCATTTGATTTTATGTTGATAAAATATACAGGTGGGGAGAAATATCAAGAGATCCAAAGTCAGAATTTCTTTTCGCCTTTATTGCTTTAGCGTTGTTCTTGATTATGTTGATATTATGTTGATACTCATTTGATTTTATGTTGATAAAATATACAGGTTGTTATAGCATTGTTCTTGATTATAACAAAAGTAATACATTTTATACCACTTTTCCTCCGATTTTTTCTACCTTCCCCCGATTTTAATCATTTGGATTGTATATCATTATATATATATATATATATATATATATATATTTGTACTTGCAGGATAAAAATTGGAATAAGAAGTGATGAATGAACTTACCGGGGCAAATACCAATTTCTTAGTATGATGAGATAGTATGTCATATTAAATCTGAAGCAACTCAAGATCACAAGGAATTGCTATAAAAAGTAATGACCTGAGGATTGCATAGATACTGTATTACATTTAATTTTTGCAGTTGCAAGATTTACTGATTTTTCAGAATTACGTGAACTGTGGAGCATATTTAAAGAGATATTTTGGAAGTCAATTGAATTATAAATGCCCGTAAAGAGGTGATTGTCCATGTTCAAGTGTATATAACATGCTTCATACGATAAAATGTCAAAATTTTAAACTTTTTTATAATAATTGAATATCCCTTGAAAAATAAGATGTTAATATATGCAAATAGGTTTCTAATTATCTTCTTTCATCTGCAGTTGTGGACAATTTCTGAGGCGGAGTTTCAATTCTAATTGCAGATGGGACACATCTTTGTCCCTGCATAAGCACAATCGCCATCAACAACAGAAACATTTTTCTTGGCATATAATTCAACAACAGAGTCTATTTAAGAAATAAGGATGAAACCTATATACATGTAAGAGTGCTAGAAATTTTACTAATATACCAAAAATTTAATTCATACTTAAAATATAAATTTAGGAGTCTCTGATGTGGAGTACATAACATGGTGTATACTTTCGTTTTAGATTTCCCTCCATGGCACATCTAATACATGTCCTGATGATGTATTTGTCCATTCTATAATAGAGATTAACAGGTTGCAGAAGTCGACCTACTTGATAAATTGATCATCCAATCAATTGACATGTAATTAGAGGATGGAGGGAGTGTGTAAATTTTGAAAAGGTATGGTGTTAAGCAAATAAAATTTGTCTCCTCCAATTATACTACAACTGTTTATGATGTTGTTTGTTAAAATTCTGGGTAGGGAATAAACAAAGTATCTAAAATTTTGTTGGTTTTTCATTTGAATGTCTGATCCACAAAACATTCTTGCATGACACATATATGTGTGCATTTTATGTTGATTAATTAAGTAACATTATTGCCTTCTTAATTTGTTAAGGAACCAAAGCAACAGTTGAACTCTAATGGACAAATGGTCAAAAAGTTGATGTTGCGAGATGAACTCTAATGGACAAATGATCCATATGCACCTTCGCGAAAGATCAGTATATAACAGAGCTGACCTACTTGATAAATTAATCATCCAATCAATCATCTGGCAGCCTTAATGTTATTGGACACAGAAGTGTTTCTTATCTTGGTGCCATGGGTGCTAATCTTGGTTGACAGTCTATGAATTCTGCAAGTAGCTGTTGAAGGTATTATATTTTTTCTTTTAAATATTACTAATGGTTTATATGTTTGTTTGTCGATCAAATATTTAATTGAAGTTTTGATAGAGTCTTCAATTAATTTTATAAATTTCAACCTTAATATGTAAAATATTTTACATTGATATTACTAATAAATAATATGACAAAATTGTGACGTGGATATAATGTCCATACCGGAATATGCATTCTAATAATTAATGGACTTATGTGGAGAAATCTTTCACATGAACCGACCTTCCATCAAAGTTCCTTATTAAATCTGTGTTTTTCATGTGTTTATAGGTTTATAACCTTAATACATACAAACTATGTTGACTGTGGAAGTGTATGTGCCTCATAGATAGGCTGCTTATATCAGTCAATAAGATCTCTAAAGTCAGGCTTAAAAAACAAAGTAAACAAATATGATACTATATTTTCAGAACAGTTCAACTAATGAATGTTTCAGTTGCGAGGATGATGCACTTTTAGCACTTAGAATTGTATATGGACTCATTAATATTTTACAATATATGTTTCCATAAAAAACAGTTGATATATTAGCCAAAGCATAAAAATTGGCACTTTAGCATTGGATTGATCCATGACTAGCTTATATTTTTATTATGAGGAATGGTGTAAAACCGATGTTGGCCAACCATTTTTCTATTAGCCAACTTTTCTTTTTCAGCTCCGGATTGCATATCTTAAATCATGTGATTTTTGGAATGCTGCATAAAGATCTTTAAAATTTTAACTGCAAATTTTTTTGGAAGTTGCTTATGACCTACAATTTGTTCAATGTTATACACATTTATTCTGAAATGACTATGAAATAAAGAAAAATCACTTTGTAATTTATAATTTTTCAGGTTACATGTTGGATATGGCAAATAATTTGATCTTCCAAAATTTTCAGTCTTTTACTAATAAGCAAGAGACACCTGAGAGATGGACGAGAAAGATTCAACATTTTCGATGTTTCTATCACGAGGCAAGTCACAAAAAAAATTTCATGTACCATTTTTACGTTTAAGAGGTCACAGGCACTGGCCAAATTTAAGATTATCTTTTACATGCCAACCAAGAATATGTCAGTATTACATGTTCTTGGCTCCTTCATTTGCTTACTTCCATTTTTTTAATAATACAACATCAGATTTTGATGTTCTTTCCAGTTTTTAAACTCAATAAGTCAAGTTTATCCCATGTATATATCCCAACTAATAAGGTCGCTGAAACTAATAAGGTCAGTATGGATGCTTAGGTTATCACATTTTTCCTCTTTCTTTGCTTCTTTAAACACGTCGCTAAATTACACAATACATACATTTAACATTTGTGTAATGTAGGCTTTTAAGTTGATCAAGCGTTTTATATTCTAGATTGAATAATTATAAAAAGTATATGCATTTATCTCTCAGTTTATATATGTGGTTCAGTTTTCTCTTGATTAAGAGGCATATTAAATTGTTGGTAGAATTAAAATAAAGTTCTTCTAGAATTGTTAAGCTCGATTAATTAGTATATTATAAAAGTTTTAATAATTAAATTAGTAGTTGTAATCTACATTATTAGAAGGAAAATTGCATGATGAACATATTATAATGAAAGAAAATCTCGTTCATGTGTTGTTAGGGCTAGAACACGCAATAATATTCACGCAAGTATACGCGATCACATGTAATATAGAATAAATTCTAGTTCATTCCCACTGGGATGGGTTTAGGTTAATTTCAACTAATGTATTTATGCAACACTAGTATGGCTATTATCCAATACTAAAACGAATAACAAATTGAGGTTATTTATTCTACACTTAACTAAAAGATTATACTAAAGAACATAAGCTAAGAGATTAAAGAGATTGAATAATATATGACACAACATGGGATTCTAACTTCATTAAATACTTCATTCAATAGCCTTTTCATTCTTAACCTTAGCATGTAATGGTGATGAAACTAATCAGATAACACGAAACTGATAAACGCCAACTTTCGTTGCACGGATACCATACTACCAGACATCCACAAAAGTGATAGAAGCTGAATAGACACCAATTATATTGAGACCCTATATGTCTATAGAATTTGACAACATAACGGTTTAATGCACAAGTTATCTCTCATGATTATATAGGGCAAGTATGATGGTTAAAATTACCTACGAATCATGTATAACAAATACATGAACCTATGCTAGCATGGCAAGTTCTAAACCCTTAAATTCACTTTCACTTAATTAAAGATTAACACACTATCTTATAAGTTCGCGACTCTCACAAGATGAATAAGTACAACTAAAAATAGGTTATCATACAATCACCACACTAGGGCATCAAAACGAATTAACTAAAGAAATCCATAGATAAATCCGTTAGAACCCCACGATAATGATTAGCCCATAATCGGACTCATCATCAACGTGGGTTCCGATGAAAGTATGATATAATAAACGTAGTCTTTATAACAAATAAAACCAAGTATGAAATAAAAGTATAGGTTCACGAATAAGAAAACTAGCATCCAAGGTTACAACTTAAAATAAAGAATTACAAGTATAAACTAGATCTTCTTCGTCTTGGTTGATTTGTGCTCTACGGTCTTCTTATGCCTTCTCCTTAAGCTCTGGTACGTCTCCTTATAAAAAACAACCTTAATTATATTTATATAGCAGCCCATGCAAAGTAGAAGTCTTTTGGATCAAAATCAGAATATAAACACAATTTCCTTTTCTCGACCTGGCTCGGCCGCGCGCTGCTTCAGCGCGGGCGCGTCGTGCCTCTGTAAAAACTTCCCGACTTCTTCTTTTCTTGTTGGCTTGAGCTGGTCTTTTCACGAGCTTTTATTCTGGACACCATCCTAACACCAAATTAGCATTAAAACCATGCTAATTCACTTGGTTACCTGATAAATGCCTGAAATGCAAAAACACTACAAAAAACACATTAAAAACACTAACAACTCAAGTACAAAACTTTAATTCAAAGCTTTACGGAGCGTTATAAAGTGTCATAAATGCCACTCAACATACCCCCAAACTTGAATCAATGTTTGTTCTCAAGCATAACAGACTCAAAAAATAAGAAATAAAAATGCATGAATGCAAACTATATGAATGCAACGATCCCCATAGAATACCTAAACCAATCAACAAGCAACATCTCATCAAATCCAGTCATTCGCATAGAGATCAATCAAGCCCCACAAATTAACTCACAAGCCAAAAACGCGCGTGTGTGCAAATGCTTGCAAATATACTATCACAACTAGATCATTAATCATGACTCACTACTCATCAAAGCAATCACAAGGTTATAATTAGAATAAAATCTAGACTCAAAATAACTTATAACATTTCCATTCTTATATCGGAGGTTTACATGGATTCACGCTTTTATTCACAACACAAAAACAACATAAATATGCTTATTTGATCGTGCAATGAGTGAGGTCCATAAAAGACTTATACAATAATACCCATGTAACGAGTTTTAGGTTAGTGGATCCCAGACTATAAAAAGTCTTAGGTCACTAGGCATAAAGTCCCCTAAGAACTTAATAACTCGAGTATTAAAGAGCCCACTCGTGATCAATTATGCAGAAACACATATATTTTTCTCTTTTTTTCTTGCTTTTTTTTCTTTTTTCACAACTTTCTGAACGAGTGCATTTCGCTCCATCTTGTTCAACCCTATACTACTCATATAAAATGAGCCGTCTACTAGCCATTTAACACCTAGCCACAACAACTAGCAATGAAATCCAATTTTCTCCAATTTTTTAAACATCCATGCTATTTAATTATTAAGAGAATATCCTAAATTCTAAAAATAAACAAGCGATTAAACCTCGACAAACAAATAAACCATGACCATGATCTAGCACTCCAGAAACCTATAAGACTTAGTGAAATACAATTATCTCTAGCATGCAAATCAACTCGATAAGGCTTAACATTACTAAATACGACATCACTATACTAGCATCAATATCACAAATCAATCGAAAAAAATCATCTAAGGGATCATGTTATTATGCAAATGCATGAAACTATATGAAAAAACTATCATAAAAGCTACAAAAAATAATTAAAAAAACTACTACATGACAAACATGGCAAAAATGCAACTATATGAACTAACTAGCATGAATATGCAAACTATATGCGACTCACATAAAACACATAAATCCTTAACTACTACCCCCAAACTTAAAATATTCACTGTCTTCAGTGAAGATAATAGCAAGGAATCAGACATACCTAATCAGAACTAAAATCATCACCCTCAAGGGGTGGAGTGTCAGGAGTTTCTGGAGGCGGATACATGAAATCCTCACCAAATACTGGCCACTGGATGTCAAGTCCTGTGGCTCTGAAAGCAGTCCCCAACGCCTGGGTGAGGTCATATGCAAACCTGCTATGGATGTCATGTATTCATCCATCCTCCTAGCTAGACGCCAATACTGCATCGTACTCAAACTAGCACTGCCCTGTGCTTCCTCCCGTTAATGCTGCTGCTGTGATCCCGAAGGACCAGCCTCCTCTCCCAACTAAGCTTTCCATGCTGCTCGACGAGCCTGCGAAGTCCCACCAGCATAAGTCTGATCCGCTGGCCTTCCACCTGGCGGATGGTCATAAGAATAACCAAGCCCCTTAGGATCGAGCTTCACACCATACCACTCTGTCATGTTCAACAATGTCGAACTATCAATTAGAGCACTAGGGAGCTGCAGCTGCTCATGTGCGGGCCAACGAACGCCAACCGCCACGCACAACTTCGTCACAATGGACACATAGGGTATCGAACCCGTAGTACTCCCTCGCAAGAACCTCGGAATACCCTCATTAATCACCATCCCAAGATCCATATAATCCCCCTGCACAATACCCCACAACAACCGAGCACGCTCCACAGTAATCTCATACACATGAGAAGATGGCATGATATTAGCACAAATAAAAGAATTCCATGCACGTGCAAACTTGTTCATGCACGAAGCAGGGGAACGTGGTATACTCGTTCGTGTCCTTCTTGAACTTCCAATGTGTCTCAAGCACGCACATGGCAGCAACAATCAAATCCAAGTTAAACTCCTCCGGAGTCTTCTCGTTCCAGTTCTCCTGCTCCTCCTTCTTCTCGGGCTGCTCAATCACCCTTTGAATCACCTCATCACTGTAGTTCACAGTCATCCCCCTGACCACCTTGAACTCATTCTTATCCGCCTTAGCATTAACATAAAACTCACGCACCACACTCATGGGCACAACAGCGGGTGTCTCGCAGAAAACAACCCATCCCATCTCCAAGATCATCTCCCAACTTACCATCTTTCCCCCATAGCAGAAAACCACGCTCCTTGGCTATAGGCTTCGAAAGCAGCCTCACATACTCCGCCTCAGCCTCAAGAGTTAAAAGTCTAGGCCTCACACCACCTGCACTCGAAGAATCGGCGGTGCTGCTGCTTACTTGAGTTCGCTGTCTTTTTGGTGCCATTGAGATTGAGAGAATAGAAGTTTGTAAGAGAATTTGTGTGTTTGAGAGTTTTGAGAAGTGATGGAGAAGTTTGTGTATAAGTGTATGTATATATAGGAGATTGGGAGAGAATTAGTTATGGAAAAGGAGTGGGAATTGATTATGGGAATAATGGGTTTGATTTGGAGAGGGAAATTTGGGATGTGGAAGAGTAACATTCGGGTGGGAATTGATTTTGTATTAAAATCCCTGAATTTTCTCTTAATTATGCTGTTTTTTTTATTTTTTTCCGAATTCAGGACCCGACGCGGCCCCGCGCTAGATCAGCGCGGGCGCGCTCAGTTTCTACCATTTGGCCGTACGCTAGAGTAGCGCGGGTGCGCCCAGTTTCTGGAATTTCAGCGCGGCCGCACGTCAGATCAACGCGGGCACGCCAGATCAGCGCGGGCGCGTCGTGCTACTATAGTTGGCACTGAATTTTTTTGTTTTTCTGATTTTTTTTGTGTTTTCTCTTTTCTTTCTGCTTCCTCTATCTACTAATGTACAACATACTTGGGTTGCCTCCCAAGAAACGCTTGGTTTATGTCATTAGCTTGACATAGTATTTCGAGATCAAGTAGATAATAAAACGGCACTAACCACCTCACGGTTTGCCGTATCCCCATAGTAGTGCTTCAACCTTTGACCATTTATCTTAAATGCTTGGCCTGGATCATTCTCAAAAATCTCCACAGCTCCATGCGGAAACACAGTTTTGATTATGAAAGGCACGGACCATCTTGACTTTAATTTTCCAGGAAAAAGACGAATATGAGAGTTAAATAACAGAACTTGTTGTCCCGACACAAATGACTTGAGCACTAAACCCCTATCGGTTCACCTCTTGACTTTCTCCTTGTACATTTTGTTGTTTTCATAAGCTTGAAGCGAAAATTCATCGAGTTTATTCAATTGAAGCATTCTCTTCTTACCAGCTGCATGCAAATCAAGGTTCAATTTCTTCAAAGCCCAATACACTTTATGCTCGAGCTCCACAGGCAAATGACACCCCTTAACATAAACCAACTGAAATGGCGACATTCCCAACGGAGTCTTGCATGCTGTTCTCTATGCCCAAACAGCTTCATCAATCTTCAAAGACCAATCTTTCCTTGATGGACACACAACTTTCTCTAAGATACGCTTGATCTCCCTGTTAGACACCTCTGCTTGACCATTGGTTTGAGGATGGTAAGCTGTAGCGATGCGATGATTCACATTATACCTTTGCATCATGGCAGTAAACTTGCGATTGCGAAAATATGATCCCACGTCACTGATTATGACTCTTGGAGTCCCAAATCGTGTGAATATCTTCTTATGAAGAATATTAAGCACTACCTTCGCATCATTTGTTAGCAAAGCCTTGACTTCCACCCATTTCGACACATAATCGACCGCCAACAAGATATATACTAATTATTGCAAGATGAGACAAACGGCCCCATAAAGTCGATTCCCCACACATCGAAGACTTCAACCTCGAGCAGCACATTAAGAGGCATCTCATCCCTCTTGGACATATTACCCACACGCTGGCATCGATCACACTTCAAAACAAATTGATGCACATCCTTAAACAATATGGACCAAAAGAATCCCGCTTGAAGGACACGAGCTGATGTCTTCACTCCACCATAGTGGCCTCCATAGACGGTTGAATGACAGTCTCGTAAGATCCCCCCTGTTTCACTGTACGGAATATATCTTCTGATGATTTGGTTAGCTCCTTGCCTAAACAGATATGGTTCATCCCACATGTACCACTTCACCTCATGAAAAAACTTCTTCCTTTGAACGTACACAAGTCTGGAGGCATGATATTACTCACAAGGTAGTTCACAATGTCTGCAAATCACGGTTCTTCCTCTTGCACTCCAAACAGCTGCTCATCGGGAAAAGACTCATTTATCAATGTCTTATCCTGTGAAGTTGCACTTGGATCTTCCAAACGAGAGAGATGATCAGCGACTTGATTCTCAGTGCCTTTTATGTCCTTGATCTCCTATTCAAATTCCTGAAGAAAAAGAACCCATCTAATCAATCTAGGCTTCGAGTCCTTCTTCGAGACGAGATATCGAATTGCAACGTGATCAGTGAAAACTATGACATTCGTCCCAAGCAGATTAGATCGAAACTTCTCAAAACCGTAGACAATAGCCAGAAGTTCTTTCTCAGTAGTAGTATAATTAAGTTGAGCACCATTTAGGGTCTTACTAGCATAGTAGACCACATGAAATATGTTGTTCTTTCTCTGCCCAAGAACTGCTCCAACTACATAGTCACTTGCATCGCACATCATCTCAAAAGGTTCATTCCAATCAGGTGCAGTTATGACAGGTGTCGTGATTAAACTCTTCTTCAAGAACTCAAAAGAAGCTAGGCACTCATCATCAAACTTAAACGGGACATCCTTCTCCAGAAAATTGCACAAAGGGTTAGAAATTTTTGAGAAGTCCTTGATGAACCGCCTATAGAAACCCGCATGACCAAGAAAGCTGCAAACTCCCTTAACAGAAATTGGTGGAGGAAGATTTTCGATGACCCCCACTTTGGCTTTTTCCACCTCAAGACCCTTACTAGAGACCTTATGACCAAGAATAATGCCATGTCGCACCATAATGTGACATTTCTCCCAGTTGAGAACCAAGTTGGTCTGAACACACCTTTTAAGAATGTTGCCAAGATTCTGCAATCACTCATCAAACGAATCACCAAACACAGAGAATTCGTCCATAAACACCTCCACATTCTTACCAATCATGTTAGAGAAGATAGCCATCATACATCTCTGAAATATGGCAGGTGCCCCACATAAACCAAGAGAAACCCTTCTAAAGGCGAAAGTACCAAATATAAAAGTGAAAGTAGTCTTCACCTGACCTTCCGGAGCAATGCAAATATGATTATAGCCCGAATAATCATCCAGAAGACAGTAGTACTCATGCCCAGCCAATCTGTCAAGCATCTGATCAATAAACGGCATAGGGAAGTGATCTTTTCTCGTGGCCTGTTCAGCTTCCTGTAATCCATACAAACTCTCCACCCCCTGACTGTTCGAGTAGGAATGATCTCATTCTTCTCATTATCAACAACGGTAATACCCGCTTTCTTTGGTACACATTGAACTGGACTCACCCAAGAACTGCCAGAAATGGGATTTATGATCCCTGCATCCAGCCACTTAAGAATTCCTTCTTCACAACTTCTTTCATGATAGGATTTAGAATTCTTTATTGCTCAACAGTAGGCTTGCTACCTTCTTCTAGCAGAATTTTATGCATACAATAAGAAGGGATGATTCCCTTGAAATCTGCTATCGTCCATCCAATTGCTGATTTGAACTCTCTCAAAATTCTTAAGAGTTTTTTCTCATCACTACCTGAAAGGTCAGACGCAATAATAACATGAAAAGTTGATTCATCACCCAAAAAAACATACCTTAAGTGTTCAGGTAATGGTTTAAGCTCAAGTGTAGGAGTTTTCTCAATAGATGGCTTGAGGCGCTTTAGAGATTTGTTCAGCTCCTCCATTACAAGAGATTCAAAAGGCATATTCATCTTCCTTTTCCAGGGAGAAGCATTCAGATATTGTAGTTTCTGATCACCTTCATCATCTTCATTATCAGAATTCCCCAACAAGGCTTTTTCTAAGGTATCAGACCTTAGCAATTGATCAAGTTTTAAAGTAACCACAGAATCGACCAACTCCACCTTTAAAGAACTCCTCATTTTTTGTAGGGAATTTCATGGCATTGAACACATTAAAAGTTATATCCTGATCTAGTACTCTCATGGTGAGCTCACCCTTCTACACATGTTTCAAGGTTCGGCCAGTGGCCAAGAAAGGTCTTCCCAAGATTATGGAAATCTTCTTATCCTCCTCAAAATCAAGAATTACAAAATTAGCAGGAAAGATGAGTTTATCCACCTTGACCAAAATATCCTCAACAATACCTCGTGGATAAGTAATAGAACGATCGGCCAACTGCAAAGTCATACAAGTAGGCTTTGGATCAGGTAAGTCCAACTTCTTGAAGATTGACAAAGGCATCAGATTGATACTAGCTCCCAAGTCACATAAGCATTTGTCAAATGACACATTTCCAATGGTGTAAGGAATAGTGAAGCTTCCAGGATCTTTAAGCTTCAGAGGCAGCTTCTGTTGCAGCACTGCACTGTATTCCTCCATGAGAGCACAAATCATTGAGCTTCACCTTCTGAGAGAGAATACCTTTAATAAACTTCGCATAACTAGGCATCTGTTCAAGAGCTTCAGCGAAAGGTATGTTGATGTGAAGTTTCTTGAACACCTCCAGAAACTTTTCAAACTGCTTATCCAACTTTTTCTTCTACAGCCTCTTAGAAAAGGGAGGTGGAGGATTAATATGTTTCCCCTCTGTATTACCCTCAGGAGGAGTGTGTTCAACAGTAGTCTTCCTTGGTTCCATTTCAGCTTCTTTCTGCACTTCTTCCTCAGCTACAACTTCTTCATCCGAAACTTGAGAGTGTTTGGGATTCGCAACCTTCCCAGACCTTAATGTAATTGCCTTTACCTGCTCCTTACCTTTTCTCTTTCCTGGTACTTCAATGTCACTAGAAAGTGTACCAGGTTGACGATTCAGCAAGGCATTGGCTATTTGTCCGATTTGATTTTCCAAGGTCTTGATAGAAACTGCTTGGCTCTTGCACATGAGCCTCAACTCCTCCAATTCAAATTTTTCATTAGACTATTGCAGCTGGAGTTGTTGCCTTGGTGCATATTGCGGTTGCTGAAAACCAAGGGGTTGTACTGCTTTGCTGGATACTGCTGATAAGGATGTTGAACCGCATTCTGAGTGTTGCTCCAACTAAAGTTATGATGATTGCGGTTGTTAGGATGATAGGTGGCTGGTACAGTTACCGCGACCTATGAAAGTTGCTCATGAAATGAGCTGACTCGCTAGAAATGGCACACTGATCAGTCTCATGGGCACCGGAACAAAGCTCACAAACACTAGTGATCTGATTAACTCCATAATTAGACATAGAATCCACCTTCATCGTCAAAGCCTTAAGTTGAGCAGCTATAGCAGTAGCTGCATCTAACTCCAGAATTCCTGCTACCTTACCCTGAGATAGTCGCTGAGTAGGATTCTGGTATTCATTAGAAGCCATCAGTTCAATTAATTCATAAGCTTCAACGTAGTTTTTAGCCCACAAGGCTCCTCCTGGTGCTGCATCAAGCATGGGTCTAGAAGTAGCACCCAAACCATTATAGAAACAGTTAATGATCATCCAGTTAGGCATCCTATGATGAGGACACTTTATATCGATCCCAAACCTCGCATAAAGATTCTCCACATTGCTGAGCAAATTGAGTAAGTACATTTCTGATTGCAGCAATCATCGCCATAGGAAATAATTTGGTTAAGAACTTCTGAGCAAGATCCTCCCATTTAGTGATAGACCCTAGTGGTAAAGAATGTAACCAACACTTAGCTTTATCCCGCAGAGAGAATGGGAAAAGCCTCAACTTGAGAGTAGTCCATCAAAGCCTTTGGATTCGCTTATGGTTCTCCCATTGCAATAAGAGCCTCTTATTCTTTCTCAACTAAGATTTCTTCTTCAACTTTCTCCTCGACTACAACTTCTTCCTCAGCTTGATCCAGTATCCTCTTACGAGACCGAGAACGCGTATACATACACGCTCGCTAGAGTACCTGAAACACGATAAGGAATTAAGTAAGTAACAATGTCCGAGTCACTGAACTTTAACGACCAATGATGACAAATACATATACTAAAAATTAACAC